>NW_003852609.1:915428-923324 GCF_000181295.1 Otolemur garnettii | reverse complement strand
CATCTCCCTCATTCCCCATTTTCAACTGAAGTTTTTTCGGATTCCTCCACCTGAGGGCTTAGGCCTTGCTGTTGCATCTCAGCAGATTATTAATTACCTCTTTCCTACATGTATGGACCTGTTTCTTTGCTCACATTAACATCACCTGTTTCTTATTGGATTCTGATTAACAGTTCCCTAAGCTCTACAGGGGTGTTTTTCAAACTTTTTTATCTTATGGTACATTTGAACCTGTAATTAAACTTCCATGGCACATTTAAATTATGTTGGTCAAAAAAATAGTGAAAAAAAGAATATACTTACTGTGCTTTGAACTTCTTTCAAAAGTAATTTAATTAATGATCTTTAAAAATTTTTATGGCACACCTAACATCCTCTCCACACCACCAGTGTACCATTTAACAGCAGTTGAGGGTCTCTGACAAGAATGTGGATGCTTGAGATTTGTTAATAATCCTGATTGACAGATCTCAAATGGTTTAGAGCCAGTGGTTCTCAACCTACCTAATGCTGCAACCTTTTAATACAGTTCCTGTGGGTTGAGAACTGCTGGAGACAGTTGATGATTTCCTTAAAGTTTATATAACATAACTACATTTCTATAATCCAATTATATGCTATATGCTCTAAAAATACTGGATTTTAAAAATAATTCTCTGGTACATTATCCCTTAGAATTAAGAAATGTTTTCATAAAGTAAATATTTACCCCATCTGTGCTATTGATCTAGATTTTTATGTGTACTCAAAGATGCTGTTAACTTCCCAAATACAAACTCCAGAACAGACAACAAAAAACCTAACTTTGGTTTTTGCTAAGGAAGATTTAAAATGTTTCCCTCATGGCCCCCATTCCTCCTGATGCTGTCCAGGTATTGATACTCTGGGTATGGATGGTCAGTTCCAGATTTTCTCAGTCACTAGCTTTATTCTCCATAATGGCAATATTTTACTTAAAGTTTTGAGCTCCCGGCCTCATGCCAACGTATGAGAATGAGGTTGTGGCATAAGGGACGTAGGGAACAGCTGGTCCCTGTGAATCCACACCATCTCCCCTTCAGAGACCCTCAGCACCCTTGGTCATGTAGATGACTTCAGTGCCCTCCAATCTCAACCATAAGGCCTTTCTGGATCTCAGCTCTCAGGGTCACACCCTCACTGTTTTTTGCCACATGAAGAAAGGTTCCCCTTCTTCTTGTTTCACCCTGGGAAGCATGAGAGCTTTAAGAGGCTACTGGAGGCGTGTCTGCCTAACTATGTGTCTTAGCCACTTTGGGGGTCTTTTCTTCACCTGGAAGGCAAGACACAGATTCAGAGCCTCTACTTTCAATTCTCTAAACCTGTATGAAGGCTTTGAAAAGTCCAACTCTCCTAGTGCATATAACATTTAATTTGAATTACAATTTACATACAGTTTTGAGAAACTCTTCATTTGTTTCTGAACCTCGTGTTGAGGGAGTAAGATACAGGTCCTCATGAGGGACACACTGAACATATTCTTCTGTCTCTCTTTCTTCCTCCAGCATCTACTGCTCCTCTGCTCATTCATAGAGTCCTGTTTGAGGGACAAGGTTATTCTGGCCTTCATCTATTTCCCCAAACGTATTTTTTATGGCATAAACTTTATGTCTGGAATCCTTGGGGTCTTTGATTTGATTCTCAAAACATCTTTTCTTTTAAGCTAGAGCCTCTGCTGAAAATTTCAAGAGACTTTAGAAATTCAAACGTCACGGAGATGACTCCATTGTGACCTGAGTTCAGGTGTTGTAATGTTGGTACATCCAAAGTACTATTATAGTTTGAATAAGGGAGGACCTGGTGGTCTAAGAAAAGGTCTTAGGAAGAGACTGATGGTATGTGAGGTGCAATGATTGATATTTTAAAATATTATTCAGATCCTCGTGCACCTTATATGTAGAAAGCTTCATCGTGAAATGTTTTAGAATCTGTTATATTTCCTTCTATATTTATTTTCCCCTTTCATATCATATGATATAACTCAGAAACCACATTACCTTATAAGAAATAAATATATGATGACGTATTCTCTAAGTCAAGTCATGGAACAAAGATTTCTAAATATGCAGCTATTCATGGAAATCAACGTGCCTTCTGCTGTTCAGAACGCACTAGCTAAATCGAGCCACCTATCACTACATGACGCCATTTGGGGCATATCAAAGGAGAGAAAACATTTTTTTCTTTCATTTTCTTTTCAGCTGCTCTCTTTCATACCCCTGTATCTTGATGAATTCTAGCAGCGTATTCTTGTCTCCAGAAACACAGAGACATGCTTTTATTTACTATTTAGAAAAGACTAAATGAGAAATGACAACCTGCCACCTCATTTTGATTCAATATTTAGATTATCTGAAGTCTGCCAATTGATTTATTTCTAATGTTATTTTCATCCTTCTTAGCATTTTATTGATTCATAGATCAATCAACTAAATCATTTCTACTGAAAGCAGTGTGGCATCAATTCAAGTAATTTCTTCTTGTGGGAGCTAACCTTCCAATACTCTCATCTGTACTCTAATTCCCAAGACATGAAAACAAAGCTTGAATATTTTTTTAGGAGTGTCATTTAACATATTCCTTCTTAGGGTCTGTGTTGCCTAACCATTCCTGTCTATCTGCCTTTTTAAAATTTCACTTCCACACCAGGCATGGTGGCTCACACCTATAATCTGGGAGGCCAAGAGAGGCAAATTGCTTGGGCTCACAAGTTTGAGACCAATCTGAGCAAGACAAGACCCCTTCTCTACTAAAAAAAAAAAAAAACCAAACAAAAAACCTAGGCAGGCTTTGTGACAGATGCCTGTAGTCTCAGCTACTCAGGAGGCTGAGGCAGAAGGACTGCTTGAGCCCAGGAGTTTGAGTTTGCTATGAACTATGATGTCCCCATGGCACAGAGTGAGACTCTGTCTCAAAAAAAGTAAACAAAAGAAAACAAACAAAAAAAACCTTTACTTCACCTTTTGCCCAGGAAGATTTCATGTTTGTCACCATAAAGATGCTCTTGCAATACTTCCTTGCTCCTTTGTCCTCTTGTCCCGCTTGAGAGCTAAACAGCAACATGGATAAACTGAACCATCTTTCTCTCTACCTGCACCCAGACAGCTCCTTGAAAGGGAGCAAGATAGGCATTAGAAAAGGAAACACACAGTGTCAAAGCAATGAGTGCGTTCGCATTGACCGGGTAGATGAAGCAGAAGGTTTGGGTTTTAAAGCCCCACTCAACTTCCACCAATTGCAAATGGAGATATTAAAAATTCTTCACAATTAACATATTGGTCCAGAAATAAAGAACTCACTGAATCAGCATAAATTTAATTAGCAGGTTCAAATGGCTTAGGTCAGAGACAGAAAATCAAGGTAATGAAGTAGGAGTAGATTTAAAACTAGGTAGACTATGTACTAACCAGTTTTATCCTGGGGGTCCCCCCTATTTTAATAAGCATGGATTGGGAACTAACATGAGGACCACATTGTATAATATTTATCTCTGCAGCATAGAGTTTGCCGGCTGCATTTAGTACGCACAGCTTTTAGTTAAGGATACACAAACTGTACATACCTTGTTTAGTCTGGTTCATTTTAATGACGTTTCTTAATTCAGGAATAAAGATGTGTTCCTGAACTGTGTGTACCCTATGGATAGGTTTGGCACGCTTTCCTCAGAAAATGCTTTCCTCCTTTGATGAGAGAATTGCAGAGCTGGAAGAGAAAGCATCTTCCCTAGGGATTCCCAACTCAACTGTCTCTGGTGTCACGAGGGTAATAACGTGAAAAGCCAACAAAAGATAAAACCAGGGGAGGTGGTATGGTAGGTACATTCCCACCCTAAGGGCATTGTAATAAAAAATATTAAAAATACAATGTGTGCAAACAAAACTCAGTTGGAAAACTTGAAATGAATTTGTGGCCCCTTCTCTAAATGATCTTTTTGATTTTACAGATGAGGGAACATAGGCTTAGAGAAGTTAAACTATTCGTCAGTACTATATGCTGTGGACCCAGACACCTGAGGCTCAGATTCTGTCTGTACCACCTGCTAGTCCTGTAGATGACTCACTTTGCCTCTCTGTGTACTGTGATGACAGCAGCAGTGTTCACCTTGTAGGGCTGTGTGAGGATTAAATGCAACAATATGTGTAAAGCATGAAGTACATGGCCTTAAAATGACAGCCTCATTTCTTTTGTCTCTTCCTTCTTCCTTGTTCCTGTCACCTAGAAACCCATCCTTCGTATCAGACCATGAGAGCGAGGCCTTGCTCCTGATGGTGAAGCTATAAGGAGCCTGTTCACCGAAATGCCATGGATTAAAGCTGTGACGTCAGCTATAGATACTAGCCTCCAGATTCCATTTGTAGGAGAAAGAATTAAACTTCTAGCTTAGTTAAGTGCTATCATTTTGGCTTTTCTTACTCACAGCAGAAACTAAATCCTGTCTAATCACAGGGCATATTTTCTCTATTTTGTTATTTTTCAACCATCTGTTTGATTGTTTTAGGTATATCTTTTTTTTTTCCTGCAGCATATATGTAACCAGATTTTGTTTTATTTATCTGATCTGATAATCTCTGATTTTCAACCATTTAATTATTATAATTTATTTTAATTATACCCATGGAACATCTTTCCCATTCATGTTTATCCAGGACAATATGCTTTAGTCTTCTCAGAACTCAGTACTATGCTTTCTGGCTAATGTTTACATCTGAAAAATTTATATTTACCTCCAATTCAATACAAAACATTCAACAGATTGATGTATGAAGAATGTCTTGTGTTAATATTCCACTTGTGGACATATTGATAAGTGAGCCAGCATCAAGTAAGGGGCAATGTGACTCAGATATTGCTGGCTCCCAGGGAGATGATGTCACTGGATATAAAGCTATTGTTTGCTAACAACCAGATTAATTGATGATTAGGAAGTGACATTTTTCAGTATCTCATATCTAATCATTATAAATTGTTACCTTTGCATGTAGAAATTTCACTGTGTCTTAGTTTCATTTTAGAAAAATTATAAATTGGTAGGGAATTTTTTTTGTTTTTTGCCTTTTTTTAAATTGGGATTCATTGAGGGTACAAAGAACTAGGTTAGACCCCGCCCCCTCCCCACCTTTTCTGCCTTCCCGTCCCCCTCCCTCGGCCCGCCGCCACTGCTCCAGATGAGTTGATGGCAACGGCCAACTTCAGCAAGATCCAGATTGGGATTTACGTGGAGATCAAGCCGAGCGATGGCCGAATACATCAAGCAATGATAACATCTTTAAATGAAGATAATGAAAGTGTAACTGTTGAATGGATAGAAAATGGAGATACAAAAGGCAAAGAGATTGACCTGGAGAGCGTCTTTTCACTTAACCCTGACCTTGTGCCAGATGAAGACATTGAACCCAGTCCAGAAACACCTCCACCTCCAACATCCTCAGCCAAAGTAAATAAAATTGTAAAGAATCGATGGACTGTGGCAGCAATTAAGAATAATCCTCCGCCAAGAGATAATAGAGTGGTTGGTTCTGCACGTGCCCGGCCTAGTCAGCTTCCTGAACAGTCTTCTTCTGCACAACAGAATGGTAGTGTTTCAGATATATCTCCAGTTCAAGCTGCAAAAAAGGAATTTGGACCTCCTTCACTTAGGAAATCTAATTGTGTGAAAGAAGTAGAAAAATTGCAAGAAAAACGAGAAAAAAGGAGACTGCAACAGCAAGAGCTTAGAGAAAAAATAGCCCAGGATGTCGATGCCACAAACCCAAATTATGAAATTATGTGTATGATCAGAGACTTCAGAGGAAGTTTGGATTATAGACCCTTAACAACAGCAGATCCCATTGATGAACATAGAATATGTGTTTGTGTAAGAAAACGACCACTCAATAAAAAAACTCAAATGAAAGACCTTGATGTAATAATAATCCCTAGTAAAGATTTTGTGATGGTACATGAGCCAAAACAAAAAGTAGTTTTAACAAGGTACCTAGAAAACCAAACATTTCGTTTTGATTATGCCTTTGATGACTCAGCTCCTAATGAAATGGTTTACAGGTTTACTGCTAGACCACTAGTGGAAACTGTATTTGAAAGAGGAATGGCTACATGCTTTGCTTATGGGCAGACTTGCAGTGGAAAAACTCATACTATGGGTGGTGACTTTTCAGGAAAGAACCAAGACTGTTCTAAAGGAATTTATGCACTAGCAGCTCGAGATGTCTTTTTAATGCTAAAGAAGCCAAGCTATAAGAAGCTGGAACTTCAAGTATATGCAGCCTTTTTTGAAATTTACAGTGGAAAGGTGTTTGACTTGCTAAATAGGAAAACAAAATTAAGAGTTCTAGAAGATGGAAAACAGCAGGTTCAAATGGTAGGATTACAGGAACAAGAGGTCAAATGTGTTGAAGATGTACTAAAACTCATTGACATAGGCAACAGTTGCAGAACATCCGGTTAAACATCTGCAAATGCCCATTCATCTCGAAGCCATGCAGTGTTTCAGATTATTCTTAGAAGGAAAGGAAAACTACATGGCAAATTTTCTCTCATCGATTTGGCTGGAAATGAAAGAGGAGCTGATACTTCCAGTGCAGACAGACAAACTAGGCTTGAAGGTGCTGAAATTAATAAAAGCCTTTTAGCACTCAAGGAGTACATCAGAGCCTTAGGTAGAAATAAACCTCATACTCCTTTCTGAGCAAGTAAACTTACTCAGGTGTTAAGAGATTCATTCATAGGTGAAAACTCACGTACTTGCATGATTGCCACATGCAATCTCTCCAGGAATGGCATCTTGTGAAAATACTCTTAATACATTAAGATACACAAATAGGGTGAAAGAGCTGACTGTAGATCCAGCCTCTGCTGGTGATGTTCGTCCAATAATGCACCATCCACCAAACCAGATTGATGACTTAGAGACACAGTGGGGTGTTGGGAGTTCACCTCAGAGAGATGATCTGAAACTTCTTTGTGAACAAAATGAAGAAGAGGTTTCTCCACAATTGTTTACTTTCCATGAAGCTGTCTCACAAATGGTAGAAATGGAAGAACAAGTTGTAGAAGATCACAGGGCAGTGTTCCAGGAATCTATTCGATGGTTAGAAGATGAAAAAGCTCTCCTAGAGATGACTGAAGAAGTAGACTATGATATAGATTCATATGCTACACAACTCGAAGCTATTCTTGAGCAAAAAATAGACACTTTAACTGAGCTGCAGGATAAAGTGAAATCTTTTCATGCCGCTCTGCAAGAAGAACAAGCCAGCAAACAAATCAACCCAAAGAGACCCCGTGCCCTTTAAATCGGCATTTGCTGCTAAAGGATCCCCATAACCTCACTACTGTAACATAAAATGTTTCAGCTGTAAGGGCCATTTGAAAGTTTAAAATTGTTAAGTGTCTGTGGAAAATGTCTTGTTCTTCGCCTGAATGACATTTCAATTTTGTGAAACACTCCTTTGTCTACAAAATGCTTCTAGTCCAGGAGGCACAACCAAGAATTGGAATTAGTGAAGCATTTTGTTTCCTTTAGCCAAATAGTGATTTACTTTTAGAGATCCTTGCCAATTTTGTTTTCTATATGAAGATTATGGACTTGATCCAGAGATGGATAGTAGGGGGAAGCCACAGCATTTCCTTTTAACTAGGTTCAATTTTCACAGCAAGACTGAGCAGTTTGAAATCCTTGCGTGCATGCATACCTCATCAGTGATTGTACATACCTTGCCCATCCTGGAGACAGCTGTGCTCACCTCTTCTGTTTTGTGCCTTGACTAAGGCTACTGACCCTAAATTTCTGAAGCACAGCCAAGATAAATTATACATTCCTTATTTGTCCTTGTAAATTACCTTTGTGTGTACATTTTTACTGTATTTGACACATTTTTT
>NW_003852609.1:902912-903978 GCF_000181295.1 Otolemur garnettii | reverse complement strand
AACCAGTTTTTCTTCCTTTGTTCAGGAGCCTCTGACCAGGGTTGCTACCAGTTGGCCATCTTCCCAGAATTCCCCGATATTTTTCTTCTTGATAGATTTTCAACCCTCATTAATTCCTTTATTAAAAGAGCCTTATGGGTAAATTCTGTTCGCACAATTATTTTGCTTAGGTTAAGAGTTATTTTTTCTAGTACATTGAAGATAGTTGCTGATGAAACGTCTGTTGTAAATCTAGTTGTCATTTCCTTGTAGTTAATCTCTTTTTACTGTTCAGTTACTTTTAAGATTGTCCCTACCCCCACCTCTCCACACCTGTTTTCTTGATGTTCTATAGTTTTAGTAAGATAGCTCTAGATGTAAATTTATTTAATTTTTCCTTTATTTTAAGTTTTTTTCTGTTCTATATTTATACTTCACTTTGGATTTCAGGACTTATGTCTTTGTGAAAATTTCTTAGTTTTTATCTTTTTCTTGCTCCTTCATTTTCTTCTGGATCTGCCATTGGGTTTATGTTAGAACTTTTCCCTTATCCTCCATAATTTCTAACTCCTCTCATTTTAAATCTATTCATTTTTCTGATGGATCACAGGTAAAATTCTTACCAATACTTTCCCATTCACTGGTTCACTTTTTGTGTCCAGTTTGGAGCTTATGCTATGTAGTGAGTCTTAAAAATTTTTTTCATTAATGATTTTTTATTCCTCCGTTTTCTGTTTTTTCACACTTATCTCTTTTTGATTAAATTTTTGTTCAATTTTAGTTAGTATTATTCCTTCCATTGATCTTTTTAAGCATCCTAAATGTAACTAAAGATAATTCAATTGATAAAATACATTTTTTGAAATTAATATAATTTCACTTTATCAAATGTATGTGTGAAAGCTGTCAGAATCAAGATGGAGTCACTGGGGTTAAAACAAACAAAACCTAATAACAACCTAGGATACAGGGAGGGGGGAGGGAGGGGGGAATGGGTGGAGGGAGGAGGATTCGAGGGTTCACTTCTGTGTTTCATCTTACAAGGGTACAAGTGAATCTTTCTATGAGTAGAATATGAACGTTTTAA
>NW_003852609.1:892393-902745 GCF_000181295.1 Otolemur garnettii | reverse complement strand
AAAAAAAGATTTATTTCCTAAGTAAAATACGCATGATATATGTGGGGGAAAAAATTCTCAAATCTTTTCTTGTTAATAGAGCTCTAACCAGATCTGTAAAGAAAAAACAAAAAACAAAACAAACAGAAACCCTAAAATAACAACTTGACAAGTAGATCCAGGCAGGGCTATAAACAGAGGGTTTTTATACTCATATGCTTATCAACGTATCATATCAACACTGTCACAAAAGATTCTTGTAAATACCACAACCCTGCACAAAGGCAATTGCAAACTTGCATGACAGATTCTTTTGTGAGAACGTCTGTCTAGCAATTGCCTGGCCAACCTTGGACTAGCATTAACCCTTGTATTCAAGAAAAATTATTTCAAAATGTTATGTAATCCTTCTTCATTTTTCCTGTAAAAAACTTTTGCTTTCCTTTACCTTTTTGAAGACACACATAATTTCTATGGCACATGAATTCCCATTACAGTGCCATGTTCCCAAATAACTATCATTTTCTTTCATAGGTCTCCCTATGTATATTCAGGTTGCTATATGCATGTACATCAGAGCATATATCAAAGTACACAAATATGTATGGGGCTTGCCTAACTGATGAGGTTTTGCCTCTATTTTTTAGGCAGGGCTTAAGATTAACAGTGTCTGTTAATCTTTTCATGCCTGTGCCCTGCCGGTCTCTATGAGTTTTGAATAGCCCTCTGGCTTTGGGTATAACTAGATACAAGAGATGGATAGCAGCAGTTGAAGCTGCCTTTTCTTAGTAATAATAGGAACCACAATAGCAAGGAAGAAAAGGAAGCTACAGAGAGCCCTATAGAAATGTCAACAAACTTAGTAAGGCAAAGTTGACACAAACTCTGTAATTCACAGCTGCCTTCTAATAATACTTAAGAATAGTCTGCATTTCAGCCTTGCCATTTATTTTTTGTTATTCTAGAAGAAGAAATATTGCATAGCACTATACAAAATTAGAATCGAGGGATCCCATATCCTATTAAATAATACTCTAATTTTAGAAAAGAAAAAAAATGAGAAACAGAGAAGTTAACTGGTCGAGATCTTCTGATTAGGAGATTGTTCAGAGTAGGGTCTAAGGCCCTGTTTCCTGACCCCAAATTCAGTACTCTTGAACTCCATGAAGAACCAGTTTCATGGCTTCCTTTAAATCGCAGGTGACTCCAGCCTCCGTAGCATTGCCTTTTTTAAAAAAAAAGATTCTGACATATGCCAGCAAAAATGTTCAAATATGTCAACTTCTGCTTATCCCCTCTTAGCCAGATTTTTCACTAACTTTATCTTACTTGAAGGAAACATGAAAAGTACTTTTCTTTATCATGTGAACCAGCAAAATCAATTTCTAAAAACAGTTGTTTGGTTTCATATGCTTTAATTAGCAAAGTGTTTTTCACCATAGTGTTAGTCTCAGAATAGTTTTAAGAATAACATGCTTGTTTTTCTAAAAATATTGAGTTCATGTGGAAAGTGTTCTTTAATTCAGTCTCCAAATACATTTTTATCTCTCTAACAAAGGTCACTCTTTAAACAACTGCTCTTAAAAATATAAACAGTGGCGCCTGTCATTAGTCTCCTATGCTGTTGTATTATAGTTAGAATGTCCAAAGTTCAATTAATATTTAAATAATTAAAATATAAAGCGTCTTTTTGTTGTATATGTTCCATGTACCTCATTCGCATTTAAAATACCTACTGAAATAGATATGCTTTGCGAAACTTAAGACCCCTTAGGATTTGTGTAATGTCTCTCATGGTGATCATTGTGAAAGATCATTATAAACTGAGAAATCCACGGTGTTCCACCATGCATCTTATTAATTTTTCAAGCAAGTCAGTAAGGAAGATATTATTTTTCCATATTATTCTTATGTTATTTTCATGCTATCATTCCTTAGTTTGTCATGTTCTTTAGAACATAGAATTAGGAAATTTTCCCAGAGAAATGGCTTGCTGATGCACAGGGAGGATGTAACCCAGAGCCGTCTCCTTCTAGTGCCAATTTTCTTACTACTATCCCAATGCTTCTTTTCTCTCTTCTTTGCAGCTCTTTTTATCTTCTAATTGTTCTCACATTTTTTCAAATTCTTGCTTTCCTTTTGTTATTATTCAAAAATTAAATCTTCCTTTGCTTAAGTCTATTTACTCTCTTCATTACCTCCCCAGAACATGACTGTATTATACTAATGATCGGGAGTATTAAGTATTGAACTCTGGAATAAATTTTGCTATTTCATCTTGCTTGGCATTCAGTTTTCCCTGGATATCTGGTAGATTGCTCCCTTTCTTTCTTCAAATTTCAGTCCAAATGCTGCTTTCTAAGAAAGAATCCTTTCTTTCTCTTCTTTTATTGGGATGTAATTCACATATAATAAACTTCACTATTTTAAAGTGTGCAATCCAATGTGTTTCATTATATTTAAAAGCTTGTGCAATAGTCACTACTATATAGTTCCAGAAAATTTTTATAACCCCAAAGAAGCCCTGTACCCACAGATCAGTCACTATTCATCTTCTCTATCACCCTCTCTATCTGCCACACAGACCTGTCAACCACTAGTCTACTTTCTGTCTCTGTAATTTGCCTATTCTGGACCTTTTATAAACGTGGAATCATACAAAATAGGGCCTTCTATGTCTGGCTTCTTTTTGTTAGCCTAATGTTTTCAAAGTTCATTCATGTTGAAGTATATATCAGTGTCCTTCTCTTTGGTGTCAGAATGATAGTCATTGTATGATTAAACTACATTTTCTATATCTGTTCATCAATGGACATTTATATTGTTTCCCCTTTTTAGTGAACATGTATGTTCAAGTTCTTATGATTTCACACTTCCTCTCTGCTTCCTGTAAGGTAGAATATGGATGTGTCCAGGATCCAGCATTGATCATATAGATAAAGACAATGACCTGGGGACTGGGGAATAAGGACATGTGCTTGTCCCTGAATGACCGTGTGGATCAGCACCTCCCCACTCTAATTGTGAGTCTCTGATTTACCTAGGACACCTCCATGTATAGGCTAATGATGCTTTATAAGCATATAAGCTACATTCTGTGTTTTATGATACTGTTTTGGAAAATGTGAAGAGTATATTATCTGGAAATAAACCTAACTTGCTTTAAGCCCCAAACAGAGATTAAAGAAAGTTCAAGGCCATTCTACTTTCTAATTCTATGAGTTGAAGGTCTTTTCTCTCTGATGTAACAGTGCTGAGAGGGACATCAGGGGAGTGGTGCTTCCAAATAGTCACCAGAAACCTTAAAACCATAAAGAAAGCAGGGGAAAGAAAACCCAAAATTTAGAAAACTGGCTCACTCTGAGTATGGAGGGGAAGGGAAAAGACATATAGATGCTATGAAGATAATAGCAATGGTCAGTTTTTTGTTAGTTGACTCAATACTTAATAAAAACAACTGAAAGTAAAGAAAAATGTTAATGAAAAGTGAGACAAGGAGAATTAATTATTCCTCTACCAACGCTGAATGGAAGGGAGAAAATCATACAATAGTCATTGTATGGTTGGGAAGGAACAGGAAGGGAGAACAATAGAAGATACTATTATTTATTGAGCACTTACTATATGCGAGGCACTATCCAGATGTGGTTACAAAAATTAGTTCATTTACTTCTCACAAAAGTACCTTTAAAGCAAGTATTATGAACTACTTTTAATTTTTAAAATGAGGCTAAGAGAGAGTGAATGATTTACCAAGACTATGCAGCTGGTAACCACCCAAACTGGAATACAAGGCCATGTATTTTATGACAAGGCCTAGAAAATGGCTTCATGGTATTAGATATTGTTTCCCAATTTTCAGTTGTTTGTTTAACACATCTGTGATTTGTGCTATGTCTGAGCACCTCTGAATGCCACTCCAGTGAATACTGAATGTATCATATTGTTATTTGCTCAATGCTTTTTTTTTGGTAAAATTTGCTTTACTTTATAGAAAAAGGAAACTTTGCATGTTAGGTGGAAAGTGGAGAACTGCTGTCATTTGCCATAAAGTAGAAGATAACAAGTTATGATTAAGTTTTATTAGACACTGTTTGTTGAAGCCTCTAAGCCTGAGACCTGTGTTCTATTGACTGTAAGGAGTAGATTAGCGAGTGTGTATGTGTGTGTGGGTATGCATGCACATGCCGTGTGTTGTGTATTTATGGATGCTAATGGCACCTTGGCCTGAGACTGAGTCATAATCAGGATTGAGAGAAAAATGAAAAATGAGTTATAATCTTATAATCTTTTCAGGTAATTATGCAGCACTTAATCCTGTGTTTACATATTGAGTGAAACCTAAACTATTTCATCTTTTACAATATGAAACATAGTTAGACCAATATGGGTTCAAATCTTTGTTCCAACAATGTCAAGTTGATGAACTTCTCTAAATTAATGTTTTCTCACTTGTTTCTTTTTTTTTTTTTTTGGAGACAGAGTCTCACTCAGTTGCCCTGGGTAGAGTGCCGTAGCATCACAGCTCACAGCAACCTCAAACTCTTGGGCTCAAGTGATCCTCTTCCCTCAGCTTTCCTATAGCTGGGACTACAGGCGCCTGCCACAACGTCCAGTTAGTAATGTTTTCTCATATGTAAAGTGAAAGTGTAGTTCATAGATGCCTGTGAATGTTAAACGTGGTAGTACAGGGAAAGCCTGTGACCGTCATGGTAGCACATCTTCAGGGAGGATGAACTGCCATTGCCGTGTCCTCTGTTGTTTGTTGCTCTAGCTACCTGGGCTTGTCCTTGTCATTTTAAAATTGTCCCCCCTCCTACACAAAATTACATTAAGATGCTTGTTACAATCAATAAAAAGCTTGCCACATAAACAATTGGATAGAAACTCCAGTGAAGAGGTGCATCACATCCAGAAATTTACTGAGCACTAGGAGTGACATGTAGGGTGATTCACAGAAGTGCCCAGGGCCATGAAAGCAAGTGGAATCAGAAATTCAGCTTATGCTAGAAGACCTAAACCCGGGGTCCTGGCATGGGGCTTCATCAGCCCTAGCATGTGCTTTTTTCTGATTTGCACAAAAGTGCCTTATCATCATGGCATCAGCCTCCTGATTGCCCATTACTGAGTTATTCATCTGTGGCCTTGAACTCGGCACTATGAGTGATGATAGAAGAATTAGACCAACATAGTAACTAGCATATAAGTTGTATTTAACTCACAAGTTTTGAGCCTGGGGCTTTGTGAATTATATATAACTCTCATGTCTTTTGACCTAATGTACTGTGGCCCCAAGGGAAACATTTTTTTCTAGTGTGGCAGTCAATGTGTTAAAAAATCTTAAGTGAAGGAACTAAGGAATGCAGTTAACCTTTTTTATTTTTATTTTTATGGGTACCTGTAATGTAGCAGACACCATGCTGGGGACAAGAAGGACCAAGTTAGAGCTGCTTGCAGACCTCCACCCAGCTCCATCCCCATCCACGGTCTTCTTTCTCTCCTGATGCCTCACATCAGCCTGGTTGTGTTTCTGATTTAAAGTGAACTTCTGTTTTAAAGTAGAAGTTTCATTCCCCAGGGAATGTGCAGGTGGAGCTGAAAGAAGAATGGGGACCTAGTAGACAAGAGGGGAAAGCAGGATAGGGAAAGACATCCAAATTTAGCTGTGGAGAGCTGGGTTATTTTTATTTTGGCTAATAAGCAAAATTCAGGCAGGAATCTTTTCCCTTTTGTTAACTTTAAAATAAAGAGACCTCTGGCTTAACACTGCAGTGGTTTCAGACACTGCATTCATTCTTGGAAAGAGAGTGTGAGGGAGGCGGGGCCTCTCTGCTTGGATTTTACCACCTTTGTCTGCATCCTTCCCACCTGCAAGCCAGGCTAGCCGAGGGCACCTGCCCCTTTGTCAAGACAGGCAGATACTTCCTTTCCCTTCGCCGACACAAATACTCATCAGTGGGGACCTGGGCGGGTCCCTTAGCCTCCCTTCAGCAGTACCACAAATTCTCACTAGATGCCAGACTCTGTGACCGGCATTTTATGTGCACCATTTTGTTTAGTCTTCACCTAGGAAAATGCAGCACCTGATGGGAATTAACTTTCCTTGGGAGCCCTGGATCATGCCATTTTTGGGAACTAGACTCGTGAGACCCTTTACTTGGGCAAGGCACCTGAGGGCTCTCCCTATTTCTCACACTGTAGGTCGTGTGAAGGGCTAGATAGTAGGAACTTTTCAGGGGCCTCCAACCGTGGCCCTCGGCTACCCAGGAATGCTTATCTAAGAGTTGTCTTGGGCCACATATTAAATATGCAAACACTAAGGAAAACTGATGAGCAAAGGAAAAAAATGTCCATGCATAATTTTTGCAATATCCACCACTGCAGATAAGTATTCCTAGCTGGCCTCTGGCCACGGTTGGGTGGTCCTTCAGGAGGCTGGAGAGATAGTCCAGGAAATTGGATGTCTGGTAACTCTGGAGCATTAGTAATAGAAAATGATGGGAGAGCCATGGAAAGAAAGATGATCAGAAGAGGCAATTTCAGATTATTGATTATATGACTTAGTTGTTAAAAGTTTAGGGTGTGCATTCAATGAGGGTCTGAATCCAAGCTCATACTGATAATCTGACTTTAAATAAATTACTTTATCTTTCTATGTGAGGCACTCTCATTGATACTCTCATGTCAATGCCATGTTTTCAGGCTATTGGTAACGATGGATGCATAAATCTTCACTGATGTCTATAAACTCAGAGCAATGACATTTGATATCACAAATCCTATATTAAAATGTTAGAGACTTTTTATGGTTTTATTGTACATTAAAGGCTTTAGGTTGAATTCTCATGGACCATCTTTGAAAACAAAAACAAAAGGCAATATCTTAATGGAGAGGGCTAAGAAATAAAACATACGTGTTGCCCATACATTTGTTTTTGTTCCCATCGCATCTTTGTTTTCTAATCTCAGTCTAGTCATAAGATCTGTTCTGGGTTTGAGGCAGGAATCCCTTTATCCTCTTCCCCTGCTAGCTGCCCAGGTAATATTTTGTGTGTTGAGAGAAAGAAGCAAAAAGCAAGGGGGCGGGCAGAGAAAAAGGAGAGATGGTTGGAAGCAAATCCGAGGGCAGTGAAGGGATGACAAGGGGACAGAGGAAGGGAGATAGAGACTCTGTCATTGAATGGTGACTGGGAAGTCCCACTCCCAATTCACCCCTCTTCTCTCTCCTCCCCCCTCTTCTTTCTCAGCACGTGGGAGAAGCTGAATGCTAATGTGCTCAATGTAGCATCTGTTAATGCTCCAACATTTCTCTGTAGACTCCATGCATTCTGGCACAGTCTTTGCCTCAGGCATGCAAATTTGCATTTTCCCTTGACACTCTTTTAATATGCACTTGTACAAGTAGCTTTCTAAATTTGTGTGAAATATAACGTGTGCATGGTATTTTGGGAGGCTTATAAAGAACTGGGCTGTAGTTAAGCTTAATTATTATTTTATATACTTTTTTTCTTCTAATTTAATTTCTCAGGAAACTGCTAAACTGTCCATAATTCGAGAAATTAAAAATTATAAAACAAAGATCACTGTAACACAGAGACCATCCTTTACTGGCAGGAAGATGGATGAGATGGGTTGTTTCTAAGTTAATTAAAAACATTTGTAACCACTGCAAGTACTGTGCTAGAACTCTATCTAGGATGTATATAAGTATGAGGTATCTCAAACCACTCTCTGTGTTCATGTGGACTGAGAAAGGCTGTCTCTCTCTTAAAGGTGGAGGCCAACTATTTTGATTAGATTAGTATCTTCACAAATTTTGGTCTGGTACCTTTTATTCACTAATCATGAGTCCACTCTACACAATCAAAGGACTTGATTATACAGTTTATAGAATTGAATTAATAACAATTTAGGAAATCATTAGGGCTTTATTCTCAGCTTCTTAACATAATGAAGTATAGCAGCTTTTATTTAGGCTGGCAACGGGATTAGATGTTTTAAATAGGGAGAAAGCTGGGTCAGCGTGGAGGTGGCAGTGGCCTCTGATTCACTGCAGGTAGAGATCTGTCCTGTGACCTTGAGAACTGCCTCAGCGTCTGCTGAGAGCCTGGGACTGAAGCTGAAATCTCAATTGAAATGATTACAATGCACCCCATGTTTCTTACGACCCTTGCTCATCTGGACCCTTAACCTCTCTCTCCCAGCCCTCTTAGAGTAAATTTGCTTCTTTTTTTTACTTTATTAGTTGTGATGGAAAAAAGTGGAGCTGCTCAGTAGGTTTATTTTAACCACATAACAGTTTAGCTGTTCAGACCACAGAATTGTGCTTAAAGAAAAGTTCTGAGATTGAATTTCATTTTCATCTTTCACCAAGTCCTAGGTCTGAGGTTTTAGGGAAGTTACTCTAGTTGAATAAACGTCAACTTCTTCATCTGTTAAATGGGAATAATAACAGTGCTTACCGGATTTTAATGTATTAAAGTATCTGAGAAAAATCAAATAGAGTCACTTCAGAATATAGTGTTTGTGGAACTGAAAAGTTGGTGACTCATAAGTATGAGGCTTGGTTTTACTCAAAGTAGAGGAGAAAATTTTTTAGTGAGTCCAATAGACAGGTAGAGGAACAGATGACTTGGATAAGGGAGATAAAGAAGGGGCTATGACCTTTCCACCTCCCTAGTCCTACCTGTAGTTCAATGTTGGATGCTGTAGAACGATTAGAAATCTATAAAAAGTGAGATATGATGTGATAGATGCCCTTGGGGAGAAAGGGTCATATTCCCTTTCTGCATGGACCACCAGTGGCACCTTGATGGCTCTGAAGAAGCATGGACAGACCTATGATGGGGGCTGTCTGTGTGTCGCTTCATCAAGGCTGCCTTAACCTTCCTCTACTCAGCTTCAGAAGACTTTAGCCAGGCTTCTTCCTCACTCCAGGGCCCTGACCTGTCTTTTCTCAGAACATTTACCTTAAAAAACCTACAATTTCAAATTCTTTCTCAATCCATTTGAGATGCAAATCACTTTAAAAGCCTCTGGCCAGTTTGATTACCTAAGATTCTTGAGGGCCCTGGAGTCAACCCTTTGAAATGGAAGGGTCTGGAAGATGAGCCTCTCTCCCCCAGGCTCTGTAGGAGGCTAGAAGTCTAGCTTTGGTGGCATAACTAAAATACAATCTTAAAGTTCCCTCCAAGCAGCTGACTCACCCCACCCCCTCTTGGCCAAGGGGATCCCTAAAACTGACTTAGGTGAAGACTTACCTGCAACATATGTAACAAACCACTTGATTCAGCCTGATACTTTGTATCCCATTGACAGACCCTTTATCTTTACTCCTTAACTAAGGTGACCAGATTTTAACATTGGTAAAGCCGGACAACATGGCTGGGGGCGGGGTGGGGCGGGGCAGGGCCTGACAACAATGCAAACTTTGATAAGCAGTTCTCCATAATCACTTCTCAACAATTATTTGTTATTATTACAGTTTAACATAAAATTAACAAAAATAATATAAAACTCATATCCTAAAGAAATAGCCACATGGCAGCCGAAAACCGTATATTCTCTTCCTGTTCTCCCGCCCGTTAGTGCATTCTTTCCAAAAATTGGGACTTTTTAAAAACATTGTGGGACGTAGGACAGAGTGTTCAAAAGCAGGACATCTGGTCACCCTATCCTTAACTCTCAGGCATTCCTTTTCACTGACTCAGGCCTTTAAGACAAAGCCTACCTAACTCTTTCAGCCAATTGGAAAGAATTGTCTTAAAGCCAAAGAATCTTCAGACTCACCTGTAACCTGTAAGCCACTCCCCTTTGTTTAAGATGTCCCACCTTTTTGGGCCAAACCAAAGTGTGTTTTGCACATATTGATTTATTACTTTACCTGCAATTCCTGTCTCCCTAGAATGTATAAAACCAAACTGTAACCCTACCACTTCAAGTCCACTTCCTCAAGGCTTCTTGGGTGTGGCTCTGGATCACGGTCCTCAAATTGGCTCAGAATTAACCTCAAAGAGTATGGCTTCTTTTCTGGTGACAATGGGCACCTTGCCCAAGTTGGAAAACTACATCTTATCATGAAGATAGGTGAAAGTTTACTTTTCCTTTCAGTAAAGCCAATTAGCAAACACAGTGACTTGATGTCTCTCTCTCTCCAGCCCTTAAAAGTCCTCCTACTGTGTGATGGCTCTAGGCTGCTCTCCAGTACACCAGAGCTGGTAAGTCAAATCCAGCCCGGGCCCACCAAACAACTACAACCAAAAATAAATAGCCAGGAGTTGTGGTGGGCACCTGTAGTCCCAGCTACTTGGGAGGCTGAGGCAAGAGAATTGCTTAAGCCCAAGAGTTGGAGGTTGCTGTGAGCTGTGATGTCA
>NW_003852609.1:878509-892169 GCF_000181295.1 Otolemur garnettii | reverse complement strand
CGGGGCAGTAAATGTTGATAAGGAGAAGAGGCATGATATACAAAAATATTAGACATCAACTCAGGTGATTTGAACTTAGTACCAGTTTGTGATGAAATGGGAGGCATGCCGTGGAAATCCAAGATCGGGAAGGGGGCCTTTACATGCTGGTGTCATCCCATGTCAGTTTGAAAACTTCTAAGGGCATCCAGGCTACAAGAAAATTAAATTAGGTAATGCATATAAAGCACCAATTGCTAAATCAGGTGAAGCCCTTTTTAGATGACAGTTATTATTTGTCATAAATATAGCAGCACTTATTAGAAGTCTACTATGTCTCAAGCACTGACTGTTTTAGGGATGTAACAATGAACAACAATGATAAAACAAAGCCCTGCTCTTACCCAGCATATATTCTAAGTGAGGGAGAAAAGTGGAAAGGTAATACAAGTTCAGATAATCATGTTCATTATGAAAAATATAGAGACAATGTGAGGGTGGAAAGCAGTTAGGGAATTATTTGAGAAAAGGCCGCATGTGTGTGCGTGGTAGAGAGGGGTATGTGTGGGAAGGGAGATGTAAGAAGAGTTCCCTAATCACACTGTTTGATTTGCTCAGATCAACTGGGTGAGATGATCCTGCAAATAGGACAGCTCACATTCCTCATGCAAATAATCCAGCATGCATAATTCAGCATTTTTTTTCCAATTTGATATTCTTTATAAAATAAGCCATTACAACTGTTTTCTGAGCTTACCAGTAGTCCCCTTACAATTTGAACCCTAGTGTTTTAGATGTACACCTAGAGGGGCTGTGGGACCCCTAGATGGCCTCAAGAAATTACAGCCTCACAGGGTCTCAGCTGCCCTGAGTGGCTTTGTTTTCCTGGCCTGCATCTCCTGATGTGACATCAGGCTTGATCCATCAGGCACAGCAAAGACAAAAATAATCTTCAGTATTTCTTATTTTCTGATCCAGGGGTTTGCAGATGCAGCCTTTGCTGGCCTCTTGAGCAGGGTGCCCATGGCTGGCACTCACTGACAAAGCACATCAGTTTGCTGAGATTCAGGACCTGTACAGATGGGTTGGTACCCAGAGTGTACCAGTTGATAAATATTTTGAATTGCACTCCTGTGTTTAAGCACTTACTGATGAAGCTAATTTTGAAAGCCCAGCACAGTCAAGCAAATACACCCTACAACATGAGAAAGCAGCTACTCAGGACATTTTTCTTCCACACTCTCACCTGAGAGTTTATCTTTATCCCTGACTCTGCTGTCCTGTGTTCATGCAGGGGCCAGGCTTACCCACCGTTGCTTCTCAGAAACTGGTTGATCGTTTTTCATGAAGAGACACCTAATGAATGTGCCAATTAAGAAGCAACATCCCAACTTATTTCTTTCCCTGTAGAGATGAAGCAGAATTTTAAAGAAATTGAGGAGAGATCTCTAACACACTCATCTGATATGTCATTTGAACTGATAAAGATGCTTTTAATCTTCGATGTTGAAATGTTCCCCAGCGTTCAGTAATAGCTTCTCTAGGCTACTCAGCTTTCTCCGAATTCAGTCGCACTCGACAGCTGTTTTCTGCTTCTCTGGGTCTTCCTAAACCATACATTTATAAAGGGCACCAGGACTGTAAAATTGGGGATGACAGGATGATAGAGTATTTCCAAAGCTATTTCATGAAACAGGTTGTAATGACAATGGATTAAAAATCATATTTTTCTCATGAGCAGTAAATGCATAGTTGGTGTGACAATATCCAGGTGAAAACTGTTTGAATAGTGCCAACAAATACAAAGTTAAAATCAAGCGAAGGTGCTCATTTAGACTGTGCACACTATGAATAAATGGGAAACATTTATTATTAATTATCATCATCATCATTATTATTATTTGAGACAGAGTCTCACTTTGTTACCCTTGGTAGCTTGTTGTGGTGTCATAGATCACAGCAATGTCAAACTTTTGGGCTCAAGTGATCCTCTTGCTTCAAGAGGCCTTCGGCCTCCCTTGTCAACCACGACGCCTGGCTCTTTTTAGAGACAGGGTTTCACTCTTGCACAGGCTGGTCTCAAACTCCTGAGCTCAGGCAGTCTACCTGCCTCAACCTCCAAGAGTGCTAGGATTACAGGTGTGAGCCACTGCACCCAGCTTTAACATTTATTATTATTATGACAGTTGATTCCCTCTTTGCTATGTCTACTCTCTTAATGCAATTTACTGTTTTCAGCTTTATTGGGGTACAGTTGACAAAATTGTATATATTCAAGGTGTTACAATGTGATGTTTTGATACATGTTTGCATTGTAAATGACTATCACAATCAAACTAATTAACATGCTTATCACCTCGCATAGTTACTCACTTTTTTGTGTGGTTGAGAACATTCAGATCTCTTCTTAACAAATTTCAAGTGGAGTCAGACACAGAAAGAGAAATACTACATACTTCGCTTATATCTAAAAAGTCAATTTCATTGAAATAGAGTAGAATGGTGCTTACCAGGGTCAAGGGTAGGAGAAATGGATATTTGTTAAAGGGTATAAACACTCAGTTATAGGATTAGAATAAATTTTGGAATCCTAATGGCAACTATAGTTATAAATTTTGGAATCCACATGGCAACTATAGTTATATAATAATGTATTATATTTTTGTAAAAATGTGATTTACTTTTGAGCCCTTAAAATAGCAATTCCCCTTGCATTTTCGAATACCTGGAATTCTATCCAAGCAGCCTTTATTGCAACATTAAGGTCATTTATAACTATAGGTGTGAACATTCTCTAATGGGAGCCTTGCTGATGTTTATTAGCTAAGTTTTAATGAAAACGAACAAGATGGTATGTGATAAGAGCTAGTCTTTTTATACTATAGTTTATACCACACAGAACACTGGCATACTAGGGAATTAGTGTATGGAGCCTGTCTGAATAAACAATCGCTTTGATAGGGTTGTCCAACTAGTGATGAGTTTGATTTTAAACCCAGTGGGATCAGTGAAAAATTTTTATATTGACTCTTTCAATATGGACCATTTATGAGAATTAAAAATACGTACAGAAATAAGTACATATGGATATAGTTTTATATAATTTTTTAAAAGGCAGAATGCTTCTTAAAAAGATAGTTAAAATTTTAAAGTATGATTTTTCTTAGTATTTTTCCAAGAGGTCAGTGGCTAATAGTTGACCAAATCGGCTTCTTCTTCCTTCTGGGCACACAGCTAGACAATATTTCCCAGTTTCCTTTGTAATTAGGTGTGGCCATGTAACTCAATTCTAGTCAATGGAATGTGAATAAAAGTGATATGTTCTATTCCTATGAATTTGGTATTATTGTAAACATGTGATAAGAATATAATTATCAAAAAAAAGAATATAATTATCCATCTATCAAAAGAAGAAATGTTGGAACAGAACACTGAGAAACATAATCGGTGAAGTCTAATAGAGCTTAAGAAAGTAAGGTGTATTAAGGGTTGCATTATTTCAGATAATATTACAAATTGCAAAGAAGATGCCAAACATATATTCACTGCCATATTTGATTATATCTCTAATTTAATTAGACAAGGAGGCAAAGACTATTACATGAGCTGACCATTCAAAGAAGGAAGATACACTCTGTACTATCTTAGTTCAGGTCTTTGTAACAAAAGTAACATGAACTAGGGGGGCTTAAACAACAGGAATTTATTACTCATGGTTCCAGAGGCCGGGAAGTCTAAGGTAAAGGCACCAGCTGATTTGATTCCTGGTGCAGGCCCTCTTCCTGGGTTGAGATGGATACTTTCTTGCTGGTAGAGAGAGAAATCATCACCCTCATGCCTCTTTCTATGTGGGCACTAATCCCATTCATGAGGGCTCTGTCTCCTGGTCTGATCATGTTCCAAAGGCCTCATCTTCAAATACTATGAATGAATTTGAGGGTGGGTGGGGACAGAAACATTTAGCTCATAGCACATACTTTGTATTGTTTATTTATTTTGAGCACCAACATAAAATTGCTGTTGTTCTCCATGTCAGTTAGTAGTAATAGCTGAATTCATTGTCACATTTTTTTACAGCACAATACTTGTGCTTTAGCTATGACAGTATAGCCAATGCATGCCCATGAGATGCAGATTCATTAGCTTAGCCTTTAAAGTGATCCCTGTTTTCTTGTAATAACAAAATAACATACATTAAAAATTTTGAGATTTTATGCCTCAAGTAGAGACAACTACTCTCCAATAAGTCCTGGTTCTTCTCAGGGGGAGTTAGAAAAACATACACTCATGTTATGAATTCTAATCTACTTCTCTCTTTAGTAAATTTAGGTTTCTTTGACTTTGCTTAAATGTGAGGGTTTATTAATTTAGTAGTTCTTCCTTCCCTCTCCTCAATTCTTTCTTAGAGCTAGAGATTTCCTCAGGTGCTATGAAACAACTAGAACAACAGTTAAGAGAATATTCCCTGAAGTCACACTGACTAAATACGTTTTTTTAACACCGCCATTTGGAGCTCCCTGCTTTGTATTGTCATAGGAAAGCATGAATTCAAATTGAAATATTGCCTTCAAACTTGAAAAATCTTTATTTTATTTTCATGCTTATACATTTAGCTCAAGCATACTGGAATTGACTTAAGAGTATAACGACCTGTATGATTCCCTTTACCAGTATTACTCTATATGGATAACTGTCTACTGAGAGAAAGGAAATACTAAGCTCTTTCCAAGGAACCACTCAAACGGCACAGTGATAGAATCCCTGGCTTCTTTTTTTAAATTATTACTTTAGGTTCATTGAGGATACAACCAATGTAGGTTACACTGTTTGCATTTTTTAGGTAAAATCCCTCTTATAATTGTATCCTGCCACCAAGAGGTGTGCCATGCACCATAACGCACATCCCTGAAAAAAAAAATCATTTCATCATAAGAACATTTGCAGTAGACTGTCAATCCCTGGATTCTTACAAAAACACGAATGAATGGTAGAACAATGACAAGTATATTCTTTTAGGTTTTTATTTAAAATTCTATTTTAATTCTTTATTTTCTTGGCCGTACAATTATGATTCTTTTATCACTAAAAGCTTTACCAATGAACTTCAATTGCTTAACAACTTTAAGTAGAACTACATCCATAATTCATTACTTCTGTAGTTTTCTGATTTGACTTACAAATGTCAGGAATACAATGAAATTAATAGCAAGTATCATCAGAAACTTTAAAAATCTTGAGTTGCAACATTCAGTGCAGAAATTTTAGTAAGTTCATTAAGTTTCATCTCAGTTGGGTTCCACAATATCTGACCCCCCCAAAATAAACCCTACGAATACACAAACAAAAATCATATTATATGTCAGTCACCTATGCTGTAGTGACAAAGCAACCTTGCCATCATGTTTAAGATGCCATTCTTGTGAATTCTGTTCATTATTTGTTTCCAGCAGCAAGTAGGACTCATTCTACAATCCTCATGAACTTACAAGGCACTAGAATCATTAGGCTCTATCTTTTTTTACTTTTTCTCGACATTTTATGCAAAACACGTACTCAGGGAAAATTAGTCTTTTCATTTTTTCCCTCAGCTTTGTCTATGATTTCCTACCTCTTTATGTTCGCATAGTTCTTCCATCCAGAAAGTTCCTCTTCTTATTCTCTTGATATTTAATTCTCATTTGAAGAGCTGCCTCAAATAAAACATTCCTTTCAAAGATGATCGTGGTCATCCCAACTGGGACTGATCTGCAGTTGTAGTTCATGCCATGTATTACCATTTCTTATGCATTCTATTTATTACCTGTCCAACTAGATTTTAATGTCTTGAATATCTGTGGATCACAATGTGTAGTTTGGTACATTATGCCATACTTGGAATTCAAAGTATTGAGTGGGAATAAATCAAATTTTTACTTTCTGGGAATAGTGGCAAAATGTCATACAAGAGGCCGCAAACAGTGAGTGGCCCGACACCCTGTCCTAGTTGAAATCTACATTACTTTGGAAAATTCAATCTCTCTGACATTAGTGTTCTCAGCTCTACAAGAACAGAATGTACTAGGTAAACTTTTAATGCCCTTCTTTTTCTAAAATTGCTTTTCTTGGTAATAACATCATCTTCCTCTTGACAAATGAAAGTGCACATTGATTGCTCATGCATAACCACTTTAAATTTGAAAAAATATTTCACACACAACCTTTTACATTTGACAGGAAGTTACTGTTAGTAGCTAAGAATTACAATGTTAGGAAGATATATTTTAAAATATTTGGATTCCAAGAATTTCAGTTTATTGTCATTTGTTCCAAAGACTCTAAAAATGATGGTTTAGAAACAAATCATTCAAACATTTTAGTATATATTAAATGCCTGTGGCTTAGATATATTACCTTGAGATATGATTGGAGAAGGAAATACTCATCTAGACCATTAATTTAAACAAGTATAAAATATATCTTTAATGTTTTCCCCAAATCTGTCATTTGAGCCCTTAAAAAGAAAGATTAAATTTAACTCCTGACAGAATCTTATTTACTTTTATTCTTTTCTGAATTAGAATATATTTTAATTCATGAGTTCAAAAAATCAAGCAAGAAAATATAAAATTATGTTGATTTTAAAAACATTGAAAAGATTTTGCCATATTTGAATTGCTAACTTTAACCAAAATTTAATTCCAAATCAAGGAAGTCATCCTAATTATAATTAAATGGAATCTTAGCTCTTAACGACTATAAAGCTGAAGGTATATTACCTACTCTGGCTTGATCTCACATAAATTAACATTTCAGTGCATCTTGCTCTGAAATGAAAATATCTTTGAAGAAAACAATTATTCATGAAATAAAACATCTGGTAGAGTTGACTCAGAGATTCTCTATGGAAACAGACACCTTTATAATCAATGAGTCTGGCAAGCAGTTTGATGAAATACTTGACTAAATTAGAAATTTTTAATATTCTAGAGGAACTTAGTTTTTCAGTGTTCTCTGTAGGCTCCACTACATAGAGATGGAAACCAGCAGTATGGGTGTTCCCCTTGTATAGCACAAGATATTCTCAGGACACAATACACACACACACATATGTATACACACAGATGGTGCCAAAAATGTATATACATTTTAAGAAAGTAAAAAACTGTATTAAAATTGCAATACTCAATATATGTACCTAACAAAAGATGAATACAAGTCATGTTGATCACCTTGTCTAATTGCAGATTCAAACACAACTTGAATATTACAAATGGAATACATGTTTTCTTTCTTTTGGCATTCTTTGTATCTACACATGGTATATATATATAGTTTATGGATTCTGTAAAATATTAAACTCAAAAAGTTTCATTTCATATGCTTGTTAGCCATTCATCTACTGTCTTTAGAGAAGGTTGTATTCATTTCTCTTGCCCATTGATATAAGGGATTGCATTTGTTAGGTAAAGTCCCTCTTATAATTGTGTACTATCCTCAAAAGATATGTCACATCCCAGGCCCCGTCTCCCCCTATCTCCTTCCCTCTCCCTGCATCTCTCTTCCCCCATCCCCCAACATGTACTAGGTCATCAGTTGTCCTCATATCAGAATTGAGTACATAGGATTCTTGCTTCTCCATTTTTGGGATGCTTTACTAAGAAGAATGAGTTCCACTTCCATCTAGTTTAATACAAAAGATATAAAGTCTCCATTTTTTTAATGGCTGAATAGTATTCCATGGTATACATACAGCATAGCTTGTTAATCCATTCCTGGGTTGGTAGGTATTTAGGCCGTTTTCATATTTTGATGATTGTAAATTGAGCTATGATAAACAGTCTAGTGCAAATGTCCTTATGATAGAAGGATTTTTTTTCTTCTGGGTAGATGCCCCATAATGGGATTGCAGGATCAAATGGAGGGTCTATTTTGAGTTCTATTTTGGCTCTTTCTATATTGATTAATTTGAGTTTTCTATAGATCCTAGTTATTAAGGATTTGCCTGATTCATAATATGCAAATATCCTTTTACATTGTGTAGGTTGTCTATTTATTTTTATTGTTGTCTCCTTAGCTGTATAGAAGCTATTGAATTTAATTAAGTCCATTTGTTTATTTTTGTTGTTGAGATTGCCGAAAAAGTCTTCTTCATAAAGTCTTTCCCCAGGTCGATACCTTCAAGTATTTTCCCCACACTTTCTTTGAGAACTTTTATTTTTCATGCCTTAGGTTTAGATCTTTGATTCATGTTAAATCATTTTTTGTGAGTGGAGAAAGGCGTGGATCCACTTTTAATCTTTTACATGTGGATGCTTATCATTCCTATTCATCAGAGAAATGCAAATCAAAACCACCCTGAGATATCACCTAACTCCAGTGAGAATGGCCCACATCACAAAATCTCAAAACTGCAGATGCTGGTGTAGATGTGGAGAGAAGGGAACACTTTTACATTGCTGGTGGGATTGGAAAGGAAGGAAGTATGGAGAATCCTCAAAGAATTCAAAATAGACCCTCCATTTGATCCTGCCATCCCATTACTGGGCATCTACCCAGAAGAAGAAAAATTCAGCCACTAAAAATATGAAGACTTTACATCTTTTGTATAAACCTGGATATAAGTGGAACACATTCTTCTTAGTAAAGCATCCCAAGAATGGAGAAGGAAGAATCCTATGTACTCAATTCTGATATGAGGACAACTGATGACCTAGTACATGTTGTGCGGTAGGAGAAGAGGGGTACAGGGAGAGGGAAGGAAGTAGGGGTGTGGAGGGTCATGCGGTATGACACATCTCTTGGGAATGGTACACAATTATAAGAGGGACTTTACCTAACAAATGCAATAAGTGTAACCTGGTTCCTACCCTCAATGAATCCCCAACAATAAAAAAAATAAAAAAATTTTTATTTTCCAATGTGCAAGTATCTTTCTGTAGTTTACATGACAGGGCCCCTCTCCAAATCAGCTACTCCCCTCAAAAAGAAAGCTTAGTTCTCTTGTGTTAGCTCTACTACATCCTGCCCCAAGTAACAGTCGATATTTTACAGCTCCTTAGAGTTGAGAAACCCTCTTTAACTCCTTAGGCTTGGAAACATTATCAGTGATGTCAAAAATCCAGTCTGCTCCCTTCCACTGGGTAGATTTCCATCACTATTGAAACTAACTTCAAGTTTTCTTTTGAAGGAGGTTTTGTCAATCTGAAGGGCACAGGTGGTTCTGGCTGGATGATTCTTTGTTGTGGAGGTGTTCTGTGTATTGTAGGATGTGTAAGCAGCATCCTTGGCCTCAAAGCCACTAGTACACACCCCCTCTGCCCTCTGTGTGGCAAACAGGTCTCCAGGAATTGTTAATGCCCTCTGGGACAATATGGAGTCCAGTGGAGAAGCACCATTTAAAAATATAATATTGGTGCTGACTCTGAAAACAGTCCCCTGCAACTGGACCCCTGCTTCTACATTTACTAGCCATGTGGCTTTGACCAAGTTAATTAACTTCTCTGAGACTCAGTGTTTTCATCTGTAAAATGAGGATAATAATGACTTACCTCATGGGGCCATTGTGATGATTAAAGAGGATGATGCAGAGAAACCACTTAAATGCTTGGAATATAGTCACCTCTTAACCAGCATTGGAAATTATTTCTATTATAATCCCCGTAGCTTTCCAATAAAACTTTCATTTTCACAGTAATGCAAGATTTAGAAATTTTCCTCCCCATCTCTCACAGAGTTATAATAATTGATACTAATTAGCATGTATTTCTTTTCTTTTTAATCCCAGTTAAAGTAATTACACAGACAATTAATGTCTTTACCCAGATTTTAAGAGAAATAAGGAAGGATTGTATTACAGACTCCCTATGATGCATTGTTGATCACCAACCATCCTGGGGATGAAATCTAAAATATATTCAAAGAAAAGTATGTTGTGATTTTTTTAAATTTTTTTTTATTTTTTTTTATTTTTTTTGGCTTGTTTTCTTTTTTTTTTTTCATTTTTATTTTATTTATTTATTTTTTTATTGAATGGTAACTATGTATATTAATGCAATCCTGGGGTACAGTGTGGTGTTTTCACATACAATTGAAATGTTTCACATACAATTTGAAACATTTCCATCAAACTGGTTAACATAGCCTTCATGTCATTTACCTAGTTATTGTACCAAAATGTTCACATTCTACTCTTAGAAAGGTTCACTTGTACCCTTGTAAGATAAACCACAGAAGTGATCCCTCCAGTGATCTTTTTTTTTTTTTTAATCGCAGTCTTACTCAAGAGGTCTGGTTGTGCCAAACTTTTACTTTAATAGTAATTGATACAAATGCTAATAACTTAATGCCTGCAGATTTCAGAACACAGCAGTAACTGAGGCTGCATTTAAAATCTCAGCAGGCCCAGCTTTTATGCTTTTCATAAATCCTTAGGGCTATAGAAGAAGAGGGTATGATTAAGACCAATGCTCAATAACATCACAGGCACCCTTGTGTTTAGAAATGGCAACTGAATCCTTTTTTAAATTTGAGCTTAAAACAGTCACTGGACATCTTGACAAAATAAACACAGATTGAGTCTTTTTAAATATGATCCTATGGTGCTGAGATAATAAGGAAATAGATACTTAAATCATCTCTCTTGGTAGTATTTTAAGTTGCATTAAAATACAGACACTTATGTCTGTCCTTACTTTCTGACATTCTGATTTACTAATATCTTAGGTACAGCTCTGGAATTTGATTTTTATGAAGATGTCCAGGTGATTTTTGGACTTTCATGCAGATTTGAAAAATATACCTAAAGAAATGAAGAGATACAAAGTGTAAGTAAATTTCTGCAAATAAAATTAAATTTCCTTGATGATGCTGATCATAAAAGGAACAATTAACTCAGTCATTCTACCTATGGTTATTGAGAACCTACTACATGGTAGAAATGGAGCTAGCCATAGAGAACCCAGTGGTGAATCAATTCTAGCCTCTGCCTCTGTGGAGGTGACCAAGAGGGTATTACCATTCTCCTCAATTTGATTAAACTTTAGACAGATTACTTCCTAACTAAAGGCCTCCTCAACTCCCCCTTTCTTGAAAACTTACTTTCAGAAAATTTGTAAAGTACTTTTCTGGCTTTGAGATGTAAGTCTTTTAAAATTCAGGCATGTCTTTCTCTAGGACTTGGGAGCCATTCTTTGAAAAGACAGGCCCCTATCTCCCTGTTTCTGTGGAGCCTAACTTGGATAAATACTAATTAGAGAACAGAGATGACTTGATTACTTAGACCAACTACTTCTTTCCCAAAGTCCTTCAGTACTTTCTCTGCAAACTCACTCCAACATTTTAAATACCTCCCTCCATTAGTTTCAGCACAGTTCAATTAATCTCTGTCTCCTATAACAGAGTTTCAACCCTTCTTGCATTAATCTTGAATAAGTCTTCCTTGCCTGTTTAACTCTATCTGGTGCAATTTTTTTTTTTAACATTTTCTATGTCATTGTTTTTGAATTTTATTGTTAATAAAAAATCATATGGGTTTGCTAATCTGCAGAAGTTTGGTCCAGTAGGCTTGAGTGTGAACAAGTTATATGTACCCTGGGTGATATGTGGGAGATGAAGAGAGAGAGGACCCTGACAAATATTGGTGCTGTGGTCCTACCTTACATCTCATCAAAGAATGCACCTTCTGGGACAAGTTACAAGGACCCAGGAGGTCACAGGCCACATCTTAAGCAGTTAGAGAATCAAAAATAAGTCAAGTATGGTGATAAATTCAGAAACATTAAGCAAGGACATTTGCACTAGACTATTTGCTGCAGCTCAGTTCACAATGGCCAAAACATGGAAACAACCTAAATGCCCACCAACCCAGGAATGGATTAACAAGCTGTGGTATATGTATACCATGGGATACTCTTCAGCCATTAAAAGAGATGGAGACGTCACATCTTTTGTATTAACCTGGAGTGAGTTGGAATACATTGTTAGTAAAGCATCAGAAGAATGGAGAGGCAAGAATCCAATGTACTCAGTTCTAATATGAAGGCAATAGGTGATCTAATACAAGGGGTGGGGTTGGGGAATGAGAATGGGTAGAGGAGAGGGGTTGGGGTGTCACAGTGTCTGGCACACCTCTTGGGGTGGGACACAATTATAAGAGGGACTTTATCTAACACCCATAATAAGTGTAACCTAATTCTTTGTACCCTCAATGAATCCCAGACAATAAAAATGAAAGTATATGATGATTATAAATAAATGAGTAAATAATGTGGGAAAAGGGAGAGTTCTTGGTTGTAGCAGAAGGTCAGTATACAGAGCATGCTGGAATTTGAAAATCATCATTTTTCAAACATCATAGTAGAGATTGTTTCGTGCCAAAACACCAAGGAGTGATAAATACTGGGTGGATATTTTACTGTGCAGAAGGAGACAGCACAGTCTTAAAGTATATCCTTATATAACAGATTGGTTACTACTTGCAAGAGAGAAAAAAAATAATAAGTACACAGTGGAGTAAATAGATTATTGCTTTGTCAAGTGATCAAAATTTACACCAAGAGTGAAAGGCAAATGGACATATGTGGCTCTACATGTGATACTGTAGGAAGGCCATAAGATGACTTGCGTTAATATAATCCTCATGCCGTGTCTAAACCACTAACAATGTGTGCAAAGAATGCTGATCTGAATCTAATCACGAGGAAGCATTTGAAAGACTAAGTAAGGATCCCTCTGTTAAGAAGGGGTGAGAAGAAGAATATATTCTCCAGAAGTGTCATAATAAATAAAGAAAAGCCAAGGAATTATTCCAGATTAAAATAGACTCAGGAAGCCTGGAAATTAAATGAACTGTGTGATCCTGAACTGGATCCTGTACTGAGAAAAAAAAAAAAGCTGCATAGGTCTTTGTTCAGTTGATAAAATTGAACAGTACTGTTGGCACATCATTTAATGTCAAATACTGCAGGCCAGGTACAGTGGCTCACACCTGTAATCCCAGAACTCTGGAAGGCCAAGGTGTGTGGATTGCCTGAGCTCAGGAGTTCAAGACCAGCCTGAGCAAGAGTGAGACCCCATTTGTACTAAAAAAAGAAAAAATAGCCAAGTGCAGTGCTGCATGCTTGTAGTTCCAGTGATTGGGGAGGCTAAGGCAAGAGGATTACTAAAGAATAAGAGTTAGAGGATGCTGTGAGCAATGATGACACCATGGCACTCTAGGAATGGTGACAGGGTGAGACTCTGTTTCCAAAAAAGAGAGAATATCTTAATTCTTAGGAAATACACACTGAAGCATTGATGGGTAAAAGGCCATGTTGTATGTATGTAACTTATGCTAAGGTGGTTAGGAAAAATGTAGATAACAAATAATGAAGGTGAAGCATATGGGAAAAATAGTAACAATGGAAAAATCTGAGTTAAACAGATAGTGATGTTCTTTGTACTATTTTTGCAACTTTCTGTATGTTCAAAATTATTTCTAAGTAAAAAGTTAAAAATATGCCATCTATTCTGAATGCATGTTTATATAATGAGAAAAATGGTAATTCTGGAAAGCATGCCATTGTATTCCCTTTATACAGCTCTAAGTAGATATTATACCCATAGCCTTCATAGAAGACTGATTAAAGAGATGACTTTTGAATATTTTTAATTCTGTCGTCCCCCTCAAAACAACTTATTTATAAATTTATTTAAGACTGCAGAA
>NW_003852609.1:871981-877951 GCF_000181295.1 Otolemur garnettii | reverse complement strand
AGAACAAAAGATGAGCTTGATTAAGGAAAAGCTTTATCACGGGGAGACCTCTCTGTACCCTGAATGAATCCCAAGCAATAAAAAGCAAAAACAAAAAACAAAACAGCTTTCTTCATCTTGGTTGACTGATACAGAGACAGTAATTTTCCTCAAAGTCCCACCTTATTACTTTGTTTTTATGTTTAAGGTCTATAGTATTGGGCTTCAACTTTTTGGATGATATTTTAGGCATTAGATGATAAATTGTTTCAAAATATTTTAAGAAGACGCATTATAAGTAAATATCTGAATAGAAATTCTTTACTGAAAGAAATAAAGAGAAAATGCACTAAGCTTAACCTGCCAAAGTCAGAGGCAACTTTCCTTGGCATTTGAGGAGCCTTCTGAGAAATGGACCTTAAATAGCAATGCTCTTCCTATGGCCAGTGTTATCCATCCCTTTTTCCTGCTGATTTTCTGTACTTGTTTGCTTGCATCTGCTGTCTTCTCCTTTTGAAATATAGATTCCATGAGAAGAACAAACTTGCATGTCTTTTGTTTACTTCTAGAATAATGCTTAGGAAAAAATGAATGAGAGAGAGAGAAAATTGCATCTTTCCATAAATCGTTTTCTGATTCTGTGTTTAAGAGCCAAGGTAAAGCTTTCCATTGTATAACAATTGCTACCTTTGTAACAAGATGTAAATATTTGATATGCAAACACACAGACATTTACATACACCTCTAGACACATATATACACGTGTGTATACCATACACCAGTGGTTCTCAACCTTCCTAATGCCGTGACTCTTTAATACAGTTCCTCATGTTGTGGTGACCCCCTTTGTGGTTGGGGGAGTCACAACATGAGAAACAACATCAGAAACTGTATTAAAGGGTCGCAGCATTAGGAAGGTTGAGAACCACTGCCATACACAAACATACAGATGTACATCCACACATGTACGTGTATACGCATGTGAATGTATGTGTATGTGAATACAATATGTACATGTATATTTTGGTCTTTGCTGACCCATTATTGCCTTCCTCATCTCCCCAGGAGCAGGGGGATGGAGATTAAAGGACTATGTGTGCTATTTTATTTACTTATTTATATTTTGATTTAATTGGCCAGCTCCCTAGACTTTCAGGAATGAGATAACATCTGGTCCTAACAATTGGTTTTAAGTGTGTATTTTTCTGGTTTCTTTCTTACTTTTTTAGTGGAGGGGATGCTGGAAAGAATGAGATGAGGAAGACAGAGGAAGGGCAGGAAGGCCAGAGGCCTGGCAGTTGGGTGTGGACTAACCGGAGGCTGGTATCTGGGTGGGGCTGGCTGAAAGCACACAGAAGGAGGGAGGGGTGGAAGCAGTCGGCAGTCTTATGGGTGAAGAGTCCTCACCAGTGGTGACCCAGAGGCTTGTCTGCCACAGTGTCCCTGGGGTGGGTGGATAGGGACATAGTGCAGGGGAAAGAGAGAAGGACAAGAAGTCCCCAAAGTTAAATAGTTTGCATTGTGAAGAGTTTTCAACATGCAAAGGTCTTTGAATTTTATCTTGTAGGTACTCACTGAAGAGTTTTAAGGAAAAGAGTGACACAATCAGATTGTATATTTATGAAGTTATCTGGAAACAGCATTGAGAACAGTTTGGAGAAAGGGAACACCAGAGATACTGATGAAAACCTGAAGTCGACAGTGTCCCTTTCCTATATACATGATTGAATTTTCTAAATTAAACAAAAAAAACTATAAGAAAACTAACCAAATATGTATTTCCCTAAGTGAAAAAAGCCACAAATCTGTTTGAAAAAAATGAATAATTGTGCATGTTCCTCTGTTGGCCCTGCTTAAAATCTCTTTTTGTTACTATACGTAGATCTATAAAGTGGCTTTTATTTTCAATTCATTAATGTGTAGGATGCTAATCTCTTTTACTAAGCTATTGATAAATGTGTTTTTAAATCCTTTGCCATTTCAATTGATGGCATGATGACATGATGAAATGCCAGGCTGTCCTGGTGATCTTTTTCTGGAGAGTTAATCCATTTTGTTATTTGCACAGAAGTAGTAAATCCAGAGCTATAATATTTCATTGTTCTTTTGATAGTGACAGCCACATTTATTATAAGCGGCCTACAATTCTTCCTGCAGCTCAAGAATTGGTCAGTTTACTAGACTCAGATCTTATGGAAATCTGGAGTTTGTAGTAAGGAACCATGAAATGTGAGGGCACAGATGTATGTGTTGAAAATTTAACTGAATTGTGTTGGCAGCTGCTGCGCCGCCGTCGCTGTCTAACGCCAGTGCTGAGCTCCAGCTGAAGAGGGGGGTCAGTAAGGAGGTCTTTATACCAAGGTGGGGGTCAGTAAGGAAGTCTTTATACCATGGCTCGTACAAAGCAGACTGCCCACAAATCCACGGATGGTAAAGCACCCAGGAAGCTACTGGCTACAAAAGCCGCTCACCAGAGTGCGCCCTCTACTGGAGGGGTGAAGAAACCTCATCGCTACAGGCCTGGTGCTGTGGCACTCCATGAAATAAGGTGTTATCAGACGTTATCAGACGTCCACTGAACTTCTGATTAGCAAACTTCTTTTCCAGCGTCTGGTGCGAGAAATTGCTCAGGACTTTAAGACAGATCTGCACTTCCAGAGCACGGCTAATGGTGCTTTGCAGGAGGCAAGTGAGGCCTATCTGGTTGGCCTTTTTGAAGACACCAACCTGTGTGCTATCCGTGCCAAACATGTAACAATTATGCCAAAAGACATCCAGCTAGCACGCCATATACGTGGAGAACGTGCTTAAGAGTCTGCTATGATGGGAAAACATTTCATTATCAAAAAAAAAAATTATCTTCTTCCTGTTATTGATAGTTCTGAACGTTAGATTTTTTTTCCCCTCATGCGGTCAAAAGATACTTAAGTATATGATTGCGACTGGAAAAATAGGGGACAGAAATCAGGTATTGGCACTTTTTCCATTTTCATTTGTGTGTGAATTTTTAATATAAAATGTGGGGATGTGCAGCATTAAAGCAAGTCAAAATGTTTCAGTGAACAAGTTTCAACAGTTCAACTTTATAACAATTATAAATAAACCTGTTAAATTTTTCTGGGCAATGCCAGCATTTGGATTTTTTTAAAACAAGTAAATTTCTTATTGACGGCAACTAAATGGTGTTTGTAGCACTTTTATCATACAGTAGATTCTGTCCATTCACTATACTTTTCTAACAGAGTTGTCCTACATGCAAGTACATGTTTTTAATGTTGTCTGTTTTCTGTGCTGTTCCTGTAAGTTTGCTATTAAAATACATTAAACTGTAAAAAAAAAAAAAAAAGAAAATTTAACTACATTTATGGCAGAATTTACTGGTAAGATCTTTGTGCAAGCAGGAAGAACTGACACACACTGTCCAGTATATTGTTGGGAAGTGACAAAGTAATAAATCCCTAAGAAACATGGGTGTGAATGTGAAAGGATGAGAGAAGTTCTCCAAAGGAGTAATAAAGGGATCCTAAAGGTGATTCCGGACATCTCACTAGGCAATGCATGAGAATGCTTGCATGATGCCTACTTCTGTCTGTATTTAAAGCTTTGACTGTGTTCCTTCAGAGGAGTGAAATAAAAAGCCAGTTCAACTAAGCTGTCAGTCTTGATGGAGACAAGTAGGAAGCAGTTGGAAAGCTAACTAACATTCAAATAGTCCTTTTAGGAATTTCCTTCATCTGTCATGAATATTAAGTTTCTTTTATTTTTCCCCCCCAGCATTTTCTATACAAGGTTAACATACACATTTTATTTGCTATATCTATTTCTTATGTATTTCTTAGGTTATTAACTTGTTTGTCTATATAGGCCCAAAATATCTTATGAGATTTTTTTTCTTTCTTTACAAGCTGCTAAATTATCCATTAACTGTGCTTAGCATACCTTTGTGTTATCTGTCCCATCTGTTTTTCTTGTCCTGTATGTCAGCATTGAAAATTTTCAAATAGTACAGCAAATATGTATTGTTATAGTTGTTCAATATGATGCTTCTGATCATGTTGTTATGATGAGTCATATCAGCAACAAATGACAGATTTCAAAGATAATAAATCTTTGACAAGATTTAGATGTCATTAGCTTCTACGTAATTTCTTTTGCCCCACACGTAGGTAGAAGGAAAGGAGGAGGAAAAAGAAAGAAGTGTGAATCCTTTCTTTGGAAGTGATACACAAGCCATTCATTTGTAAACCATCAGCCTTACTAGACCTTAGTCAACTGACCACACACAACTGAAGGGTGCTGGAAAATGTTTTTCCCCATTAGCAATGAGATTAGACTTTTGGGAAAAAAGAGATAACATATATTGAAAGAGGAATAGCACTAACAAAATTTCCACAGCATAAAAGTGCTTGATCTGTAAAGAGGACAATCGTCCTGGCATCTCTGAGAAGCCTATTGTTACCTTTCTAGTCTAAAACTTAATGTAAATCCAAATCCACATTATTACAACTCCTCCTATAAAGTATACAATTATGATCAATTTAGCTTATGATTAAACATTTTCTCTAAGACTTTAGATTCAAAACAACCAATAATTATCTTGTACAACTTAATTAGAAACTGCAGCTTATTTCCATAATAATATTGAGATCATATCATTAAACCAAATATAAACCATTGGGAAAAATTAAAACACTCTGTTAATAGATGCTTGCTTTCCTTCTATAGGTCTAAAGAACTACTTTTTCTATTTGCTTGGATTATTTTTCTCCTGGACTGTGCATTTGCAGAAAAGTAAGGTACTCACTGTTCTTAAACTTGAACGGAGTAACATGTTGAAAGATTGTTACTTAATGGATAGGTGGGGGCAGGGTCCGCTAAGACCTGTGGAATTGTCAGGACTGTCTGAAGAAATATAAAGTAAGGAACAACAATAAAGAAAAAGACACGAGACCAGAGTAGAATTTTCAAAGGTGGGAGCTCAGGGGACCACCACCGGTTCATGGGCTCCAAGTCTTTGTTCCATACAACTTTTATTGAAATCTGTCTGCCCAGGTGGTAAGCTGAGGGAGGGAACAAAGACACCAGCAGTTTCTCTGAGTGAGCATATCAGCTCCTATTGTTATTATTAACTTTAAGGATTTGAGCAGTTTTGGAGCATCTGAAACATGAGCCTTGTGTGAGGGAAGCCTCCTGTCTGGAGTCACACACACAGATTCTTAGGGAGGTGTTAAGCTCTGCTAGTTCGCTGTGGTGTAAAACACCCCTGGTGTTAATCTCCTCTGAGGAATTGGTAGGAGAGAGGCTTTTTCCTCTCATCACTACCACAGAGGATTTTCCTCTGCAATAAGGGACATTAAGCTTTCCTGCCCATATCTCAGGGCTTGAGCTGTTCCCTTGGTCTCTGCCCCAGCCAAATGCAAATCTCCACAATGCGTATCTAATTTGTCTGTATAATGGGAAGGAAACAACCTAGAAGGTGTATCTATTCTAGTTCTTGTCATAATCTCTTTTATGACCATTTTCTTTCTTAGAGTGTTCACAGACTCAGTAGGGTATTGGTGTAAACTGTATGCCCAATAGACCAGAGTTTCAGGAAAGGCCAGAAACTTGTTCAGATAAGAAATTCAGCAATGGCTGACTGAAAGGTAAACTAGCTAGCTTTTCTTTGTTCCAACTCCCTCAGCTTACTTTTTAATTTTCTCTTTTTTTCTGGGGGTGCTCTCCCCTGGCAAGAATGAGGTCTTTCTTCCTACAAAGATAAAGCTTTGTATAATACAATTCTCTTTTTTTTTTATTTTTTTTATTTTTATTTATTTATTTATTTATTTATTTTTTATTGAATGGTAACTGTGACATTGATGCACTTTGGGGGTACAGTGTGGTGTTTTCATACACAATCCAAGACACTTCCATCAAACTGGTTAACATAGCCTTCATGTAACTTTCTTAGTTATTATGTCAAAACATTCATATTCTACTCATAGAAAGATT
>NW_003852609.1:852011-865566 GCF_000181295.1 Otolemur garnettii | reverse complement strand
TCTTTGACTTCATAGATTCTGATTCCAACCAGTTTTTCTTCCTTTGTTCAGGAGCCTCTGACCAGGGTTGCTACCAGTCGGCCATCTTCCCAAATCCACAATTCTCTTTTAATAATTGATTCTAGTCAGTTTGAGGCAACTGATCTCTGGGTTTGATGTTCTTTGGTAAAAAATGGCCTCCATGGGCCTTTTAACTGGTTTATGCATTAAATTTTTATTTATTCACGTTTCCCTACAAATAAGAGTGTTAGCATTTTCCAACCTTTCAATTGATGATATCTGCCCCATCTACTGTGGGAGAAAAGACCTAAGGTGACTGTGCAGGAAGGCCATAGTGTTGCTTAGATTGTACCCTATAGGAAGGGAAAAGATATTCATTGAAACAATTACTCATTGCTAGACCCCATATATTAACATTTAATCTGATATAATAGCAGAATTTCTTTGGTTTCTTAAATAATCACACATGGTTCTTAGTAAACATATTCTTGGAGATTTTATATCTAATTATCTTAGAAGTCTTTTCTTTCCATTATATTTTCAAATGAATTATTCTTCAAATTAAGACAGCTATTGACTTATACATTTTTTGTAATTAGCTAACACATGAACTTTCTTACTGTTTTATATAACTTTTCCCTCGATTCTCTTGGGTTTTCTAACTACATGGTGCTATGACCTACAAATATTCATGCCTTACACATATATTTTATTCTCTTCTTTCTTCTTTTTTTTTAAACTTCCTTTTTTTTTTGCAGTTTTTTTGGGCTGGTACCAGGTCTGAACCTGCCACCTCTGGTATATGTCCTATTGCTTTTGTTGATGCTATAATAGAATACCAGAGACTGGATAATTTATAAAGAAAAGAAATTTATTTCTCACAGTTCCGGAGGCCAAAAAGTCCAAGAACATGACTCTGACATCTTTCAAGGGTCATTGAATGGCAGAAGAACAGAAAGCAGAAGTAAACATGTAAAATTGAGAAATCAGGACAAAAATAATTATATATATTTTTTAAATCAGGAATCCATTTCCACAGTAATGGCATTAATCCCCTCATGAGGGCAGGTCTCCCATGACCTAATCACCACTTAAATCTTAACTTCTTAGTAGTCACAATGACAATTCGGTTTCTAACAAATGCATTTTGAGGGCCATGTTCAGACCAGAGCAGCATCCCTAGTTGATAAGTTCTGAGACATAGTCAAGGAATAAATTAATGCCATGGAGTGAAGTCATGATATTTAGTAGGTTGAAAACACTGAGGACAGGGATGGATGAATTTTCTATGTGGCTGCCCTACTTCTTCTGTCATGTCAAGAGGAGACAATGTAAATGAAACAAATATACACGTATGTGAAATATTCATCTGCTGTTGTACTCTGTTTCAATATATTTTTACAGATTAAATTCCAAGTCACTTAAGACTATTTTCCTGACCAATAGCTTTCCTGATGATGGGTCTAAATGCCTGGGTTCTGCCTCACTTCATATCATTAAGGTTACATTAAAACCTGCGTTATGGGAAAAAAATATAACATGTATTTTAACAGTCAGATATTTTATAGAAAAATATGCATTTTCAAGACTGTAATTTAGTGTTTCTCAACTTATTATATGATATAATAGTTGTTTTCTCCAAACTAGAATGAGTGGAACATCTTGAGGAATTATTTTCTTTAGGGAATATTTTTCCCCCTTTCTATTTTCACTTGAAACCATTTTCCATAGTTTTATGGAATAATAGCGCAAGTATTTATAATTCATGAAAGTGGCCATTTTGCTTTGAGATATAGTTATAAATCAACATGTAAAAGTACTAAAAGTGAGAAGTTTTTCTAACTTAAATAATGACACCAGTATTTACTTCAGAAAATATTGTCCAGAAAAGGCAGCACTTGGAGTTGTAGATGAAGGAATAGGAGTATACATACTAAATGCAAATGTGATAATTTAGAAGAAATTAGTAAATGGCCAAAATGAACTAAGCATGCTGTTACAATGTTCAAATTTGAGCAAGAACAACTCTGAAATATCTGAATCCTTATCCTAATGCTTTCTTTAATGAGGGCAGGCTAAAATAAAGTTTATAACTTCCTTTATGTATTAAAAGACTATTAAGAGAGTGCATGCTTTCATGCTCCTGTTTTTAGGTTAAAAATTTTACTAGGGAGAAATTCTTAAATACTTAGGAATAAATAAATAAGCATTTTTCCAGTGCCTCATAGGGAATCCTTTGCATATTTGAATGCAAAGTTTTCTGGTGCTATTGATGAGAATGGAAGGAGTAGCGTGCATTTTAGTGCTTACCACAGGAATAGCTTTTAAAAAATCTGAATAACTCATGATACTGATTCAATAAAGTAAGCATAAAAGTCAAGTTTGTTTTCTGGGCTCTTAAGAAGACAGCAGGTAACTTCACTTATCTTAGTCCCTGAAGGGCTGAGTGAAGAAGATGAAAAAGATTTGAGACAGGTTTTTAGAGGACAAGCACATACAGCTCTAGGTCTCTGAACAATGCCAGTTCTTCTTGGAATGGCCTTCATTATGCCTCTGCTCAGTGATCTCTCAGCATTAATGTCTTCACTGTGAAGCATTTAGTTTATCCACATCCCCAGATAAAGGTCATCTATTTATACCTATTTCTTCATAGATATGCATATATAATCCATTGTACTGTGATTATTTATTTAATATCTCTCAGGCCATCTGGATAGTAAGGTTCCTTGAGAGTCCTTTGTGTCTGGTTCAGCAGCAGAAATGTTAGATGCATAACAATAGACTTATTATTATTAGAATAGTTACTTAATTCAATAATCAAAGCATCATATTTTCCTCAGATGGTTAAAAAAAAAAGGATGTAGATAAAATTAGATGCTAAAAAACTACATAATTTTCATTTTACTGTCTCTTAGTCCACCTGCCAGAATTGTAAGGTAAGGTAGGAGTAGTCAGCTGACTGAGCCTGTTAAGATTCAGGCACTGCCTGAAATCACAGGAAGAGAGATAGGTATAGTATCAATCCTAGTTTATAAAAAACAATAATCTGGGAAACATATCTGACATTTTTCTGGATCAACCCATCTGTGTGTACTAGGAATTCTAACACAAATTCTCATAACCAACATTTTATAAAATGCTTTGTGGGTGGAATAGTCTTAAGAAATATCCAAGGAAGGAGAAGGAAATAAATAGCCTGGGGACAAAAGGACAGGCCATGGATTTTAGCTTCAGATAAACTTGGATTCCATACCAGTGTGGACAGTTCTCAAATATGTGGATTTGACTACATGAATTAATCTTAGGATCTGTAAAATAGGAAAAAATATTTATCTCATTCTTCTGTTTTGATAATTAAATGGTAATTAAATGAGACTAGTGATAGGAAGCATACAAAGAACATGGCGGTATAAATAAATGTTAGTCTTCTTGTTTCATCTAAAATCTAGAGATATTTACTCTATGGTTCAATCATTCTCAAACTTTTATGTGCATAAAACTCAGCCTGAATTTTTTTTGGGGGGCCAGGGTTGGGTTTGAACCCACCACCTCCGTTATATGGGGCTGGTGCCCTACTCCTTTGAGCCACAGGTGCTGCCCTTGGCTTGAATTTTTATTAGCATATATATTCTTGCGTACCATAAATTTTCAATCTGTTTTTCTAAAGGGTCCAGAAATATGACCCTCAGCAAGTCTCCTAGGTGATTTTCATGAGGTGCATGCATTATAGACCATACTTAAGAACCATTTAAGGAGACTGGTAGATGTGAAGGGTACGGTATAATGTATTTATAATTTTATGTAGGTTAGGGTTTGGTGATAATAAAATTATCTACAGGAAAAGGAAAAGTATAGGGTTAGTGGAATTCAAACAACAGACAAATTTCCAAGATTCTCAAGTGCATTGTCATTTTTACTGTGAGAGATGTTCCCCCGGGTCCCAGGTCTCATGTAATTTATACACAGCAACACCAGCTTACCAAGAATGATTGCAAACACATTGATGTTTATGGTTATACTGACAAAGACTCTCTTCTTGCCCAAATTTTAGGTCATGTTCCACTGGATCCTCTTTTTAAGTGGATCTTGACCTCAATCTCCATCCTTATGGGCCTGCACAAGAATCTTGCTAATTCGGTTTAGAAAGAATGTTCTACCTTTGATATCTGATCAAATTCCTCATCCTCTACCCTGGATCTCTGATCACCCTGGCTTGCCTTCAGTTTGGTCATTTTAGCAAGAATTCCCCCACCAGTGAGGTCTCCTTTTAGTAACTTTCCATCATCAATTCCCCAACCTACTCCTTGGCTGTAAGTCCCCACTTTTCCATTTTGTATTCAGAATCGAGCCCAATTCTATACTGAGATCTCTTTTCCCTAATCTGTTTTTACTGATTTAACTACTGTTTGGCTCAGGTTCTCTTTAACAACATATAAATGCTAAATCTATTTTTTGCACCCACAGATTGCTGCTCACCATAGCACCTACTGTGCTTAACACATGTGCACATTTTTATGAGTAAGAAATCCAGAGAAAGTGCTTTCTCCAGGGTTCTGTGTGTGGGCATTTTAAACACATCACAACATTTTACTCTATATTCTGAAACTGCCTCCCCCACTTTCTCAGCGCTTCTACAACCTTGCTTTCTTTAAAAGGCAAGAATAAAGTTTTCCTAGAAATCTTTGTGGAAAACTCACCTGAGTGCTATCATAATTTCTAAAATAATATCTGACAGTTCTTTTCTTGGATGTTGCTATGGACTGACTGTGTTGTCCTAAAATTGTTGAATCCCTGTCCCTCAATGTGGTGGCGTTTGGAGACTGAGCGTTTAGGACAGAATGAAGTTATGAGGATGGAGTTCTCATGGGGGGATTAGTGCCCTTCTGAAAATTGGTGGAGATGTGTTATCTGTCCCCATCTCTCTGTGTGTGCACCAAGGAAAGGCTCTGTGAAGACATGACCATGAAGGTACCTTCATCAAGAACCTGACCATGCTGGTAGCCAGAACTTGAGAAATGAATGTATGTTATTCAAGCAACCCAACCGTGATAACTTGTTGTAGCAGCTCAGACTGACTAAGACAAACTTAACATATTCATTCATCATAGTAAGACTCTGAATGACAAGTGATAGAATATCAAGCCCAATGCTAAAAAGTAAGTTCATTGGCTCAAAAACATAAAACATCCTAGCTAAATTTATCAGAGTTGAATCTGGGAGTTCAAAAACAAAGGTGAGACTTTAGTTTCTCTTTGCATTTGACTCTGATTTGTGCTGTGTTATTTTCACATTCTGGGTCTGGGTCTGGGTCTGACTTTCAGGCTCAGTCATGTCATGGTGACTACTGGCAATCCTATCAGAGAAAAGACAATATGTCCTTCTGGCAACCCTCATACAAGCTCAGGGATTTACTCTGATTGGACTATTTTGAGTTACTCATCACTGCAAGGGAATTTGAAGCTTTAATTATTCAAGGCCTGGGATACATGACTCACTCCTTGTCTGAAGCAAGCAGACTAAGAATGGGGAGAAATGCTTTTCTAAAGAAATTTCAAGGTACTAAAGGCATTCAAATATGCTATTCTGACATATTGACTAATTAAACTCAAGACACTTGAAAAACAACAAGTAGAAGGGGATGATGATTGCTTTGACCTTTGTGCTGTTTCATAAGAACCAAAGATGAAATTTCCATGGGAAAGACACTCCCTATTCTAGAAAGAAAGATAATATCCTCATTTTCAAGAATGAGAAGTGGAGACCTGGAGAATTCTGTACAGATCTTGGTAAAATAACTCTTATCTTTTAAGCCTTCCCACATAATTTAGTCACATTGTCACAGTTTACTATTCTTTTTGTAATTCATTATATAAACAACTAACTCTAATTGCTTCATTGGGGGCTTGTTTATGAGGGCTCCAATGCCATGTTAAATTTGTACAATATTACTCTTTTCTTCTGCTCATCTATGTTATTTTAATTATTAGACCTGGCGGGGACCACTGAGAGAAAGGAAGTGGATTTTTTTTTCTGCCCCTGCAGCACCATCATGAGAGAAGGGAAGAGAAGTTGGATAATCAAAACCAACTTATTTCTCTAAATTCTTTTGGATCTCTGAGCTTTTCCATTCCATATTTTCTGTGTCTGAAAATTCCTCCCCTACCTCTCTGACAGCTTCTTCTATATCCTTTTAGAATCAAGCAAAATATCATTTCAAATGCCAGGGCCTATGAAATGTCACCTTATTAGGGGCCCTCTCCTAACCTTCCCGTGTTGTGCACATTCTTATTCCTTTACTCTATCCTTTATTCTGTACAGCACTTATCACCTCTTGACATATTATATATTTTCTGTGTCTTCCTTCTAGAATGTCACTTCACAAGTTTAGGGATTTTTGACTCTATCACTTACTGTTCACCTGTGCTCAGGACAGTATCTAGTGCCTAATAGATGCCCAGTAAATGTCTTTTGAATGAATTCTTCTCCTCCTTAGTACACAGAGTTGGTAGCACTTGCTTCTGCATTCTGCTAACATTTTGTTTACATATCTATTACATAATAAACATTAGCACATTTCACTCTATCCACATTGATATATGTGCCACTGGCTGGACTCATCCAACATTGGCTTGATCATACCATTCCCTCCCTCTACTCTTGGGGCTCTAAATCTTCATGAATTATTCTCCAACTATGCATTGAGGCATCTGCTTTATTTTCAAGATTAATTTTCTTAATTGGCATCATTAGTCTGACCATCAGCCTCCGGGAATGTTGACATTTCCCAGTTAGTTATTCTTTGTTTCTTTTTAAAGTTTATTTGGTATTTAGAGATGCTGCACTGGGATGTTGAAGTTGTTTAGGAGCTTAGATTGTAAGAGAGAAGGAAATTTTTCTAGCAATAGTATGTGAGCTCAATACTTAAGTGTATTTTGGATTGTATCTACTAAACTTACCTTAAAAATCAACCATCATGACACAGCAGTAATTGGCTTAATTTTCTGAGACTTGCTTTTCCATCAGCAACTTTGCTATATATTTGCTTAAAAAAAATTGATCCTAAGAAAGCAGAAGACATACATTGCTGTAGAGATTCTGTTATGAATTAGCTTCCTAGTGTAAAGTATGTCTGAGCCTGCAGGTAATTTCCTCCTTGATCCACCTTGATTCTCATGGTCCCTTCTGTTTCTTTCTCTTTACAACCCCTGCCCCCACCTCTAATTCCTTTCCTTCCACTTTCTAATTTCTGCACCCTCGGGAGTCATTCGACCCATATTATCAATATATTCTTCAAACACTCATTAGATCTTCCATTCTTACCGTTTTCTCTCAGAAGACGTTCTCCATAGAGTCTGTAAAGAAAAGGCCTCCTTAATTCTATTTCTAAGCTATTACTCTTTTATCTGTTTTAAAAGCCTCTAAAGGCTTGCAGCACTTGGCACTCTACTTCTCTGTCATGCTTTGTGTTCATTAGATGCCATCTATCAACTTGCTGGTATCTTTTCTTTATTTATGGAAGGTACATGTAGCTCACAATGTTTTTCTCCAAGCTCCATGCTGCTGCCATCCTGTGGGAGCTCACCACCCATGTAGAAACCGTCTTACTCTGCTGTACTTTGCTGAGGTGTTATTCCCTCCAGCTCTGATCTCTTCCCAATCTTCCATAAAGGTGTGCTCTGTGCAAAGCATCTTGTAAAAGTCCCTTTTATTCTATTGTTCCACTATAAGTCCATTCACCCTTCCTACTTTTGATCTCTTTAACCCCTGAAATTTTTATCTTCTAAATTCTGGCCATTTTTACTGGTTGTATTTTTCTTTTATACCTTGGCTTTGAGAATATAGCCACTTGAAAACTTGGACATATACAAAGTGGAATTCAATGACTGTTTCAGGAAAGACACATTAGCATAAAAGCTATGGTGTAAGAGTGGTTTTCTTCTAGATATGTTGTCTTTGAAAAATTTTCAGAAGAAGTTTACATATATTTTTTTAAACAGCTTTTGAAATGAAAAAAAATTCGCCTTATAGCTTAAATTGGCTTTAAGTCAGAGGGCTATTTATTCTGTGATACCTAACAACTGACACAGTTCATAAAAATGTGTTGAACTTCTGCCATAAGCAAAGCGCTTTGGATGCTGATGTCATAAAGAAAAACTAGGAAATTTATATTCTAATTGCTGAGAAGAGACAGACAAGTAGAAATTTGAAAAATGAATATATTTAACCTCATTTAAAAATATCTCTTTTCTCTTTTTATGAATTATGCAGAAAGAAGCGATCTAGGTTTCATCCATGTTTGGGAGTGTTGTGAAGAGCAGGCTAGACTAAGCTATTTGTATAAATGTTTGACATCTGATGCTTTGTGGCTGTGTTTGTCCTTATTAAAGCAGTTAGAGAGCAATGTGTCTCCAAGCTGGAAACTGGCTTACCAAAGTTTACCAAAACTGTACTTTAGAAATGTATTTTTGTAAACATGTATGAAGCTCACTCCTTGGTGAATAATTACAATGAGCTTGGTACCTTGGCTGTGTGTGAAATACCCGTCCTGCTAATATCTGTCAATCACACAATTTAGAAAAGAAACTGGTCTTCTTCTCTGTATCTATTCATTCATCTGTCAACTACCATGTTTCCCTGAAAATAAGACCTACCCAAAAAATAAGCCCTAGCAGGATTTCTATGCATTTGTTAAATATAAGCTCTACCCTGATAATAAGACCTAGTGATAGGCGTGGCCATGCATTTTGGCAGGGAGGAAGACATCCCATGAAAATAAGCCCTAGAGTGTCTTCTTGAGAAAAAATAAATCTAAGACAGTGTCTTATTTTCGGGGAAACATGGTAGTTCATACTTGACAAAAGAGATAAAGCTCATTTTTAGGCTGAGAATGTCCTATTTCCATCTAAAAAAAAGAATCATAAAGGACTAACTTTCTAAGTGTCCATACTATTACAAAACCAACATCAGTTTTCTCATATGTTTGTAAAAAATCTGTAAGATATGGAAGGTACATGTAGCTCACAATGTTTTTCTCCAAGCTCCATGCTGTTGCCATCCTGCGGGAGCTTACCACCCATGTAGAAACCGTCTTACTCTGCTGTACTTTGCTGAGGTGTTATTCCCTCCAGCTCTGATCTCTTCCTAATCTTCCACAAAGGTGGTATCATATGTGATACCTTATTCTAGAATAAAAAATATTTCAAGGGCACTAGTTTTGTTGCCACTGGTCGGCCCAGGACTGCTTGGTCTTTGGCCTGGCTTATCTAGCTGTGTTCTGGAAGCAGACCCTCTGCTATCTAGCTCAGGAACAATTGCTCCTAGATGTCTGAGGGCTATTTACCTTAGCAGAAGGGAGAGAGACATAGATAGTCTTTGAGGGAGTAAAGCAGTCTTAGAAGAATAGAGTTTAGCAATCTCTAGCAGAGAGACTCTGTGCTGGAGTTCTGCAGGTAGGAGAAGCGACAGAGTAAGCTGTCCCAACTGCCTTCTGCTGCAGCCTAATATAGAGCTGATCTCGTGCCTCTTAACACCACAGGTGTAGAGACTGCCAATTCACTAATGCTCTTGCGAGCTTTCATGCTTGTTAGAAGATCTAAATCCTCTCCCCATGCCCTTTTCACCAGAGTGTTCCATTTGAGCTATACAGGTGTTACTTATAACTCTCACTCCTCCTAGCCATAGGCTATATGGATTGCTACACACTAGCCTGAATTTATTATGTCCCATTTTGAGGCTTTGCAATTGATAAGTCTTTCACATGGGGTTCATTTGGTCCTATGAATGTATACCAAACTATCCCATTCAGATCTGGCATAAACAAACTATTGCCATGATTATGCATATACCAATAGCTCCCTCCTTCATAGAAGTCTAGATTCACCAATTGAAACCTGGTCTCTATTAACCTGGGGTAGGCTTTGGACCATTTCTTAAACTAATACAATTTGAGTGAAACTGAGGACATGGTTCAAGTATAACATGGGAGACTCTAAAGACTCAGACTCATATATTGTAAGCTGCAACCCGTAGGTCCCTATATCCATAAAGACACATGATTGGTCATCTATGTGATTAAAGTGTTTTCCAACATTAAAAATCAGGGTTTTTTTTTTTCCTTTTTTTAAAAATTAAATCATAGCTGTGTACATTAATGCAATCATGGGGTGCAATGTGCTATTTTTACACACAATCTGAAATGCATTCATCAAACTGGTCCATATAGCCTTCACAGCATTTTCTAGGGATTTTGGAGTATAAGGGGAAATCGGTAACACATAGTTGAGCTGGGCTTTGTTTCAGAAACTTTCCTGTTATTAGCACATGCTCCTGTATCTGGCCCTTGGTGGGTGTTGATTTATTTTTAAATTTTTTTCAGCTTTATCAATACCTGATTTTCAAATGAAATTTCATGTATTTAAGGCATATATCATGATTTTGTATACATATATTGTGAAATGATTATTATAATCAAGCTAATTAGCATAACAGTTATTATTTGTGTATGGTGAGAACACTTAACATCTATAGCTTTAGCAAATTTTTACAATACATTATTATTGTGTAGTGGGCATTTAGAAACATGATCCCTGGCCTAGGGATATGGGTTAGAAAGGGTGAGTAGCAACTATAGCCAGTACTATAGGAAAATGCGTCTTGCCAGTGCTAGAGGGAGACAAAAGGTTCTCTAGGGCAATTCCAGCTGCCTTGGAATCGCTGAGCTAGATTTGTGAAGTTACAAATTTCTGAGTTTCACTCCCAGAGATTCAAAGGCAGTGGATACATTTGGGATAGTAGTGGTGGGAAGTGGAGAGTGTGGGATGGATCTAAATTGCTTAAAATCTTTTTAGGTATATTTAATCATCATTGATGGTGCAAAGTTTCCATTTATTTGGCAATCTTGGCATCTTTTGATCCCCTGATGTGTATAAGGAGGTCAAAGATTACAGAGAAAGTCTGTAAGTGGGAATTGAACTCTCTTGGCTTATGTCCTTGTTTATTATTTATTACTTGTGAAACTTAGGCCAACCACAAAACCTAAGTCTCAGTAATCACACCTGTGAAATGAAGTCAAGAATTATAGTGTGTTTTGCAATGCCCCCAAATAATGTGCAATTATTTTACAATTTAAAATAATGAAATTTTAAAGTGGAACTAAGATAAATAGAAAGCTATCTATGAAAGGAAAACCAATATTGAGAGTTTCTGATAAAAAAATGACATTTTCTTAAAGTTCCTGAAAGTCATGAAACATAAAACTCTCATTGAAGAGTATTTTTCCAAACTTGCTTCAGTGATTCTAGAACTGTATGGATTACTATAAGATCCAATATGACTCCTTCTTATATCTCTTTTTATTTCAACTTTATATCGGAAAACATGATCAAATTGTACTACATCAAATTTTCATAGAAGCAAATGCACTGACAGGGAAAGACAAGTGAAGAAACTGTCATCATGTCAAAACACATTTTAAAATAAATGCCATTGAGCAATTAAAAATCTCCGGAAATATTCGTGGGCTCTGTGAATGAATACACGATTTGTTTAAATTACCCATAGACAAAAGAAAATACAGTCAAGCTACAAGAACAAGAAGAAAAGATTAGATCAGAGAGGATTAAAATGTTTTAATCTTTGCATGCTGATGTTGCCAAGTGCAATGATATAGAAAATTATGAGTCACTGAGGGACACGGCATCAGCTAGGCAGAATAATTCAGTGCCTTTAATTCTCTGGGTTCTTTAGAATCATGAAAAGTTATATGAGGGGACACCTCCATGTCACATTACAGCTATTCCAGGTAATTATCTAGATATTCCTCTTTTTTTTTTTTTAAAGAGACAGAGTCTCCCTTTATCGCCCTCAGTAGAATTCTATGGCATCACAGCTCACAGCAACCTCCAACTCCTGGCCTTAGGCGGTTCTCCTACCTCAGCCTCCCAAGTAGCTGGGACTACAGGTGCTCGCCACAATGCCTGGATATTTTTTTGTTGCAGTTTGGCTGGGGCCAGGTTAGAACCCCCCACCCTCAATATATGGGGCCAGTATCCTACCCACTGAGCCACAGGCATCACCCTATTCCTTGTTTTTAATATGCCATAAAATTATAAGAAAAATGAATAAGCAACAGCAAACAATATTTTCTTTTTAGATTTTAAAAAATTCTTTATTAAATCATAACTGTGTACATTAATGCATTTATGGGGTGCAATGTGCTGATTTGATATACAATGTGGAAAGCTTACATCTAACTGACTAACATAACCATCTCCTTGCTTACTTATTTGGCATGCATTTATTCAAATGCAGAATAAGATGGAATTTAACAAATACCTTATAAACAAAAATTCACCTGAGATCAAGGGCAATGCTTTGAAATTATATATACCAAATAAATGATCTAAGAAATGAATAGCATTCAGGTCTCCTTCTGGTGGAAAAATGTATACATATCTATGTGTTTTTGAATGAAGAAGACACCAATTTGCAATTCCAGTCCTGCTATTTGTTAGGTATATAAGTTTGGACATGATATTTAATTTCTTTGAGGCTTAATGAGGATAAAAATTTTTAGAGATGGGCTTACAAAGGAGAGTAAATGGAACTGGTAATGATTATACTTATGAGACTAAGAGTTAGAAATATGTTCTTGGCTGGCTTTTGTCTTTGTTTTTTTCTTTTGGGGCAGGCAGAAAGGAGGTGATCCCTTCCCTCCCTATCATCAGGGTCATGGCCAATGTTCCCATCAGATTAACAGATTAACAAGGGGAAATATAAACTTTAGCTACATAATTGTAGTTTTACATGACATGAGAGCCTTCAAAATGAGGACCCAAAGTCAGGGAAAACTGTCCATTTTCATGTTTACTTTCAATAAAGAATGAACAGCCATGAGGAAATATGGTTGGACAAAAAGGTTATGTCCTAATGAGAATAAACTGAGTGGGGGAACTCAGCAAGGCCTGTCTATTCACATTTATTTTTGACCTCTCTGTGCAAATTCCTTCCACCCAAATATGGGGCAGAATACTATCTGGAATAGGGGTCTTATGCCTCACAGTCACATACGATATGTTAGATAATTTCTTTATGGTTAGTTGTTGCAAAGAAAGATGAGGAGGAAAGATTCCCTATTTAACAAATGATGTGGGTGAGTTGGCTGGCAACTTGCAGAAGGCTGGACCCTCACCTTTCACTATTAACAAAAATTGATTCTCACTGAATAAAAGATTTAAACTTAAGACATGAAACTATAAAGATTGTTGGAATATTACACAACCTTAAAAAAGGATGGAGACTTTACCTCCTTCATATTTACATGGATGGAGCTGGAACACATTCTTCTTAGCAAAGTATTTATCTCAAGAATGGAAGAAAAAGTATCCAATTTATTCAGCCCTACTATGAAGCTAACTTATAGCTTTCATAGGAAAGCTATAACCCAATTATAGCCCAAGAATAGGGGGAAGGGAGAGGGAGGGGAGGGAGGGGGGAGGATGGGTGGCAGGAGGGTGATTTACAGGATCATGCCTATGGTTCATCTTTTTTTTTTTTT
>NW_003852609.1:829300-851915 GCF_000181295.1 Otolemur garnettii | reverse complement strand
GCCTGGCCATTTTTTGGTTGCAGCCATCATTGTTGTTTGGCGGGCCCAGGCTGGGGATTCAAACCCACCACCTTAGGTGTATGTGGCTGGCACCTTAGCCGCTTGAGCCACAGGCGCCGAGCCAGATTCATCTTTTAAGGGTACATGTGAATCTTTCTAAGTGAAGAATATAAATGTCATAATAACTAAGAAAATGACATAAAGGCTATGTTAACCAGTTTGATGAAAATATTTCAAATCATATATAAAAATAGCACACTGTACCCCATGAAAGTACTAATGTACACAGCTATGATTCAATAAAAAAAGAAAAGAAAAAGAAAAGTTAAAAAAATAAAGCTAAACCCCCCCACCCCCCCAAAACACCACTTTGAGATATCATCTAACTCAAGTACAAGTAGCCCACATAACAAAATCCCAAAACTACAGATATTGGTATGGATGTAGAGAAAAGGGAACACTTCTGGACTGCTGGTGGGAATGCGAACTAATATATTCCTTTTGGAAAGAAATTTGGAGAGCATTTAGGGAACTAAAAGTAGACTTGCAATTATCCTACTAGGTGTATATCTAGATGACCAAAAATCATTTTACTAACAAAGATATTTGCTGATTTTGTTAATTCTTAGGACTCACATAATCTCTAATTTTTTATATACGTTCCAATCTTTGTATCTAAACTCAAGTAACATATTTCAATCTATAAGAGTCTGTCTTTCAGATCTCAATGAATAATGTTACTATTCATTATGTATCCTAAATTAACATCCAGATAACCATTTTAGATTCCTCTCTGTCACTTCCTCTTTCCCTCATCCTATGCCCAATAATACATCCATATCTCCAAAATCTCTCAAGTTTGATTTTTCCTCTTCATTGATCTGTTTATGACTTGGCTCAGCACCTCATCATAACTTATTATAAAAGCATCTCAACTATTTCCTATGCCACTAGTTGTTTTTGGCAACTTTTGGTCAGGGCTGGGTTTGAACCTGCCACTCTGGTATAGGGGGCCAGTGCCCTACTCTTTTGAGCCACAGGCGCTGCCCTATGCCACTAGTTTCTTAAACTGCAATCCATCCATCCATCAGTTCATTTATTCTTTCATTCAAAAATATTGTGAATACCTGCTGTGTGTTAGATACTTCTCATAGCACTAAAGTTATAGCAAATCACAAGACATGTAAAGTTTCTGTTCTCATAGAACTTTCTTTTTCTGAGCTCTCATTGACTTCAATCTAATTTAATTATTTTTTATTGTTTCAGGTTAATTGAGGGTACAAAGAATTATGTTATGTTTGCATTTGTTAGGTAATGTCCCTCTTATAATTGTGTCAGGCCTTCAAGAGGTGTGCCATATACCCTAACATTGTCCCCATTAAGTGGGAGCACACCCATCGCCTCCCCTCCTCCCTGTCTCAGCTTCCTCATTTCCCTGCCCCCCTTACCTTGAATTGATTTGAGTGTTTCTCTTCTGTGGGCATATGTTAGATCATCTACTGGCTTCATATTAGTATTGAGTACATTGGATTCTTGCTTCTCCTCTTATGATACTTTACTATAAAGAATGTGTTTCACCTCCATCCTGGTTAATACAAAAGAGGTAAAGTCTCCATCTTTTTTGTGGCTGAATAGTATTCCATGGAGAGCATCCATTTTTATTGGGAGAGGCAGATCATAAGCAGACACTTGTATCTAAAAATGTGTTTTAAGGCCAGGAACACTGGCTCATGCCTATTAATCCTAGCACTCTGGGAGGCCAAGGTGAGTGGAATGCTTGCGGTCAGGAGTTTGAGACCACTCTGAGCAAGAGCAAGACCCTGTCTCTACTTAAAAAAAAAATAGAAAAAATATCCAGACATTGTGACCCGTACCTGTAGTCCCAGATACTTAGGAGGCTGAGGCAAGAAGATCACTTGAGCCCAAGAGTTTGAGGTTGCTGTGAGTTATGATATCACAGCACTCTACCCAGGGTGGCAGAGTGAGACTTCGTCTCAAAAAAAAAATGTCTTTTATACTGATGAGTTCAGTGGACAAGTATGATAGTGTAACAAGGACTGGAAATGTCAGAGGGAAGGGTAATTATTTTATATAAGATAGTCTCACTATAACAGAGACATGAAGAAAGGGAAACAATGAGACATATGGATATTTGGCTGAATAGCCTTGTAGACAAAGGGAAATATAACTGCAAAGGCCCTACAGTGCAAGTGGGGTTGGCATGTTGGAAGAACCAACATGGTAATAAAACATGTAAGGGGAAGAATGGAAAGGAGTGGAGTTAGGGATGTCTGAGGACATGCAGACTCCTGCAGGGCACTGTAAGAACTCTGGTTTTATGTTGTGTGAGATGGGAAGCTATGGGAGGATTTTGACTATGGGAGTGCTATGATTTGACATATTTTAAAGGGATCACTCTAGATTCTGTGTTGAGAATAGGCTTAGGGGAGGCAAGGAAAAAAGCAGGAGTATCACTTAAGACAGGGATTCCCAATCTACTTCATATCATGACACACATAAGAGATTTATATTTTAATGGCTTATGCACTATACAGTCCATTTCAATTGAAGGCAGAAGGAATCAGTATGTTGGTACTCATATAACATTCATGGAACCCAAGGAGCTATGTTGTGCTTGTTGGGAATTCCTGAGTTCAAGGTCAAAAGCCGTAGTTTAGTTGAAAGATCATTGGATCAGAGTAGTAGATCTGGAGGTGATAAGAAATGGATAGATTATGGTAAATTTTAAAAGCATAGTCATTAATATTTTCCGATGTATTATCCATCAATTCTGAGAAATGCTTTTATAATCATGTAGTATTTTAAAGTAATAATAGACTTTTAAGTGTGTATATATTTTTTTCAACAATCTTAATAAAAGTCCATAGGCATATATTCACTGTAACATTTTTTTTGAAATAGGAAAAATATATAGACAACATAAATATCTGACAATTAGGTAAATGGACAAATAATTGGCATTTGTATATAATTTTAAACATTAAAGCTTAAAAAGGAAGAAACCGAAAGTATGCTCTATTATATTAATAAGAGGAAAAGCTTTAAGAACAATATGTGGAACATGGATCAAGTTTTGAAAACATGAAATCTGCATGCCTTTGTCTAAGCTTGAGAAAGTGCTGCATGAATGTGAGTATTGACAATGGTGTTACGTAGCCAAGGGAAGGGGAAAGAGAAAGCAGTACTTCTTTTACTTTCAATATTTTGAAGTCATTGTTGGGATTACTTTTTTTTAAATCTAAAAGGTATATTAACTCCATTACAAGTTTATTTCAACATATTATGGATTTTGTCTTGGCACTGCAAATACAAATATTTAATCTTAATTTCATAACTCACTTTTAGTGATACATAGGAATATTATTTATATTTATCTTTTACCTAGCAAATGTACTATGTATGTTCCTGTTAATTCTAATAGCATCTCAGGAAATTCTATTGAGTCTTCGAGGTGAACAGTGACCTGAAAATACTTTTTACTTCCTTTACAATAATATAATCTTTGGCCCTTATCATTATGTTACCTTGGCTAGACCTTTCAGAGCCTCGAAAAACCACAACAATGTTAACAGATATTCTTGTCTTGATCTTGATGTTTATTGATGTTTCCAATACTGCTATGCATATTTTTTTTCCTGGTTCCCAATAGGTAGTCCTTCTCATCCAAAGGAAATACTCTTCCATTTCTAGTTTATTTTAGAATTTCCTTAAGAATTGGGAATGGGTGCTGATAATCAAGTTCCCTTTCAGTATCCAATGATATGTTCTCAGTGTTTTTCTCTTGCTTACAATAAATATAACTTTTTATGAGGAAGGATTTCCTAACATTAGTCCATCTTTGCTTTCTTATAACAAACACTAATGACCTATTGTGTTGTTAGACTCTGGACTTACTGCTCTCTTAGAGTCAATCCACTAATGTTTGTATTTTTTTATTTTAGATTTTAAATTTTAGTGGGAAATTAGATTAATCTGTAGTTCTTCTTTCTGTCCCATCTGTATGTGTATTATAAGACATTAAAATAATACTCTTTATACGGAAGTACTTGAATTTACTGCCATTTTTTTTGGTGGACAAAACTTGTTCTTTAATATTTAAAAATTACTTTTGTGGTTATTAGTCTGTTCTCATATGAAGGCAACTTTAATAAATGTGTAATATCAAAATATTCAATCATTTTGTCCAGAATTTCAAGTTGCTGATATAGTTGTAAATATTATTTCCTTATAATCTTATGTGTCATGTGATTGTTTATTTCCTCATACAGTAATTTTTCTTGTTTTTAAAAAAATTGCCACAAAATATAGCAATTTCATCAGCTTTTCCAAAGAATCATTCTTGGTTTTGTATTTTAAGCTTTTTTGTTTGATGTCTAATTCATCATATATAAAATGTATATTCACACTTTTTGTCTATTACTTACATAGTTTTCAATGTACTTGAAGTGAGTTCTTGGTTCACTTCTCTCCCAGTTTTTATTGCTCTGTATTAATACAACATTCATTGCTATAGATTTCTTCTGAGAATGACCTTGGCTGAGGGCCATGGGTTTCAATAATTATTTTTGTTATTTTCTAAATGGATAAAATTGGTTTTAGGTTTTCTAAATACTTCTCTGAGAGTATTGCAACATTTCATCCACAATTTTGATTAACATTTTCCCTATGAGCGCATCTGTGTTTTCACATTACAACTGTGTAACATCATAAGGTTCCGCCTTCCTTGTGCCAGGCGTTCTGTGACCTTCTCTGACCCTCTCTCAACATATCCTGCCTCTTCATAGTTGTTCCTTCCTCATATTTTCTCTCATGATGTATCTATTTCTTTCATTTCTCAATTTCTCTATCCTACTCTATTTCCCTTTTCATCTGCCTTGAAGTTTTATTTTTGTGATTATTTGTATGTGTGTTCAAGTTCTAGCTTGCAAACTCTTCTGGTGCAGAACAAATTTTTGATTTGCCTTGAATTTCTACAGTGTGTAACACTGTGTCTTGCACATAATAATCACTTTTTCAGTGGGAAAAAAATGCCAGCATAACGAAGGGTAGCAGGTCTATAAAGTAACCAATGCCAAATTGGACCTGGAATTCAGGAGGCTTCAAGGGTGCTCTCAGGAAGATGAATAAGTATTCCAGTCAGTACATAGAGTGACAAATGAGCTGGATGACGGTAGTGAGACAGTGCAGAAACCATAGTTTCTTCTCTCAAAAAGAATAGAGATAAACTCCAGGAAGACAAATATAAACCTCAGGGAAAATGACAGCTAAATATATCAAAGAAAGTCGTTGTCAAGTGTGAGATCAACTAAATAAGGCAAGATTTGAGCAAATATTGAAGTATAATTATTAAAGTACATCTCCATTTACATTGAAGCAAATATTAAAGCACACCTGTTGGTGTAGATGCTAAGGATCATTGCACATTCATTACTACAGGGGTGGGAATTTGGATCTCGAGTGAGGGAAAAATATAGTAGCACATTAGTTAGCTCTCCATTAAAAATTTATGTAATCATTGTATTTTAACTGGTCTTTATTGGTTTTCAACTCTTAGAACACCTCTAAAGAGAAAGCATGAATATTTAATTATGGATATAGAAGTGAACAAAGTCTCAAAATGTACAAGTAAGATGCTCCTGATGAAATGAAAAATAAAGGGAAAAAAATGTCTATGTATAGGTGAGAGTTTGAAGAAGAGAGGCAAATAATTCACCAAATTTCTTGAAATAAAATAGATTTTAAGAATACTACTTAGTTCAGAATAGCTACTGTCTTAGCGCATTCTGGCTGCTATAACAATATATCATAAACTGGGGAGCTTATAAAGAATAGAAATTTATTTCTTACAGTTCTGGAATCTTGGAAGTGCAAGATCAAGGTGCCATTGGATTCGATGCTGAGTGAGAGCCACTTCCTCAGAGGCGGCACTTTTTTCTGTGTCCTCACAGAGTGGAAGGCATGAGCTAACTCTCTGGGGTCTCTTTCATAATGATACTAACCCCGTCAGTGAAGGTTTTGTTTCCTTCCATGACTAATCATCTCCTCAAGGCCTCACTGCCTACTGCTGCCATCCTGGTGGTTAGGCTTTCGGTACAAGAATTCTGGGGATACACAATATTCAGCCAATAACAGTTACCAAGATGAGAAATGACAATTACAGAATTATTCTTTCTTTTTTATTATTCAAGAGAATTCACAAATTATCACCTCTCTTCCTCACCTGAATTTCTAAGAAATTGAGAAAAATAAGGTATAGCAGGGAGAAGGCAAAGTGCAACATTAGTTGCTGGTAAGGGCTAAGTGCAGGGTGCATGAGGCCACGTGGCCTGCTAAGTGGACTGCAATGTAGGGGACACTGGCTCGCCTGCCATGCCTGATTAGGTCTCTTCTCACAGTAGAAAGTGGCAGAGAACTTCTGGGGAACTCCAGAAAAAAGAGCAGGAGCAGCAGAGCCAGTCCCAGTCTATTCCCCTATTTACCAGCTAGGCATCTCTCTTCACCTCCTTTGGCATGAGCAAAGACACAGAGCATGTTTGGGAGAGCCAGTGGAGCCCCAAGCCTTACAGAAGGCCTTACAGAAGGAACCACCGAAAGTGGGGACTAAGTGATTTCCACTAACGAAAAGCACTGGTGAGGTGGGTTGGTTTAAGTGAACTCAGTCTGCATCTTTCACAGTGGAGTGTTGGTGGACATGATCTAAAATGAAAAGAACAAGGAAAAGCAGCTTTTCTATTTGGCAGTAAAAAGGTATCCCTCAGAAGTACTGGAGGTTTAAGCAGTGGGTTCTGTAAGAAGGTGGAACAGGGTGCGTGAAAGACTGTTGCTTTTTCATTATTAACTCTTTCATTTCATTTTTTTAGCTCTGTGGATTCTTAACTTTGGTTACAGTAAGGATAAAGCAATGGATTCCTATAATAAAGTTCTAATAACCTTCTTCATACTCTTCATAATAGTAATATTTTATGATTAAAAATAGAGTTTTATCTGATCAAAGCTCATGTACTTTCTCATTTCTTTTCCTCCTATGTTAAATACAAGTATATAATAAAAGCAACAATACTTTTGTGAAACTGAAAAAAATAAATCTAATTTTTTTGTATGCTATGTATGTGTCATACTGCATGTGAAGATATTTCTGTGGATGGCTTAGATTAATCTGGACATCATGTCACAGGTGAGGCCATAGGATTGGGTGAGTTGCCCAGGAACACAGTGCGTGAATGGGGCAGCAGTGCAGGGAACCCGGTCGGTCTGACACCCGAGACTAGGATCTCAAGTATGTCACTATACAGGCTTTATTCTATCCAGAAAATCCCTGCACTATTTGTAAGAATGCACTTATTCTTGGAGAATAATCAAATTAAATATTTTATTTTAAGTGGCTTCATCAGGGTATAATTTACCCACCATGAAGTGCATTCATCCACTTTAAGTGTATGTGGAGATTTGTTTACAGATGACCTGTGAGAGTGGGTGGAAAGTTTCATAGCTTAATTAAATGGTTCACACTCAGAGAGTTTGCAATCTAGCTGGGAAAACAGGCATGAACACAACTATCAGAAAATATAATAACACAGATATGATTACAATTAGAATAAGATATAAAATTCACTCTGTTGATGCTAGAGCAAACTTTCAAAATTAACAACCCAGATCCTATTAAATATTTGAATGAGTGTCTAGGTTACAATTTTAATTTACAATTAGGAGTTATCTGTCTCTTTAAGAGAAAGCAAATAAATCTCAGAGTTTAAACAAGGGACCAATTGCATTCTTAAAATTACCCATAGGAAAGCATCAGTAATGAACATGAATGTCATTTCCATAAAACAACAATTATATTAAAATTTCCTTTATATTTTCCCACAGGCACATGGATTCACAAATTAGAAAAGTAATATATTATGCAAATTTCCTGGTAAGGAGAGAGATTCTTTTGGCATATTTTGATTTAAAACATGAGGAAATGAATTCCTTAGATGATTTCGAAGTAACCTTTCTTGAGAACCAAAAAAAAAAGGCCATATAAAGATAAGAGAGACATATAGCTTACTGATTCCATGATGATTAGAACTATGCAAATATGCTGAATGTATATATTTGCTTTTAAGTACTATATAGTAATTTTGGCTGCAATTTTCTGAGTGAGACTACATGTAGTATCTCCATTTTTGTGAACAGATAATGAACTATAATGTCACATAGTCCCCAGAAAACTAATTTTCACATAAGCTCATTCTAGTATTTAGCATTTTTGTAATTTTTATTTTGATTGAATGCCAACTCAATGCTGAAAGAGGTAATATGTTTTAGGTATTTCTCAGTATTTAAATTATATCAGGTTCTTACTTTTGTTACAAGTGGCAAATAATACACATTGTGATTCTAAGTACCAAGAGAGAAAAATCTAAAGTTGAAAGACATAAAAATGAATAATAAAAAATTTACTATTTTCAGTACAGTCCCTGAGCAGCATGCTGTGCTTTGCTTCACATAGCATCTCATTTAATTGTCATAGTTACACTTGAGAAATATATTTTTACTTCTGTTTATATATGAGAAAAATAAGATTCTATGTGGTGAGTAAATAAACATCCCCAAGTTCACATAACATATATGTGGCAGAGCCAGGCTGTAAAAGTCTGGAGCTCATGCTCTTAGTTCCTGGGCCGTATTGCATGGGTAGATCTTGATTGGAGTGCTTGGAAGTCTATTCAGCATTTTCTAACTTTAAAGTATATGTACTTTGCCTGCAAGAACTTATCGGGTTTCCCTGAAAATAAGACCTACTCCCAAAATAAGCCCTAGCAGAATTTCTATGTATTTGTTAAATATAAGCCCTACCCTGACAATAAGACCTACCAACAATGTCAGCTCCCCACCGTCATTTCTACGTATTTGTTAAATATAAGCCCTACTCTGACAATAAGACCTACCAACAATGTCAGTTCCCCTGTCATTTCTATGTATTTGTTAAATATAAGCCCTACCCTGACAATAAGACCCACCAAAAATGTCAGCTCCCCCTGTCAGGTTCCAGAAGAAGATGACTTAACTGTTTTTGAATAAATGTAAATTGTTCTATTATACTTAATAAAAAATAAGACATCCCCTGAAAATAAGCCTTAGTGTGTCTTCTTGAGAAAAAATAAATATAAGACAGTGTCTTATTTTCAGGGAAACATGGTACCTATCTCCTTGGCAGAGGTTTAGCAGAATTGTGATTTTCTAATTTCTTTTCCTTTTTTTTGAGACAGAGTCTCTCTCTGTCACCCTAGGTAGACTGCCAAGTGATCCTCTTGCCTCAGTTTTTCTGTTTTTGGTAGAGACAGGATCTGGCTCTTGCTCAGGCTGGTCTTGAACTCCTGAGCTCAAGGAATTCACCTGTTTAGGCCTCCCAGATTGTTGGGATTACCAAGTGTGAGCCACCTCACCTGGCTGACTTTCTAATTTTCTTATAAATTTGCATATGATGGCGATTGAAGAAGTCTATCCTTGAAAATATACGTGGGTTATGAACAATTATGTAAAGTAAATTTGACTCACATCCCTCTCCAAAGACCTTAGAGCATTTCTCTGAGTTACTAAATGTAAGTATTTTGCTGAAGCACAGAAGTAGATGTTTAATGGAATGGATCCGTGTCTCACCATGTAATCACATGTTTTGGTGTCACCCTTCTAGTGAGAAATAAGAAGTGAACGTGGATCTCAGAGCAGCGGTTAGACCAAGTGGCCCAAGCAAAGGCAGTTTTTAGGGAGAGCGGCTCCTCCATCCACCAAATCCATCTGCCTCCCCAGCGTGGGCCCCGCTCTCAACTCTCTCCCTTTGATGTTAAAACTTGGATAATGCCTTTTCCTCTGGGTTGTTCTGAAGATTAAAAAAGATTATCTGTGTGAAGTGATTACTTTAGTGCCTGACACATGATAAGAACTCAAGAGCTGTTAGCCATTTCTGTAATTACTCACGCTTCACAAATCGCTTTTATACAGCCCTTTTTAATCCTGATTATAATTCAGGGAGGTAGGCATTCTTATCCTCACTTTTCAAATGAGGAAATTTCAGCAATGCTAGGTATCAACTAATTCAGCACAGCGGATCCTAAAACCACAATCTTTGAGCTAAATCTTCCATTTTTCCAAACCTATCACAAGGGTTCTCAAAGGGACACCAGAACGTCTTTCCTGGTTAACTCACCTAAGCACATAGGTTGTCCTCTGACACACTCTGTTCTGCTGTCCTCTCTGCTTTGCTGCCACTGTTGCCTCCACCGGTAAGGAGACCTAGGTCCCCTGAGCTGCTAAGGAATCCCAGTTGTCACTTACCATCACCAAGCTCTGACTGTACTTTGTCCTTTAAGTGTTGTTGTTCCTCCATATTTCCCATATTTTCCACTGAGTCTCTCATCTCCTTTGGAATTCTCTCAGGCCAGTGACTACCTAAGAAGTCTTTGATTTTCTAACAGTATCTACTGATTTGGTCATTCAGTCATTCAACAAGCATGCCCACTTGCCTACCATAGGGCAAGAAAGTATTTCTGGATAGAGCAGAGAAATCTCTGCTCTTATCCTAGCATCTGGGGGAGGATACTAAAAGTAAGTAAATATGTATATTTGCACACATACACAAATAAATAAATAAATAAATTAGGACAATTTCAGAGAGTTGTAAAGGCTTTTGTGCTGAGAATTTCAAATAAGATTCTGTGGTTGAGAATGATTGGGTGGCTGCTGTAATGTGGGTGAAGGACTTTCTGTGGTGCTGACATAAAAGCTGACGTTTGATTTGTAAGAAGGAACCTGTGGCATATTCATTTTTGTAAACTGAACAACTCATAATAGCAAAGTAATAGATTAGGCCTGAAGGAACTGACAACAATCTGGTTCAAGATATGAAGAATATGTGAATATTCTTCCTGCTGGTTCTTGTTAGAGGCAAGAAACTTCGGGAAAGTTTTCAAACATCAACCATTTGTTTACTCCAATTCAGTGTTCTGGTACTAAGGTTATCAGAATGATAGAATAAAGGTGAAAAGTTATTTTTTTATGTACAATAATTTATTGGTTTCAAGGCATTATCAAAAGGACACATGACTTTCTGCAAATGAAAATAACAGTTTAGATAATGAGTCTGTGTGTCTTGCTCAAAGTGAAGTGTAGAGTTAAGCTTTCAGTGACAGAAGCAGAAACTCTGCATGTAATCAAGGATTTCAGCCCTTTCTAACCTCTTGCTCTACCATCCTAAGCATGCAACTTTTATCCTCATGATTGCTCCCTAACCAGGTACTGCACCTGCATATCAAGCAGGAAGAAGAGGAAGAATAAAAAGCAAAAGCGGCTATGCCTTCTTATTTAGAAGGAATGCTTTCTCTATGAACTTGCATTGCATTACGTTGGTCAGGAAAGTGATTTTTCAGCCAGACACCTGCTGTACCAATAGAAATCAAGGTTTAATTTATAAGGAAGATGTTGGGTAGGTTGTAGCAGTATATAGCACAATGGTATTCAAACCTTGTCCCTATGCAGGTCATAGCCACACTGGAGGGATCTTACGATAACGTTAATCATTTCTCTATGAGCGCTTCGAGCGTGTATATGGCTAAATACTTGCTGCTTACTAGGCATAGTATTGACAATGAGGTACAAAGATTAATATGATACTGCAGGATGAATATGCATTTTAGCTAATATGCTAGTTAAATTAGTCACAAATTTGACTCAGTTGTATTACTCACTATATTGTATTGTATTTTAGCAACTCCTGGTTGATGCCTATCTTCCTACAAGTGCATGACTTAAATTAATTAGTCAATGTATCAACTCAGTGCAACAAACAGATAAACATATAAGAAGAGTGATCAAAAGCATTAAGTTCCCCACTAGGTTTTTGGTATTATGAAATGTAGACTTTGTTTTTAAAATAAGATAGTCTCAATCAGTTAGTTCCTGAAACATTACTCCTTTCCTGTACATGCCACTGAAAATTAACTATCTTTTCTATTTGACATTGGAATGCACTAGCTGCAGTGTCTCTAAAGGAGGCACCATCAAATGACCAGTTTCTAATGCAAACCGGTTTGGCTAGCGCTCTTGTCAAGTATGTCTCCGAATGAGAATGTCACCTTTCTCTCGTTCTTTTACAAGGCTGCGATTCACGTACTCAATTTTGCAATGGAAGAATCTTTTGGGAAATATAGAGGTAATAGAGGTTTTGGTTGGCTGGTGATTTGTTTCAGGAGAGAAAATTGATGTTCACTATGGTCCTTAAGTTAGAACACTGTATTACCACAAGGGCAACATCTTAAGCCTCTTATAATCTATAGGCTTAAATCACCATCTTAGAGCAGAATAGTTACATCATTCCTTTGAAGCTTTTTCTATATAAATTCAGGATTTGCTTCCAATAGTTACAAATTTTAGAAAAGATAGTTGATCAGATACCATCTTCACATTCTTTAATCTAATATGAAAAGTTTATTACTCTTTCTGTAGTTACTACTTTGATATTAAGGAAAGGCACATTTTGTTTTGGAGTTGGAAATATCTAACACAATTTCCTAGCATTTATGTAGTTTCTCATGTGTACTGAGAACACTGTTATATGATCATGTAATGTATAAAGTGCTTGGAAAATCACAAAGTCATCAAATGGCTTATTTTTGAGGAGTGCTGTTTTGCTTCCTGGTAGCAACCAAGAAAAAAGACACATCATTTTGCATCCTATACCCTGAAGATTAAATTGTAAGATTGGAACTCTGAGCACTTCATAGAGATTGGGACAGTGATCCAGAACCCTTTATAAACCTCAAGGAACCATATGTAGAAGTAAATTGTTATATGTCCTTTTTGAAATTACTAGAACTAAGCTAACTTCAGGAAGCTGTGGACTTCCTTAATTGTCCTTGTCCACATGGGGCTTGCCTGGGTGTCCTCCGTAGAGTGTACCAAGCCCCCCTGATCTCAAGCTCCCGAATAGCGCTCTTGGGGCTTTCATCTTTTCTCAGGGGTGTATTTGTTGACCTATAGCATTAATTTTTAGCAGTTATACTAAACATGATTCATTAATATTAACATCAGAGACTTAACATGAGCATGACTGATACACTTACTAAGCCAAAGACCAGTGGGCTTTACTCTCTAAGTCATTTTTGAGAGATCAGGCAGCTTACAGAGAGGAATTAAAGAAAGGTAAACCATGCTTTCCATGGCATTCTGCATTAAAACATGCTTCTATAATAACTATCTGTTGTCCTTACGGAGCAGGGGCTGGTTTTTTACATCTTGTTTGCAGTTTCTGATTCAGAATGGCACTTTGGCTGATCCCTTCTGTTTATTCCTCTATCCTGAACTATTCCTAGACTACTCATGTTTAGTGGCTCATTTTTCTTTCCTTTATTCCTATAACAGCTTGTTCATATTGCTTTTCCAACGTCTTGTCCTCCATTATGGTTATTGGTTTACAAGGCCCACACTTCCCCAGGGAATAAGTTCCTAAGGGCAGAGATGCAGCCTGCAATGTTTTCCTGTGGTGTCTGGGCCTAAACGTGTGCACCACCCATAAAATTGTGCGGAATCCACTTTGGGTTTCTTTACCATATTGAATATGTAGACAATCTTTCTTTCATGAGACTGTACTGTAAAAGAGAAAAATCAGGGACTGATTTCCTTATTATATTCGTTTCTTTTATAATGTCAAAGATGAATCAAATATAATTGATTCCCTAAAACATGCTTAATAGTATTTAAAAGCAAGACTAGATTTTATAATCCCTCCTTGGCATAGAAGCAGTCTTCTTCCTCCACTAGCTAAGATTGGAAACATGAAACATTCTGGTCAGCAGTTCAAATAACCTCAGAGGTACCAGCGTGTGCAGAGTCTAGAGATCTAAAACTGACTCCATATGTTCATTTGGCATTTGTGTTAGCAACATCATGAGGCAACTTAAGAGGATGAAATCCCAGCCTTGGAAGAAACTTCAAGGAATGGTTTAGCCAAGTAACAGATATTTTGTAGTTCCTCAAGAACTGGACATAGCAATGGTATCAGAGGCCAAAGCACCATGACCACAGAAAGGATCTTACAGGATAACAAGGCAGACATGGTGATTGTTTATATAAAGATGTAGCAAGCTAGGAGATGTACAGCCCAGGTATGTTTTTGAGAAAGTACTTATTGTATAGGTACGTGTTGGCCAGTCATGTTTGCTGGCAGTCTCTAGCTTTTTCAGTGTGCTCCAGCCTCAGGTTTTGAATCAAGATCACACTCTTCTAATGGTGGCCCTGGGCCAGTGACTGAGCCAGGTGGAGGTATAATGGCCTAGCCGTTTTCATACATGAATCTCCTATCATGAGTAATCTTTGCACTAGAACTTTCCACTGGGCTGGCAGAGACTTTGTCAGCTCATGTGATGGTTTCTCCCCCCTGCCCAGGCCGCCTTCTGCCTCATTTCTTTCATAGCTTTTTCTCCCTAATGAACTGTGTGCACTTCTGACTAGGTCTCAGTATATGCCTGTTGGAGAAATCAATCTGCACTCTATTTCAGCTTTAGTTTTGCTTTTCGGAGAAATGAAGCTGCAGCATAGTGAAATAATGCAATGTGATGGAGTAAATACCAAGCCTACCTCCGGAGGCAGCTGGCATCCAATGCCCGCTTGATGTCATCGTCAACTCTGATGGACTGTCCCGATCCAGAGCTTACTTTCATGTAGCATGGGCTGGGACCTCTGTTGTGATTGCATCATGGGGGGCTTTCCTCTATTCTCTCAGCTGTGATTCCTGAGAATGCTCCACAGTAACCTCCTGCATGAGGTCTCAGGTCCCAGAGCCTGTTTCCTAGGGAACTGCAATATGAGAAATAGCACTTTTAACCCAACTACCTAAGCATGTAGATTTATAGTAAATTATACATAAGCATATAGATCCCTCTATCTCTAACGAATTATTTTAATCTGCAAAAATATATACCTCCAAACCCTTTGGCCTCTGTGCCCTCTTCCTACGTGGTTGTGTCCAGGAGCCACAGTGCATTCCTTGCAGTTCTCCAAGGCACGTGCCATTATGTCTGTTTCATGCACTGGGTCCTACAGTTTTCTTTGCTTTTGGATGTGTGTGTTAGGTCATTCAAGCTGATATAACCAAATACCATGCCCTAAGTAGTTTATAAATAAGAGAAATTTATTTCTAATGGTTCTAGAAGCTGGAGCACTGGCAAATTTGGTGTCTGGCCTGCTCTCTCATAGGCAGCTTCTTGCTGTGCCTTCACATGGGAGAAGGAAGGAGAGATCATTCTGGAGGGCTTCTTTTATGAGGGCAATGATCTCATCCAGTAGTGGTTTGCCTTCATGACCTAATCAAACCCCAAAGGCCACTAATATGGGTTTGGGCTTTTCAACATATCTAGCTGGGGGATACACAAATACACAGCTCATACCAACACAGCTTTCTATCAACCTGGAGAACTCTTCTTCCTGTGAGATAGAATTATCATCACTATGAGTTTTCTTGATGTTCAGAAAATGATTTAATCATTTCTCTTTTTTGCTACACTACACCTAATATATGCTTCTGGCTTTGTAATTATCATCCGAAAGTAGAAGAGTAAGAAGAGAATGAAATATTGGAAGGGGAATATAATAACTTTTTAAAGTATCTTCAATTTAAGAAAACATGTAACAAGCACATATGTTCAGAGAGCATTTGAAAATGAGGATCTCAGTATACAGAGTTGAGTATCATTACTTGTTAGCACTTAAAGAAAATTATAGAAAGCATAATTGGAGCTTAATCCTTTGTGGAATATATTTCAAGCACAGCATTATAAATAGATTCTGGGTACAGTTAAATGATTAAGATACAGTGTAAGTTGGAAATATCTATCTCTATTTCTTGAATCAGTGACAAGTCACCTAGAAACGGGAATCATGATTGACTTTACTAGGCCACTCTCCTTTCACATTACTTTTAATAATCTAAACAAATTTCTAAATGAATTTCTTTGAGGAGGGGTAGTTGAGGTGAAGAAATCTTTAAAAAAAAAAAGAAAGCTATTTCAGGCTGGAAATGGTTTAAGGAAAAATTTCCTGGTTTTCAGAGTATTTTTTTTTTAATTAAATCATAGCTGTGTACTTTAATGCTGTCGTGGGGTAAAATGTGCTGGTTTTATATACAATTTGAAATATTTTCATCAAACTGGTTAACATAGCCTTAATGGCATTTTCTTAGTTATTGTGTTAAGACATTTATATTCTACATTTAGTAAATTTCACATGTACCCTTGTAAGATTCACCGTAGGTGTGGTCCCACCAATTACCCTCCCACCACCCATCCTCTCCCCTCCCCTCCTCTCCCTTTTCCCTTTCCCTGTATTCTTGGACCATAATTGGGTTATAGTTTTCATATGAAAGCTATAAATTAGTTTCATAGTAGGGCTGAGTACATTGGATACTTTTTCTTTCTTTCTTGAGATACTTTGTTAAGAAGAATATGTTCCAGCTCCATCCATGTAAACATGAAAGAGGTAAAGTCTCCATCTTTCTTTAAAGCTGCATAATATTCCATGGTGTACATATACCACAATTTATTGATCCATTCGTGGGTCAGTGGGCACTTGGGCTTCTTCCATGACTTAGCAATTATGAATTGGGCTGCAATAAACATTATGGTACAAATATCTTTGTTATAGTGTGATTTTTGGTCTTCTAGATATATACCAAGTAGAGGAATTGTAGGATGGAATGACAGGTCTATTTTTAGTTCTCTAAGTGTTCTCCAAACATCTTTCCAAAAGGAACGTATTAGTTTGCATTCCCACCAGCAGTGTAGAAGTGTTCCCTTTTCTCCACATCCACGCCAACATTTCAGAAGATTTTTGCATGTTATGAATCTGACCCCTCTTGGGAAATGCCCAATAATGGAATTTCAGTATCAAGAATGGTAGGTCTACTTTTAGTTCTTCGTGATATCTACATACTACTTTCCATAGAGGTTGTACTAGTTTGCAGTCCCATCAGTAGTGTATAAATGTTCCTTTTTCTCCATATAGCATCTGTTGTTTTGGAATATTTCGATAAATACCATTCTGGAGTTAGGTGATATCTCGCTATGATTTTGTTTGGCATTTCGGTGATGATTAGAAATGTTGAGCAATCTTTCATAGGTTTATTGACCATTAGTCTATCTTCTTTGGAAAAGATTGTGTTTATGTATTATTCCCACTTTTTAATGGGGTGTTTGATTTTTTTTCTTGTTGATTTGTTTGAGTTCTTTATAGCTTCTTATTTCCGCTCTCTGTTGGATATATAGCATGCAAATATTTTCTCCCATTGTAGGCTGTCTGTCCACTCTATTGATGGTTGGCTCTACAGAAGTTTTTAATTCAATCAAGTCCCATTTCTTAATTTTTGTTGTTGCTGTGATTGCCTTTGGGGTCTTCTTTATAAATTTTTTGCCTAGGCCAATATCTATAAGAGGTTTTTCAGCAGTTTCTTCTAGAATTCTTATAGTTTCTTGTCTTTTATCCATTGTGAATTAATATTTGTGAGTGGTGAGAAGTGTAGATCCTATTTCAGTCTTCTGTCTGTAGCTATCCAAATTTTTCAGCACCACTTATTAGATGGAGATTCTTTCCCCCTGTGTATGTTTTTGTCTGCTTTGTAAGGTATCAAGTGGCAATGTGAGGATGGTTTTATATCTTAATTTGCTGATCTGATCCATAGAGTTATGTCATTTTTTTTTGTGCCAGTACCATGCTATTTTTGTTCCTATAACTTTGTAGTATAGTTTGAAGTCTGGTAATAAAGTGGTGCCTCCCAATTTGTTCTTATTGCTTAAGGTTGCTTTCAGAGTCTTTCTGGTTCCATCTGAAGAATAGAATTATTTTTCTTAGATCTGCAAAAAATGATGCTGGTATTTTAATAGGGATTGCATTGAATCTGTAGAACACTTTGGGTAGTATGGGTATATATTATATGCTTATGCTAATCTATCTAAAATATAGATATTTTAACAATGTTGATTTTGCTGATCCTTAAGCATCTGTTTACATTCTCTGCAATGTCCTTCCTCAGTGTTTTGTAGTTCTCCCTGTAGACGTATTTTACTCCTTTAGTTAAATATCTTCCTAGGTTTTTCATTTTCTTTGTTACTCCTTTGAAAGTATTGAATCTTTGATTTAATTCACAGCTTGACTGTTGGTGTATATGAAAGCTACTGATTTATGTACATTGATCTTGTAACTAGCCACAAAGAAAAGACTCTTATAAGCTCAATCAGTAATGAAAAAGGAATAATCACCACTGACACCACAGAAATAAAAAATATCTTTCTGAATACTATAAAAACTCTATGCAATTTTGATTCTTGTTACTGATCTGTTCAGGAATTTGATTCATTCCAGATTGAGCCAAGGGAGGTTATGTGTTTCCATAAATTTGTCCATTTCCTACATGTTTTCAAGGCTGATGATGTGCCATGTTTTTATAGAAGATAACTGTGAAAAACCTTACCATGAGACAGCTGAGCAAATACCTGGAAAAACTGAGGGAGTAAGCCATTGACACTTTTGGAGGATGAGAATTTCTGGCAGAAGGAAAAATCAGGGTGACATGGGAGGTCCTTGGTGTGTTTGTGAAATCACAAAGAATCCATGTGAATTGGATTCTGAATTGGTGTGTGTGGGGGAACATACCCTTGCATTATTAGTGTTAGTGAATGTAAATAAAAATTGAAGACAGAAGACAGTTTAACTCTATACTAGAAAATTAAAAGGGATATCATTTTGATACTCTAGTAAAATATTCAGGTTGACAATACAAATATATTGTTACACATCTATTGCTTCTTCCTAGTATTGATATTGTTCTTTCTTAGCCTGAAGTTGAGATATGAAATGGTGAACATAATAGCATTAATATGTACAAATTATTTTTGGATCAATCTTGTTCACATCTCACTATTTAGTCTCTAATAATTTTTTATTATTAAGTTCTTTCATGTGAACCTTTACTTTTACTTGCTGTGCTATTGGTTTGTTATTTAATAGATATGAAGATTTGCATTTCAGCTGCCAAGCTACTGAAAGTATTTCTGTTAAGAAGGATTGCAAATTGATGGGGTGGTTCTTTTTCACATACTCTTTCTCAGGCAGGAGTTACTGAGATTGCAAAATGTTTTGAGAACAGAAAATACTATGGCAGGGTGTAGTGGCTCACTCCTGTGATCCTAGAGACAAAGGAAGAAGTATCACTATAGGCCAGGAGCAGTTTGAGCAAGAGCAAAATACTGTCTCTACACAAAATAGAAAATTTAGCTGGGTGTGGTAGTGCATCCTGTTAGTCTCAGCTACTGAGCAGACTGAAATAGGAGGATTGTGAGCCCAGGAGTTTGAGGTTGCAGGAAGCTATGATGAGGCCTCTGAATTTCAGCCTAGCTAAGACTGTCTCAAAAAACAAACAACAAACAAAGAATAAAAAACAAAAGCTGTCAAGAACAAATAAGTAAAAATAATACTGAAAAAATGTTAATTATTTTTCCTAGTTATGAACATTTAGGCTTTTACTAAATACTAATGCATTGATAGATTGTGAATTTCCAGAAGGAGGACATCCCATTAACAACAGAAAACCTATTAACAGCTCTGTATAATTATAATCACCAGGACAAACCTTGACAAAATGTGTCCTGGAAAAAGCAAGGACACTATGATATGTTGAGTTCCCCTTTAAGTTGATGGGAATGGTGAACAGCTGGGATCCAAACTGCACATTGTGAGGTCACAGTCAAAAGGTCAAAAATGATATCATTAAAAAATTATAAGAAGCAGCTTATAAATTTTTATCACTCACTGCTTTTAATTAACCTTTAAAAGCTGTTCATGTAGGAATGCCTGGGTCTTGGCTTCTGAAGAGAGCAGGGTTTAATACAGCTGTTGCTAATGAGGACCCGTGGAGGCCTCTCCTCCACAGCATGGCTACGACATTTCAATTTAAATAATGCCTTGTCTATTCAAAGTACCACTCAGCTTCAAAATGGATACCCTGTACAAAGATGATATTTTGATATCTTAATCATTTTTCCTTGACTCTTAGATATTTCATAGGATTACTGATTTTTAAAGTGACAATTACTATAATCACATCATCAGTCAGACAGGCCAGTGCCAAACTCTGTATGTGAGGCTTTCCATAAACATGCGAAATAAATCTTTCACAATGAGCTGCATACTTTCTTCAAGCAAACTAGTAATACAAAAATATAGCATATTATAATAGTTTTCTTTTGCAGCATAAAAAAATTATCACAAGCATAGCCACGGAAAACAACACACATTTATCATCTAATGCTTTCTTGGGAGAGGAATCCAGGCGCAGCCTATGTGGATCCTCTCCTCTGGGTCTCACAAAGCTGTAATTGGCAGGACTACGCTCTGGGGTGGAGGCTCAGTTGGGGGAGAATCCTCTCCAAGTTCACTTAGGTTTTGGCAGGATTTGTTTCCATGGGTCTGTGGGACTGAGAGCCCTGGCTTCTTGCTGGAAACCAGCTGGAGACTTCCCTGGAGATGCAGGCTGTCATATTTATATCTTCAGATCCAGAAAGAGAGAAAGTCACTAAAACATTTCTGCCAGCAAGATGAAATCCTATGTAATATAGCATAATCACAGAAGGGACATCTATTATCTTTGTCATATTGTATTGGTTAGAATTAAGTAAGAAGTCCTTACCACTCTCAAGGGGAAGGGCTGTTAAAAAGGCATGAATAACAGGAGGCAGAGGTTATAGGAGATCACCCCACAGTGCTCATCATACAGAGCATCCAAATTAACAGATGATTTAGATCATTACATGGACTATTAGATCCACCGTTGATGTAATGGGTCCAGATAGGGCTAGGTTTAAAATATGGCTTTAGCATTAACTGGAAATGTATTCTTGGATAAGGTATTTACTGTCTCTATATCTTGGTTTCTTCACCTGTAAGGTGTAGAGTTGCTCAGAAAATAAAATCAAATGAGATAGTGTATGTAAAGTGCTTATCATAGTGTGTGGCAAGGAACGAGTGTTCAATAATCGTAGCTACTTGTAGTAGTGATGGTAGAAAGAGTCTTGGTAGTGAAATAACAATAAAACTCCCCATCTATTGATTGACAGTGGAAGTCTTTTTTCCTTTCCCTGTTAGTATATGCTAAAATGCATTTGACATATATTTTGTATGTAGCAAATATAATATAAATTATAACTCTCAGATTAATCTATTTGTTGTGCTGTTAGTCTATTAATTTTTGCTTCTATATAATATTTCATTGTGTAACTTATAACATTTATTCACAATATACTTATGCATTTTTTGGTCAATGGACATTTAGGTTGTTTCCAGGTTTTTTTTTTTTTTAACTCTTAATAATAGCGCTACTATTAGCATCAAGGAAACGACACATAAAATAATTGTGTTCAGACTTCAAGAGCTATGATAAGCCCTTTGAAAACAGGAAATAATTTATTGACCTGATTTGGTTTTGTCTTGAATTTAGCATTGAAATCCCACATACTGCAACCCTTTTGTCCCATGAAAACTTGAGGCCTGGGATAGGGAATATTTATCCAAGGATGTCCATTATATTATTATTAGAATGGAGGCATAATGGATGCTGGTTAGCAAACAATAGCTGTATAGAAAAAGGGACATCTAACTCAGGATAGAGGCTAAGTCAGAAAAGTCTTCCCAGAAGAGATAGGAAACCAAAGAGTCTAGGAATAAAAATACAATCATCAAGGCAAAAAGAAAAAAAAAGTGACCTAGAAAATGGATTTTGGCCAGAGAATGTCTTAGGAAGTAAGGAAGGCTTCAGTTCTGTTGGAACATGGACTGCACACAGGAAAGAGCAGGAGACGCAGCTAGGGTGGTTGTTAGCAGCCATGGGGAAGAGGACATGCTGTCTTGCTGAGGATTTTGGACTGCCAAGCAGGACTGAGTGTTAGGGCTGGAGCATTAAAATCAAATCTGTCTTTAAGACAGAACACTCTGTAGCAGAGTACCGAAGAACAGGACTGGGGGGTTGGAGTGCTGTAGCTCTACCCCATCCTAGAGAGCCATGTAGGGTTTGAATCAATACATATTATAATATTTAAAGAAATTAAATTAATGTTAATTTAAAGAAATTAACATTTATTGAATAGGGATTCTTTAGTGTGTGCTTTTATTTGGTTTATCAAAGATCAGTCGGCTGTAAGATATTAGTTTCATCTCATAACTTTCTGTTCAGTTTCATATGTCTATGTCTCTATTTTTGTGCCAATACCATGCTATTTTGATCATTGTGGCCTTGTGGTATAGTCAAAAGTCTGGTAGGGTCATGCCCCTAGCTTTGTTTTTATTACTAAGAGTTGCTTTGGCTATATGGGTTTTTTTCTGGTTCCATATGAAATGAATTATTTTTTCCAAATATCAAAAGTATTATAATGATATTTTAATGGGAATTGCATTGAATCTATAGATTGCTTTGGGAAATATAGGCATTTTCACAATGTTGATTCTTCCCAGCCATGAGCATGGTATGTTCATCCATTTGTTTTTTGTTTTTATTTTTTTTACCTTTTTTTTT
>NW_003852609.1:827055-829173 GCF_000181295.1 Otolemur garnettii | reverse complement strand
CCCGCCACAACGCCTGGCTATTTTTTGGTTGCAGCTGTCATTGTTGTTTGGTGGGTCCGGGCTGCATTCGAACCTGCCACCTTAGGTGTATGTGGCTGGCGCCTTAGCCACTTGAGCCACAGGTGCCAAGCCATGTTCGTCCATTTGTTAATATCTTCTGCTATTTCCTTTTTCAGAGTTTCATAATTTTCTTTGTAGAGGTCCTTCACCTCTTTTGTTAGGTATATTCCTAGCCTTTTTTTTGAAGCTACTGGGAAGGGAATTGTGTCCTTAATTAGCTTCTCATCTTGGCTGTTATTGGCATATACAAAGGCTACTGATTTGTGGATGTTGATTTTATATCCTGAGACATCTCTGTATTTTTTGATCACTTCCAGGAGTCTTGTGATTGAGTCTTTGGGGTTCTCTAAGTGTAAGATCAGCAAACAGTGAGAGGTTGACTTCCATTGCCCCCATTTGGATGTCCTCAATAAAAAAAAAAAAAAGGAAAAGAAAAGAAATCATCAATAAACCAAACCAAAACCAAGAAAACAATAATAGAAATATGTACAATCTTCTGCAGCAAATCTCTAGAAATTACTCATCTTGGACAACTGAAATTCTTTACCTGTTGAATAGTGAATCCCAATTACCCCTGTTTCCAGCCCCTGGAAACTAGGATTCTACTCTGCAACTATGCATCTGACTATTTTATATTCATTATACAAGTGGAACCACACAGTTTGTGTCTTTCTTTGTGTAGCTGTCTGGTTTCATTGAACATGCCTTCCAAGTTTCTTCATATCAGAAATGGGATTGCTGTATCATGTGGAAGTTCTACTTTTAATTTTGTGAGGAAGTCTATCATGCTTTCCATAGCAGCTCTGCCATTTCATGTTGCCACTAACCATGACCAATGTTCCAATTTCTTCACATCCTCACTATTACTTATCTTCTAAAAATAGTTTTTAGAATGATCAGTGATACTCTAGTATGTACTTAAAATTTGTTAAAAAGATGTATCTCATGTTAAATATTCTTACTACATTTAAAAAATACCAATTACAACAAAGACCACAGCTACCCCAAAGCCTCAGTCTTTTTTTTTTCCCTTAGGTGGAATATGTATGTATATACTTTTTCTTTTTCAGTTAGATTTTGCTAAAACAAGTTGATAATCTGGGCTTACATGTTAAAAGCTACTTTTGTGTTCATTCAGCATACTATAGGACATAAAATAAAAACAGGAATATTATTCACATATGCACATAATTATATGCATACCCAAACTGATCCTGGCCATATAATGTATCACTGTTATTAGTACCTATCAGTCTAGGATCCATGGCCCTGTAGAAGGCAGGATTTATTGTTGGACAGATGCAGGTTTGATTGACAGAAACTTTGAAATTTCTACTAAGCATGGGGCATCCACAGTGTCATGAGAATCTAGCAAGGTTCCTGACAAGGCCAGTGTCAGGGAAAATCTTGCAGAAGTTTCATGAAAAACATTATTTAAATTTCTTTTTCTTTTTTTAAATTAAATAATAGTTGTGTACATTAATGCAATCAGGGAGTACAATGTGCTGGTTTTACATACAATTTGAAATGCTTTCATCAAACTGGTTAACATAGCCTTCACGGCATTTTCTTAGTTATTGTGTTAAGACATTTACATTCTACACCTAGTAAATTTCACATGTACCCTTGTAAGATGCACCATAGGTGTGGTCCCACCAATTACTCTCCCTCCACCCATCCTTCCCCCTCCCATCCCTCTTTCCTTTCCCCTTCTTCTTGGGCTAGAATTGGGTTATAACTTTCAGAAGAAAGCTATAAATTGGTTTCATAGTAGGGTTGAGTACATTGGATACTTTTTCTTCCATTCTTGAGATACTTTAAGAAGAATATGTTTTTCTTAAATATGTTTAAGAAGAATATGTTCCAGCTCCATCCATGTAAACATGTAAGAGGTAGAGTCTTCATCTTCCTTTAATGCTGCATAATATTCCATGGTGTACATATACCACAATTTATTGATCCATTTGTGGGTCGATGGGCACTTGGGCTTCTTCCATGACTTAGCAATTATGAATTGGGCTGCAATAAACATTCTGGTACATATATCTTTGTTATAAT
>NW_003852609.1:822848-826883 GCF_000181295.1 Otolemur garnettii | reverse complement strand
GTAGTATTCCTTCTTTTTCTATATTTTGGAAAAGGTTAAGTAATATAGGTACTAGTTCCTCTTTAAAGGTTTGGTAGAATTCTGACGTGAAGCCTTCTGGTCCTGGGCTTTTCTTTGTAGGGAGATTTTGTATAGCTGATGCTATTTCAGAACTTCATATATGCCTAGTCAGCATTTCCACTTCATTCTGGCTAAGTCTTGGAAGGTGGCATGCTTACAAGTATTGGTCACTTTCCTTCAGATTTTCATATTTCTGAGAATAAAGTTTCTTGTAATATTCATTAATGATTTTTTAAATTTCTGAGGGGTTTGTTGTTATTTTGTCTTTGCTATTTCTGATCATGAAATGAAAGATTTTGCTCTTTATTTCCTGGTTAGGTTAGCCAAAGGTTTATCTATTTTATTGACTTTTTCAAAAAATCAACTTTTTGATTTATTGATCTGTTCTATAATCCTTTTGTTTTCAATTTCATTTAATTCTTCTCTAATTTTGGTTATTTCTTTTCTTCTGCTGGGCTTGGGGTTAGAATGTTCTTCCAAGAATGCTTGAGATGTCCCATTAAGTTGTTAACTTCCTCTCTTTCCGTTCTCTTGAGGAAGGCATGCACTGCTATAAATTTCCCTCTTAGGACTGCTTTTATCGTATCCCAGAGGTTCTGATAATTCATGTCTTCATTATCGTTTTGCTCCCAAAATTTGGTAATTTCCTTCTTAATCTCATCTCTGATCCCTCTATCATTCAGCATAAGGTTATTTAGCTTCCATGTTTTTGTATGAGTCTACAGATTCCTGTATTACTGAGTTTAACTTTTATTCCATGATGGTCCATGAAGATGCAAGGAATAATTTCTATTCTTTTAAAATTGCTGAGGTTATACTTGAGACCTAAGATGTGGTTGATTTTGGAGTATGTTCCAGGGGCTGATGAGAAGAATGTGTATTCAGTTTTGTTAGAATGAAATGTTTCTATAGATGTCTGTCAAATCCAAATATTGAATGGTTAAGTTTAAATCTAAAATTTCTTTGCTTAGCTTCTTATTGGAGGATCTGTCCAACCCTGCCAAAGGAGTATTAAAATCTCTGGCTACTATGGAGCTGGAAGAAATCAAGTTGCTCATGCCTGTTAGAGTGTCTCTTATAAACTGAGGTGCATTCTGGTTGGGTGCATAAATATTAATAATTGAAATCTCATCTTATTATTACCCTTAACAAATATGAAATGACCATCCTTATCCTGATGATAATAATAATAATGATGTGTTTTCAAACATCATTAGCCTTCAAACCATTCTCCTAATAACAGAATAAACAGTATTTATGTAATTGTAACTTAGTAACTGTTATTTCACAATGACCTTGAGTCACAATCAAATTTTCACTACTCACTGAGACTGGAAAACTTATTCCAAGGCCTTTTCTGAGATAAAAGTATTTTTAGGATCAGAAAAACTCTTCATGATCTACTCCCACTACCCCATATCACAAAATGGATTTGAAATGAGAGCAATTTGATTAAAATCATAAAGTGAAACTGCAGTTCTCATATACTAGCCTCTGAAAAAATTCACGAAGAGTTTTTTTCTTTTTCAAAGTTGTGCATAAGTCTGTTTTTCGATTTGAAAATGATTCTTTTGAGTGACAAATTATAAAATCTGCCATCTTGTTGGTATGATGTTGTGAAAGATATACTTTATGTCCAGTTTCTTGCCTTATGATGTTTTTAAATTAAATCATAGCAGTGTACATTAATACTATCATGGTGTACAGTGTACTGTTTCTGTGTACAATTTGAAATACTTTCATCCAACTGGTTAACATACCCTTCATGCCTTTTTTTTAGTTATTGTGTTAAGACATTTATATTCTACATTTAGAGAGATTTACATGTACGCTTATAGGGTGAACCATAGGCATGATCCCACCAATCACCCTCCCTCCACTCCCCCTCCCTCTCCCCTCCCCTGTCTTTCCCCTCTCCCCATATTTCTGGGCTAAAATTGGGTTATAGCTTTCCTATGAAAGTTTTAAATTAGTTTCATAGTAGGGCTGAGTACATTGAATACTTTTTCTTCTATTCTTGGGATACTTTGCTAAGAAGAATATTTTCCAGCTCCATCCATGTAAACATGAAGGAGGTAAAGTCTCCATCTTTCTTAATGGCTGCATATATTCCATGGTGTATATATGCCACAATTTATTGATCCATTCGTGGATCAATGGGCTCTTGGGCTTCTTCCATGACCTAGAAATTATGAATTGGGCTGCAATGAACATTCTGATATAAATATCTTTATTGTAGTGTGATTTTTGGTCTTCTGGGTATATACCTAATAGAGAAATTATAGGATCAAGCTTTGGAATCCATCTATGCATCTGGATCCTTTGTAATATTCTTTATAATAAATGGGTAAACAGAAGTTGACTCTTTCCCTGAGATCCATAAGCTGCTTTAGCAAATTGATTAAATTTGAAGAGGGGGTCATAGGAATTTTTGTTTACAACCAGTTAATTAGAAGTATCGGTGATAATCTACTACATGCAATTGGCATCTGAAGTGGGGCAGTCTTTTAAGTTCTTTTTAAGTTTCATATTAATATGAGGGTACAAATGATTAGGTTACATTGTTTGCATTTCTAAGGTAATGTTCAAGTTTCAGTTGAGCCCATGTGGATTGAGTTCTCAGCCTGTGTGATCTGATCCTATCTCCAGGTGTACTCTGAATTGAGTTGAATCAACAGGCACTCACTGAGTGTCTACCCAAAAAAACATGAGTTATTTAAAATGAGTTTCTCTAATAAGTAAAAATATTTCCTTTCCCTAAATTTCTTGCTCACTAAGAAATGAATGAACTCAACCCCTGAATTAAAGAAGTGTTCTTCCTTGAGTTAGCCATCAATCAGAAAGATTTTTCTTTTCCTATTAAAAAAACTCAACTAATATAATTGATTTAAACAATTCACATTTTATTTGGGAAAGTCAATGAAGTGTGAACTCCCACACAGTAAAGCAACCTCAGGAAAATATTAAGGCTTGATAATTACCCAAGGACTAAAGTTAAAATTACAGTATGGACATTTGTTTCTTAATTTTCAAAAAACAATTCACATTCCTCTATGAAACGCTTGCCAGCATTTTCCATCTACTTGTCCTTATATCCATCTACGATGTTGTAAGTATGAATATGAGTTTTCTAGCTTTAAAGAACAAGTTTTAATGTCAAATCTATTTTCTAGGAATGCATTCAAAACATTGTTCCTGTGTCACATTAGCACTTTGTGGATATATTCAATTTCTTCAGATAGAATGCAATAAAATATGGTGTATCTTCATTGAAAAAACAAACTCTCAAAAATGTTCTTAACCTGTTTTAGAGAAATTAATCTATGAATAAATTCCCTTTCAGTCAAGACTGTACAATACTTAAAGGTTGGGTATTACCTGTAACTTGTAGAGAATAGTGTAACATTTTTTATAGCATTAAGATGTACTATAACCATCCACCCAGACATACCAAAACCCTGTACTTGAGCACTGCCATACTTCCTGACAAAGCTCTGGAGGGTAACACAGTGAGTGGAGGGGATGGAGCAAGACGATCAAGTAAAAACCATAGTGAATATATATACACCCAGCAGTGAAATTGCTGGGTCAATTGGTAGGTCTACTTTTAGTTTTGTGAGGTGTCTCTGTACAGTTTTCCATAGAAGTTGTCCTAGTTTGCAGTCCCACCAACAGCATATAAAAGTTCCTTTCTCTCCACATCCGTGTCAGCATCTGTTCTTTGGGGACTTTTTAATATAAGCCATCCTCATTGGAGTTAGGTGATATCTCATTTTAGTTTTGATTTCATTTCCCTAATGATTAGAGATGTCAAGCATTTTTTCATGAGTTTGTTGGCCATAAGTATATCTTCACTTGAAATATTTCTGTTCGGGGGAATTCTGGGAAGATGGCTGACTGGTAGCAACCCTGGTCAGAGGCTCCTGAACAAAGGAAGAAAAACTGGTTGGAATCAGAATCTATGAAGTCAAAGAC
>NW_003852609.1:799357-816691 GCF_000181295.1 Otolemur garnettii | reverse complement strand
CCCTGTTGAATTCCTCAAGAAAAGAGAGCCCACTGTAAGGCCAACCTGACATCCGAGGAGAACTTTTTTCTCTTTCCACATTACAAAAGCCCAGTGTACGCTTTTATCTGCTTTGTCAAAAATCAAATGGGACTACACATATGAGGATGTTTTCATCTTTGGGTTCTCTGTTCTGATCCAAAGGTTTATTTATGTCTCTGTTTTTTTGCCAGTAACATGCTGTTTTGGATTCGATAGCCTTGTAGTACTATGTATAGCTTCAAGTCTAGTAAAGTGATGCCTCTGCTCTGTCGTTATCGCTTAGGTTGTATTGGCTATCCGGGGTCTTTTCTGGTTTCACACAAAGCACAGAACTATTTTTTCTAGATATGTAAAAAGTGGACCTGGTACTTTAATGAGAATTGAGTTGAATCTATAAGTCACTTTGGGTAGGATAGACATTTTAACAATGTTGATTCTGCCAATCTGTGAGCATGGTATATTTTTCCATCTGTTTCCATCCTCTGCATTTTCTTTCCTTGGTGTTTTATATTCCTTTCTCTAGAGGTCTTTTACCTCTTTGTTAAGTATATTCCTAGGTATTTTATTTCATTATTGCTATTGTGAAAGGTACTGTGTCTTTGATTTGATTTTCAGGTCACCTGTTTTTGCCATCATAAAAGCTACTGGTTTGTGTACATTAATTTTATAACCCGAGACATGGCTGAATTTATCAATTCTAGAAGTCTTAGTTAAGTCTTTGAAGTTTCCTAGATAGAAGATTCTGGCATCATCAAAGAGTAATAGTCTGATCTTTTCTTTCCTCATTTGGACCCCCTTGATTTCCTTCTCTTGCCTGATTGCTCTGGTGAGAAATTCTAGCACTTATTTGAATAAAAGTGGTGAAAGTGGGCAACTTGTCTGGTTCTAGTTCTAAGTGAGAATGCTTTCAATTTTTCTCCATTCAATATGATGTTGGCTGTAAATTCATCATATTTTGCCTTATAATTTTGAGGAATGTCCCATCTATATCATTTTGTTGCACTTTCTTATCATGAAATGGTCCTTAATTTTGTCAAATGTTTTTTCTACATATGTTGAAAGGATCGTATGGTCTTTGTTTTTGCTTCTATTTATGTGGTGAATTATATTTATAGATTTGCATATGTTAAACAATTCTTCCATCTCTGAGATGAAGCCCACTTAGTCATGGTAAATTGTTTTTTAATGTCCTGCTGAATTTTGTCATTTTATAAAAAGCATACTGTACTTGAATGTTTATATTGGCATAATTTACAATTGCAAAGATTTGGAAACAACTCAATTGCCCATCAATACGTGGGTAGATTCATAAAATATGGTATATTTATACCACTGAGTACTACTCAGCCATAAAAAAGGATGTTTTGTGACAATGTGGATGTACTTGGAAAACTTTCTTCTGCGTAAACACCGTCATAAAAATGGAGAAACAAACACATGTACTCAATACCAAACTGGAACTAACTGATCAACATTTACGTGCATGTGTGGATCAACACTTACGTGCATGTGTAAATCTCAATGAAAATCAGGCTGGGGGTAGATGGGTGAAGGGGATGGGTAAATTCACACCTATTGGGTACATTACATGCCGTCTGGGTGAACAGCACCCTTAAAACTTAGGATCACTCTGTAGTATAATGAAGCATGTAAACATCACATGTGTACCCCCTAACAGTCTGAAAAACAAAACCTCAATGATTGCCCCTCTACACAAATAGCAAATTCAATAATTATCCACCCAAGCAAGCCAGAATCAGTGAGTGTTCATACCACTTGGTTTTAACATTGTATCAAGGAAAGAGCACTGAAGAGGCAAGAAAAAGCAATTTTCATTGTTTGCACCACCCCTTCCCCATGCCCCGGCACTGTCACACCAGCCCACTTTGATGTAAAAGAAAACTGAACTCCTTACCTTTCTTTTGGAACCTCCTCCACCTTGTTTTTCCTGATCCCAGTTGAGGAAATTCCATGCTTGGTGTGGCAAGTCCAAAAGTCTTCATTCTTGATTCCATTTTTCCCCTTCCATATTTCTTATTAAATTCATCAAGAAGTTCTTTTACTCTCCCTGCAAACAACATACAGAACTGGATCGTCATTTAGGACCTTGATCTGACCCCCATCAGCCATCACTGGATTCCTGCCACTGTCTAATTTGTCACCCCACATTTATCCTTGCTTCCCTACAGTCTGTTTTCTACACAGCAGCAGAATGATTCAATTGAAAGCTATATCTGAATAGATTTGTTTTTCTGCTCAGAATCCTGCAGTGGCTCTTCACTGTATTCAGTAAAAGCTAAAGTTCCTACAACGATCACATGTCAGTCTCCATATGAGCTGCCTACCTCCTCTGTGACCTGATTCCCTATATCTCTTTCCTTGCTTCCACTATTCCAGAGAGCCACCCTTGCACCCCTGCTTTTTCTTGAACATATCAGGCACACTGTCACCTTAGGACAAAAGTTCTAGGTGTTGCTTCTGGCTGGGATGCTCTTGCCTCAGCTATCTACTTGGCCAACCCTCTCAATTCCTTAAGGCTTTGTTCAAATGTCACCTTCTTAACGAGGCTTACCTTGACCTTCCTTTTTAATACTGTTACTTGACAGTGACCCATGCCACTATCACTGAAGTTGCCCCTTATTTTTTTCTCTACTTTTTCTTTTGTCCCATGGCATTTGTAAGTTTCTAACACCCTACATAATTATTTATTACATCAGTTTTTTATTTGTTGTCTCCCTTAATAGGATATAAGATCAATGAAAGTAAAATTTTTTGACTATTTGCCCTCCAATAGTATCTAAAGTGTGTTGAATTGAATTACTTACTTAACTAAATTAACTTTACATAGTGAACTTTCAGGGTTACAATCTATATACGCATTATTATTATTATTATTACTATTATTTGAGACAGAGCCTCACTTTGTAACCCTCTGTAGACTACCATGTAATCACAGCTCACAGCAACCTCAAACTCTTGGGCTTGAGCGATTCTCTCACCTCAGCCTCCCAAGTAGCTGGGATTATAGGTGCCTGCCACTACACCCGACTATTTTTTGGTTGTAACTGTCATTATTGTTTGTTAGGCCCTGGTCAGGCTTGAACCTGTCTGGTCCGGTGTATGTGGCTGGCATCCTAGCTGCTGAGCTATAGGCACCAAGCTTCCACGCATTATTTTTAATGCCACTTGAGATATTTCAACACATCCTCTAAATAACATGTATATTCTCTGGGTTCAGTGTTCATCACTGTTATTTTTTAAGATTCAGTTTCAGTTATTTTTAATTGGTTTGAATGAAAACATCAGCAACTCATATATGACATTAAATTTACAATTGGTAAATTATAATATTTGATTATATATTAAGTATGAATATATTTAAAACAGAATTGTGAGAAATGCAATAATTCAAGACATGATCTTCAAAAACCTAGTTTACTGTGAAAGAAAAACAGAATTTTCATATATACCTTACTAGTGAACTTTCCCCTAGCCATAGTCCTTTACTGTTAAGTCAAAACTTTACCTCTTTTGTCATTCATTCAGGCAAAAAATTTTTCTCCCAGATTTTCTAAAGCTTTTTGAAATTTCAAAAAAGGAAATATCTTGTTACCTGGTTAATACTTCTTTGGATATTAAGGGGACCACATATTCATTTAATTCTGGCTTGAGAGGTTCTCTGGAGGCCAACCCAGCATGCTGAGTTAAATTAATAGGCTTTCAGACTCACAATGTAGGTACACATTTTTTAAAAATGCCATTGGAAACTCAAAATAGTTTAAAGCAGAAGAAATATTACTATTACATTAATAGCTGGCATTGTGTAGTTCTGAGATATTGAAAAAAATGCTTGAATGATATTAACAAAGTAATAAAGTATACAATCTGTTCCTGGTTAGTATAACTGAAACCGCATCTATGGAAACAGAACTCAGTGACCGTGGACGATAATTCATCTGTATTTTTACAAATTGATACAAAAATGAAAATCTCAATTACAACTACACGTTTGCAAAAGCGATCTCTTGTCTAAAACTACCACATGTTTGACTTGCTATTTTGAAATACACAAGAAAGACATTTCTTTTTTCCCCTAATATTTGGATATCAATAACCAAGCCTTTTTAATATTTTAGAATTTTTGGAGCTGGGTTTACTCATAGTGAGTAGACAGGTGAGAATGAGTAGACAGCTAAAAATGATAGAATTCTGGAACTGCTCGGACACATGTAAGACTTTAATGCTGATGCCTGTGGTACTATGTTTGTTTTAAACAGCAAGTATTTGCCATATTACCCAAGTAGCTTCTCACAATTGTCTATCAGTCTCAACAAGCGACTTTATTTTTCATGCTGCTTGAAATTCCTTTGATGAAAACATCCTTTTCTTCCTGAAACTGATTTAACTTTGCTGACAAATTATAGGACTTCATTGCACTAAAAATTGCACTTGGGCTCTAGAAAAATGGTGAAAAGGGGCAATGCTTTTATCATTCATTCAGGCAAAACATTTTTCTGATAGTACACAAGTTAAGGGCAGAGATCCTATGAAAAGGAGAGTTTTGTTTCAAGAAGAGTAAGGGGAAGTCAGTCCTTATGCAAAATGCTGGAGGGTAGTGGTCCCCAACCTTTTTGGTTCCAGGGACCAGTTTTAGGGAAGACAGTTTTTCCATGGACCAAGTTGGGGGATGGTTTGGGGGGTGACATTACATTTATTGTGTACTTTATTTGTATAGCTACATATGTATTCTTATATTGGAAAATATAGTGAAATAATTATACAACTTGCCATGATGCAGAATCAGTAGTAGCCCAGAGCTTGATTCCTGCAACTAGATGGTCCCATCTAGGGGTGATGAGAGACAGTGACACCTGATGTGTGTTGTTGCTATAAAGCCTGCCACCAGATGCAGCTTAATTGTCACTGACACTGACTGATAGGGTTTTGATGTGAGTCTGCAAGCAACTGATTTACTATGGTCTCTGTGCAGTCAGACCAACTTGCTAATGATAATCTATATTTGCAGTTGCTCCCCAGCATCACTACCTCAGCTCCACCTCAGCTCAGCAGGCATTAGATTCTCATAAGGAACATGCGACCTTAATCCATCCCATAAGCAGTTTACAGTAGAGTTTCTCCTCCTATGAGAATCTAATGCCATAACTTATCTGATAGGGGATGGAGCTCAGGCAGTGATGTGAGCAAATGGGGAGTGGCTGGAATACAGTTGAAGCTTAGCTTGCTCACCCACTGCTCACCTGCTGCTGCTGCCTGGGTCCCAATAGGCCACAGCCTGATGGTACTAGTTCACAGCCTGAAGTTCGGGGACTGCAGCTGTAGGGTGATGGTAACCTATACCTATATCTATACCTATGTTTATACCTATCTACTTCTGTTATTTTTATCTTTATCTATCTATATTTGAAGTAAAGCCAAATAAAAATATAAAGATTTTTATGCATGCATTTTTTTCCCATTCAGGATGAAAATAGTTATTCTGAGTCCCATGGAACAAAATGTATATTTGTACAGATTAGATGTCGTTTTGTAGAATATTATGATCTATTTTATTAAATAGAAGATAGTCAATGGAAATTTGATAATTTTTTTTTTTTAGTCATTCACATGTGAGCATCTTTGAGACACATTTAAGAGGTAGTAATCTAGATTGTCTTATCCTTCAATTTGAAATATTAGAGTTATTTAAGTGGGAGGGTTACTTGGCATTGATGCATGAGATTGAATTCAGGAGCTGGAAAGCACCCATAAAAGCTCCCAGAGTGGGCAATGGAGCTGTTGCTAAAAGCTGGGATGTGAATAGGGAGAGGGAGGAGGAGGGTTCCAAAAACAGCATTGCTCCTTTCCACCATTTTTTCAGAGCCCAAGTGCAATTTTTAATCCAGTGAAGTCCTGTAATATTCTATAATTGATATTTGAACAAATGTAGTACTCTATATGCTGGAAAAATATATATATAATTACTGACTCTCAGCTGTCATGTTTTGTGGAAAGTAAATGATTATAATGTGAGAAAATGTGGTTCAAAAATGCTCATATTTTTATGTTTGCCTTCATGCTTCTGCATGAGTGTGTATATATGGTAGAACCTGTGTAAGTTGATCACTGAAGGGACTGTAACAAATTGGTGAACATACAGAGATGGTCAACATAAGGAATCAAGCTTATTGTACTGATACATGTATGTGCTTCATGTCTGGTCTATGAAATTATGTCAACTTAAGGGGGTGGTCAATGTAGGGAGGTGGTCAGCTTTGAAGATTATACTGAATTTACATGTATGAGAAGCAGATACAGAGACGTACTGGTATAGATAATGGTATACATACAGGTACACATATGGGTCACTATTATCCTACATGATTCTACATAAAACTAACAATGAACATAACTAAGACTGCTTTTCATGGTCTGAGTGTAACGTATTAATAAGTGATAATATGTATTAGTCACTTTTGCCTCCCATATTCTGCTCACCTGTATTTGTAAGATGTCATAATTTGAAGTCCCCATCCTCCTAAATCTGCAGAGTTATTGTTTGGGGCAAAACTGTGTCTATTTATTCACTCACCAAACACATGAACTCCTGCTTTCTACACAAATAAAAGACTCAATCCCTATATTCATTTATTGTCTGATAGAAGAAATTCACTAGTAAACATAAAATTAAGACAGAATGTGATACAAGTTATCATGGTAGGAAAATAATTGCTTTGAACCTAGGCTTTTCTGATTTTGTTCAGTGTTTTATCAGTTCCAGCTGGAGTTGGGCTCTGAATTCCAGCATCCCTACTCTATCCAGGTACTGGGCTGTGCTCTCAAACTTAACCTTGACATGGGAACAAAGGATGGAAAGCTCCAATAGGGAAGCAGGGAAGAGAAGTTGAGGATTCTGGGTGGCACCTGTGGCTCAGTGAGTAGGGCCCCCGCCCCATACACCGAGGGTGGTGGGTTCAAACCTGGCTCTAGCCAAACTGCAACAAAAAAAATAGCCAGGCATTGTAGCAGGCACCTGTAGTCTCAGCTAATCAGGAGGCTGAGGCAAGAGAATTGCCTAAGCCCAAGAGCTGAAGGTTGCTGTGAAGTATGATGCAACAGCACTTTTCCGAGGGTGACAAATGAGACTCTGTCTCCAAAACAAAAGAAAACAAAAAAGAAGTCGGGGATTCTTTTGTTTGCTTCCCTAATGAATTTGTAGAGTTACTGTAGAGGGCACTCACATGTCATGAACCAGAGGGACCTCTGTCACAGTGTAATCGCCAGAACAACCCTGCCTCGCCCCAAATGCATGGCTGTCACTTTCTCTTGCCAGACTGGATAGTGACCCTAAGCTTTCTTAGCTTGAGTTACCTATGTCCCTTGGCCTTGATGGAACAGTCTATAAAACAAGGATTACAACATTGACTTCTTAGGCATGTTTGTGAAGAGTGTGCTGTGCCTGTCATATAATGGACACAGCACTAACTGCTGTCCCTTCCTCGATACTGATAGGACTTCCATTCCTTCTCTACTTTATTAGAGTCAAGAGGAAAGTGTAAATTAAGAAAAAAAAAGTTGAAACATATATTAGTTGATTTGACTGTTATAGAGCTGCTTTGGAAAAAAGGTCAAGTAGGGGAAAATGTTCAAATTACTTTTAATAATTGTGTTGTTTATTCATAAGGTGACTGATGCACTTTAACACTGATAATCTAAAGTCAGCTCACACTGGCAGAGTGAGTTATGACTATCCAGTTGCTAAAATTCCACTGTTAAAGTATTACTGATGCTGGGACTTTATTTTGCAAATTTTAGAGTAAAACAGCTTTTTTTTTTCCCCCATAGCCAAATCCATATTTATAATACAGAGACAAGTTGATAAAATTTTCCAGAACAGTTTTTGTAAACAGACCCATTTTTCATTTAATGAGAAATTGTCACAGTATAGTCTATTTTTCAAATAAGCATGGCTGGCAATTACAGAGTAGATGAAGAATTCAGTTTTGTTCAGTTAGGGTACATGTTAATTATATTTTTGAGTGGACATCTTTTTAAATTTATTTTTTGTCTGAGAAGTAAAAATTATATATATTTATGATATGCAGCAGGATGTTTTGACATACATTGTACACCTCACAGAATACCTAGATCACATTACATGCATCACCTTGCTTACTTATATTCTGATAGGGAGAATACTTAGAATCCATTTCCTTAGCAATTTTCAAGTGTATATTAGTTGTTATTAACTGTAGTCGCCAAGATGTACAATAGCTCTCTTAAACTTATTTCTCCTGACTGAAATTTTGTATCCTTTGACCAACATTTCTCCCATACCCCCAACCCTCAGCCTCTGCTTATAACCATTTTATTTTCTGTTTCTCTGAGTTAGACTTATTTTTAGATTCTACATGAAAGCGAGATCACCAGATATTTGTTCTTTGGTGCCTGGCTTATTTTATAATGTCCTCCAGGTTCATTCATATTGTTGTGAATGACAAAATTTCTTTCTTTGTAAAGCTGAATAGTATTCCATTGTATAGACATACCATATTTTCTTTTCATCTGCTGATTTGGTTTGATTCTGTCTCTTGGCTATTGTGATTAGTGCTGCAATAAACATGAGAATTCAGATATCTCCATGACATACTGATTTTATATCCTTTGGATATATACCCAGTAAGGGGATTTCTGGAGCACAATCTAGTTCTATTTTTAAGTCTATGAGAAAATGTCACACTGTTTCCATAATGGCTGTACTAATTTATGTTCCCAGCAACACTGTACAATACTTATTTTCTGTCTTTTGGATAACAGTCATTCTAACAGATGTGAAGTCTTACCTCATTGTGGTTTTAATTTGCATTTCTCTGATAGTGATGTTGAGCATTTTTTTCACATACCTTTTGGCTATTTGTCTTCTTTGGAAAAATGTCTGTTCAGGTTCATTGACCATATTTTAAATGGAGTTATTTGTTTTCTTACTATTGAGTTGTTTTTGTATTCCTCTGTGTAGCTTCTTTCTACCCCCCTGTTGCTGATTGAGGTGCCATCTTTATCTCAAATCCAAGATGTCTGTATTCTTAGTCTACTTATTTAAATGTTTTTTACTGGGATATCTCAGAGTTTTAACCCCTTCTAGTACTCTGTTTTTAATGAATCAACATTTTTTCTATATCCTGCCTCTTACTAAAATATACTGGATTGACCATGTTTATGATCTCTGGGCTCTGAAATAATTTCTCATTTTATTAATCCATTAGCAAACAACTTTTGAAGAGTAAAGCCATGGTTATTCAGATGCCAATATAGTGAACTTTATGGGCCCAGAAAGCTGTTATGTAATGCATGGGTTCAGACCCCAACTCCACCTATTGGCTGTGTGATTTCAAGCAAATTTCTTACACTTTCTGGTCCTTAATTTTCTAGGCTGCAATATCCCCTAATAATTGTATCTCCTATATATAATCATTGTTAACTTTAAATGAGTCAGTACATGTTAAGCAATTACAATGATGCACAGGAGATGCTATTATTAGCAAGTGTTAGCTATTATTATTTACTTAATATTTTGTTTTAAACTTAATCACTATTGTCACTGCAGTGGTTATTTTTCTCTTATTTGTATGAATGTAAAGGGGGTACAGGTCAAGTTTTGTTACAGGGACATAGTGAATAGTGGTAAAATCCAGGCTTTTAATGAACCATCACTCAAATAGTGTATGTTGTATCCATCAAGTAATTTCTCATCCCTTATCCCCTCCCCACTATCCCACTGGCCCAGTCTTCTGAGTCTTCACCAACTACACTCTATGTCCATATGTACACATTATTTATCTCCCACTTGTAAGTCACCTGATGGCCTTCAGTTCCATTCATGTTGCTGCAAAAGGCATGATTTCATTCCTTTTTGTGGCTGAGTAGTACCCACAGAGTATATAGCCACATTTTCTTTATACAATAACACATAAATGGACACTGAGGTTGATTCCAGTTCTTTGCTATTGTGAATAGTGCTGCTGCTGTGATAAGAATACAAGTGCAGGTATCTCTTTGATATGAAAATGATTTCTTTTCCTTTGGACAGTTACCTAGTAGTGAGATTGATGGATTGAGTGGTAGACCTGTTTTTATTTCTTTGAGATATTCTCCATACTGTTTTCCCACTATGATGGTACTCATTTCCATTTCTATCAATAACGTATAAATGTTCCCCATTTGCCACACTCTTGCTAGCATGTATTGTTTTTTGACATTTTGATAATTGCTGTGTCACCATTCTGTTATAGGATAGTATTTTATTGACTGTGGTTTTAATTTGCATTTCTCTGAGAATTGGAGATGTTGAGCATTTTTTTCTTCTAAGAATGTTAACTTTTGGGCAATGCCTGTGGCTCAGAGGAGTAGGGTGCTGGCCCCATATGTCAGAGGCGGCAGGTTAAAACCCAGCCCCAGCCAAAAAATGCAAAAAAAAAAAAAAAAGAAAGTTGACTTTTTTTGGAAGCAGAATCTTACTTTGTTGCCCAGGCTAGAATACCATGACATTAGCCTAGCTCATAGCAATCTTAAACTTCTGGGTTAAAGCAATCCTGCCTCAGCCTCCTAATTAGTATAGGTACCCATCATAATGCCTGGTTAATGTTTTTTCTATTTTTAGTAGAGCTGGAGTCTCAGTCTTTCTCAGGTTGGTCTTGAACTCCTGAGCTCAAGTGAACCTCCTGCATCAGCCTCCCAGCCTGGCAGTTGAGCATTTTTTCATTTGCTTGTTGGCCCTTTGTACATCTTCTTTTAAAAATGTTTATTCCTATACTTTGTCAACTTTTTAATGGGGTTATTTATTGTTGCTGTTAAGTTGCTAGAGTTTCTTGTAAATTCTGGATATCAGCTCCCTTTCAGATGTATAGTTTTCAAATATTTTCTCTCATTATGTGTGTTGTCTATTCACTCTATCAATTATTTCCTAGACTATGCAAATCCTTTTTAGTTTAGTTAAGTCTTGTTTATTTATTTTTGGTTTTTGTTGCTTGTACTTTTGAGGTAGCCTTGGTCATGAATTCTTTGCCTAAAACAATGTCCAAAAGAATTTTCTCTAGGTCTTATTCTATAAATTTCATAGTATTGGTTCTTACATTGAACTCATTAATTTATCTTCAGTTGATGTTTATGTATGGTGACAGATGTAGGTCCAGTTTCATTCTTTTGCTATGGTACTCCAATTTTCCCAGCATCATTTATTGAAAAAGATATTCTTTTCCCAGTGTATTTTTCTGTCAACTTTGCCCCAGTCAGTTGAATGCATATATGGCTTTATTTCTGGGTTCTGTATTATGTTCCACTGATTTATATGTCAACATTTACACCAATACCATGTTATTTTGGTTATTACAGTGTTAACAGTATAATTTGAGATCAGATAATATGATGCTTCCAACTTGATTCTTTCTGCTTAGAATTGCTTTGGTTACATTGGCTCCTTTTTTGTTCCTTATGTTTTTTTTTTTCCTCCAGAATATTACAAGGGCACAAATGTTTTTATTACATGAATTCCTTTTGTGAAGATTAAGTCAAAGTTACAAGTATACCATTCACTAAGGTGGTGTGCATTGTACAAGTGAGGTGTCCTTTCCTCCACCTTCCTACCTGCTTGGTTTCTATTGAGTTTTAATGCCATATGTGCACATGGGTGTTGATCAACTAGTTCTAATGTAATAGTGAGTGAATGTAGTGTTTGTTTTTACATTCTTGTGATGCTTCATTTAGAAGAATGGTCTCCACTTCCACTGAGGTTGTTACAAAAAGTATTTGTTCACCATTTTAGAAATAGTTGAGTAGTGCTCCATGGGATACATATACCATATTTTGTCAATACATTTGTGGTTCATGGGCACTTGGGTTGATTCCACAATCTCTGAAATTGTGAATTGTGTTGTGATAAACTTTTGAGTACACATGTCTTTTAGATAAAATGACCTTTTTCCCCCTGGGTAAATAGCAAATAGTGGAATTGCAGGATCAAATATTAGGTCTACTTTGTTCTTCCATGTGTCTCCATACCATTTTCCACAGGGATTGTCCTAGTTTCCAGTTCTTCCAACAATGTCTAAGTTGTTTTTTCTCTCCATATCCATGCTAGCATCTGTTGTCTAAGGATTTTTTGCTAGATGCCATTCTTACTACAGTTAGGTGATATCTCATTGTGGTTTTGATATACATTTACATGAAGTTTAGAAATGTTGAGAATTTTTTCATATGTTTATTGGCCATTAATCTATCTTTTGAAAAGCTTCTATTCATGTCTTTTCCCACTTTTATAATGGGGTTGTTGGATTCATTTCTTGTTGATTTCTTTAACAGAAAATTTGATTCTTCCTTACAGATCTGGTTATCAGTTCTTTATCAGATGTATAGAATGCAAATATTTTCTTCCATTCTGTAGGTTGTCTTTTCACCCTATTGATCATTTTATTGGCTATGCTGAAGGGGTTTTTAAATTTAATCAAATATTACTTGTTAATTTTTATTATTACTGTGATTGCCTTTGGGGTCCATATTTCTTTCTATTTATGAAGACTTTTCCTTAAATACTTTTATCTCTCTCATTTTATTCTTAAATAACAAACTTACACCAGTGTTTCTAGCTTTACCAGTTTTAGACTTTGTTCCCTTCCTATTCAGAAGATAAAGATTCAACACTCTGCTTATTTCTTCTCCATTTCTTCAGAGCAGTAACTAGAGTGAAAAATCACACAAACACATACTTAGGAAATATTTGTTGCATGAGTGAACTCTCAATTATGATACACTAATTTAAAGATTAATTGGCTTAAAGAGGCATATTTGATGTGCTTGTATAATGAAAACAGTTAGTGATCCTTTAGAAAATACCCATGGCTGAATCTGATCCCCAAATATTCTGATGGAAACCATCTGGAATGTGACTTGAAAACTGGAACTTACACAAGCTTCCCAGATGATTCTCACGTGCAGCAAAGTGTGGAAACCACTGTTATTGGCAGTTATTTACTGGCTCTGACTTGTGTCTTCTCTAGGTTTGAGAAGAGGAGCTAAGTCATCTTCTGATTAATGGACAATTTCTGCTAGAGAGATGGGTCCCTCCTATGTGGTTGCTATGCTTATTCTGCAGTGTGTTCCCACTGTTTGTCCTGCACAGACAAGTGATTGCTACCAGCATCCAGGGCCATTTGCAGGACTATGTGTTCATGTGAGAGGACAGGATTGCTCTGGCAGGGAGATCACATAGGAGGAGGGTTAGCCTGTGAACAGTGTGCGCGAGCACTGAGAACGTCTATCTGACAACCTGGGGTACTGCCAACTGAGGAATTTTGTAGAAGTATTTTGTGCATGGTCCAGGGGTGGGTGAGTCAAAGGATGGCCCTCCATGGTCCTTAGGAGAGAGAACCAATGATGGAGCCCAGAAAAGGAGATTTGGGGAAGTTGAAATGTTACAACCCAAGAACCAAGTCACAACGCAGAGGATTGGGGCTCCCCCTGCACAGGGACCTTTCCCAATTACTGGGGTCTAGCAGACAAAGGGAGAGAAAACAATGTGAAATTTACACACACACACACACAATGTTCTGACCCGTGAGCAGTGACACCATGTCAGCCCCTCAGGAGGCTAACAGGTGCCATCTTGAGCCCAGTATCTAAGGCTATTTATTAGGAAATTGGGGGCAAGTATACACAAGGCAAAAAGTGAAAAGGTAGCAGCTTTGTATTTCAATTAAAAAGGCAGTTCTTTGTTCGAGGAAGAAAGACATCAGGCTGAAGTATGGGGTGTAATAAGCTACAGAAGATTTTAATGAGGAAAGTCAGTCTGCAGATCAAGCTGCCTATAGCTGCAGAGTATCTGCAGGGGCAATTATCAATCACTTTCTAGTTTCACTGATACTCTTATCTCTAAGCTGCTAATTTCTATACATTTCCCAGAGTGTTTTCTCATCTACTCTGCTGGACATTCCACCCCTCCTTGGCTATCACAGGTGTGCACTGCAGCGGGCGAGCTGAAACTTGGGGCCATAAACTGCTGGAGATTTCAGTGGGAATGCCAGCCTGCTCTAAATTTCACCCACATTGAAAGGTATTGGAATCTGTCAATCTAAAAGGATATATTAGCTCTTTAGGTGCAGGATCATAGGGAAGTCTGAGGCATCACTGAAAGGACTGTAGCATTCAGGGAGCTGGGGTTCTGGAGGGCAAGTTTTAGGTAAGAGCTATTTACTAACCGTGTAACCAGCACAACCATTGCAGGCATATTTCAATACTTTTAATGAATTTCTCAGCTCTCCTGATGAATACAGGATGGCTGGCAACTTTGTCTTCACACACCAGTATACATATTGGGATTTGTTACATTAATTATATTAATGTAATTACATTACACTGTTTGTGTTTGTGTTTGATTACATCACTGAGATTTGAGTAGTAACGTTTGTGGTTATATTATTTTAAGTCTCATTGGAAATAAATCTTTAGGCAGAATTTAAATATATATTTTAAAAAGGATTTATTTTACTTTTTGTTTTTTACTAAAGCCAATTTACTTCTATGAATAAGTAAACAAGGACATTATCATTTATAAATGATAGTGGAGTGTTGGGGGTGGGGGTCGCTACATCCTGAAGAGTTCTTAAAGATGGCTTCCCTGGAAATGTGGCATTGAAGCTGAGACCCGGAGGTTGAGGTTGCAGCTGTGGGAAGAGTCAAGGCACCAGCATTCCCGGCAGAGGGAATGAAACATTCCAAGGTTCCCCTTCAGCAAATAGCTTGGTATCTCCTAAACTGTAAGTAAAAGATGCAACTACTTGGACTTTGGACTTTACAAATGCAGATAATGTAACTTAATTGTATGTACCCTTATACTAACCCAAATTTAAAAAAAAATAGATAAATAAAAATAAAATCAAGTAAAATAAAAACACTAACCAAAAGACTGAATATGAATTATAAAATTTTCAAGTGCAGGCTTCTGTGTAGCAATTGTGCTGCATATAAGAAACTAGATAGAATTATTCAGAATGGACTTGCATACTCTAGATCAAAGATGTTCACCGAGAATCTTTTATATAGTACATTAATGTTCCCTGATGGGTACTATGACCATACATTTCCAGTTTTCCATCATATCTTTGATTTAAGATATTTTCCCCCATTGAATGAAAAACTTAGGGCTGTAAGAAACTTGCACATAACTATCTATAGCAGCTTTATTTATAAGGGCCCAAACTTGGAAGCAACCAAGATGACCTAGGTGGATGGATAAATAAACTGTGTTACCTCCAGACAGCAGAGTATTATTCCACACAAAAAGAAATGATCTATCAAGCCATGAAAAAACATGAAAGAAAATTAAACATTACTACATGAAAGAAGCCAATTAGAAAAGGCCACATACTGTATAACTTTGACTGTGGGACATTCATTCTAAAAAAGCCAGAACTATGAGACGGTAATAGTTTCAGTCATTGCCAGTGGATGATTAGGCAGAGCAGAGAGGATTTTAAGGGCAGTGTGTGGTTTACAAGGGTGGATACATGTCACTGTACATTTGTCAAAACCCACAGAAAGTACATCAAAAGTAAACCCTCATGTAAACTATGGACTTTGATAATGATATGTTGGTGTAAGTTTATTCATGTATTGTAACAAATGTGTCATTCTGTGTGGGGTGTTGATCACCAGGGAGACTGACTCAGGTAGGGGGCAGGGATTTTGGAGAACCCTGTGCTTTCCTTTCAACTTTGCTGTGAATTTAAAATTCTTTAAAACAGGCCAGGCATGGTGGCTCATTCCTATAATCCTCACACTGTGGGAGGCCAAACTGGATGGATTGCTTAAACTCAGGAGTTGGAGACCAGCCTGAGCAAGAGTGAGACCCCATCTTACTAAAAATAGGAAAAACTAGTTGGGTGTTATGACAGGTGCCTGAAGTCCCAGCTACTCAAGAGGCTGAGGCAAGAGGATTGCTTAAGCCCAAGAATTTGAGGTTGTCGTGAGCTGTGAGAACACAGACACTCTACTGAGAGTGACAAAGTATGAGTCTGTCTCAAAAAAAAAAAAAAATTCTAAAAAAGTTTATTGAAAAAGATATCTTTTCTTTTTCCTTCATAATTATAACTGCTATGAGTGTAGTTCTGGACAAATGATTACTGTTTTTATAGGTCATACCTAAAAGTGAAATAGACAAATTACATTTGACACTGAGATAATCTAATGATATTCTTTATACAGTCAATTGATTTGTGACTTTTTGACATTTCTCTGGCCTTCCCAGGTGTAATTAAATCCTGCCACTCACAATTATCATTTGGAATATTATAAATGCCAAACTTTCTTTTCTTACAAGAGAAGAAAAACAAAACAGCCTTTATGAAAAATTAGTGTGCATGGGTTCACGCATTCTTCCCTGGCCTGTACTTTGCCAAAAAATGGTTATCCATACATTCAGCAAAAAAAAAAGAAAAAAAAAAAGAAAAAAAATCAAACTTTCTTGAAACCACATTACAAATGACTGCTTTGCCATTGTCAGATGTAGTTACAATGGAGAACACAGGTTGAGTTCTGAAAAATTAAATAAAATTTCTGAATCAGTAAAATGATGATGTGGTTAGAACTTTTCTATTTTATTTGATGAATATTATACCACTGGTGATTAATTTGTGTGAAGCCTGGTTGGGAGGCATCAGCTACTAGAGAGCTGTGTGTTTACCAACTACGCCAGAGGAAACTACCAATATTTTCTCAGTAGTTAGCTCAACAAATAAAAGCAAAGGTGTGTTGGTAAATGTGTAACAACTCTCTGGAGATAAGGCCCTGATTTGTAGCATTTTAGAATTTTTGTGGTGTAAATACTCCCACCATGCTGATTTCTACCTGCCAACATAATGTCTCTAAATGCAGAGTTGGAAGTGACAGTGTGTGGTTGCTTTTCCAGAGCTGTACAAATGAGCCCCAGCCTACCACTGGATCATAGGATTCTTTTATCAGCTCCAGAAATAGGAAGAGGAGAATTTGTTATTTTTGCTTTGTTCTTCTCTTTCATGGACTGAAAATTTCTCTTTCTCACAGACTTAAAAAAATGGATCATAAGAATGGAAAATCAAGCATCCAATGTACTCAGTACTAATATGAAAACAATAGATAAACAACTATGTGCTCACAGGAAAGAAAAACACAATTAAATTCAAGTCTGGAGGGGAGAAGAAGGGGGGAGAGTGGAGGAAGGAGAAAGGAAGAGGATTGGTGTGTTCTCACCTAATGGGCACAACATAAGGATATCCCCTCGGTGAAGGGCTC
>NW_003852609.1:798458-799332 GCF_000181295.1 Otolemur garnettii | reverse complement strand
TAGTGAGGGTACAAAATACCCTCCTTTTAATTTGAAATTGTAAAAAAAAAGAACCATTTTTTACCACTTTGAGTGATTCTTCCCAGAAAATCTACAAACAGCCCTCTCTTGGAGCCCCTATCGCCCCCTAAAGCAACAACTTACATAATTTTATGTCTTCTAGCACAAGTATGTAATTTAGCTGTCAGGTGGCTAATTGGAGGCAGTCTAATTATGGCAGTGCTGGTAATGTAACCCTGAGTGGAGGGCAGACCACTAGTGACTCAGAAGAAAGGGCAAAATTCTCTGATGCACGGGCAGTGTCTATGCCATCTGGGAATATCTCATGGACTCATTGAATTGAATTGAATAGGAAATAAAATTCAATGAGCTCTTCCAATGTCAACTATGTGATTAACATAGTTATGTGATTAACAGGGTAATTATTATTCACATTAATATATGTTGCAAGGACCTTGTACAGAGAAAGTAACAATTTTTATAACGTTGAAAATAGAGGTTTTCCTTTTCCTGCATATGTGACAGGGTGTAAAAAATAGGGGATACAGTTTGGGTTGAAGAGGAGCTGAAATCATCCTTATTGATTTTTCTCCTAGAAAATTACTCAGATATTCTGTGGGGAATAGGGACTGGGATTCCCTTGAGGCAGGTTGAAACTCAGATGCAATAAGATGGAAAAAGAGAAATTCTGAAACCATTATAGAGATAACAAATATCTGCCACTTAGGAAATCTTTTTATTATTCCCTCAACTTTCCATTAGATTATGTGTGTGGTAGCTGTCTTGATTCTGCATGATTCTGGACTGGAAAATCATCGCCCTCTTCAGAATCAGCTAAACAGCTTTACTTCACCCAAATACTTTTTTTTTTTTT
>NW_003852609.1:792949-798410 GCF_000181295.1 Otolemur garnettii | reverse complement strand
ATGGCAAAAATACAGAAATACAGAATCATTTTTAAGTAGCATGATCTAGTGTTCACAACTGTCAGGTGTATATTTTATTTCTTAAACAGGGAGGGGGAGAGAGAGACAGAACTGTACAAGCTGTGGCTAGAGATACTTGAGTCTTTAAAACGTTTAAAAATGTTACAACAGAAAGGCATAAGGTATAAATTATTCAAATAGAGGAAAATGTCTTTTGTTAATAAGTACATAGTTTTCAACATTGTTTTATTAATTACATGTTGTAATGCTACTGACATTCCTTCAATAGGGCATTTCAGAATCATCCTTTTCCCTCATGAAATACTGATAAGTCTATAAAAATGATTCCTTAATGCTTCTGAAACTGGAAAATTTCAAATAGAGAAATCACTTCTCCCCTAATCATCATAAAGGAATGGAGATTTCCAAATGGTAAAGGTTTACCCAAAAGCATAATGGATTATAAAGTCTGAAAAAGTATAGGGCAGCACCTGTGGCTCAAAGGAGTAAGGCGCTGGCCCTAGGTTCAAACCTAGTCCTGGCCAAAAACTGGAAAAAAAAAAGTATAAAATTTCTTGTGCATAATGTAGTGCATTTTTGGTAATTATTATATAAATGATAATTTATGTAATATTTGGTAGGGGTAGAATAAACCGTAAGCAAACAGAAATTTGATAAAAAGAAAACATTCATTCCACTCCATTATAATTGCTTCTCCATGTTAATGATTATGACAAATGGATTCATTATTTGGTTCAAATGAACACATTTCCAACACGGATTCTTATTGACCTTATCTAGTTAACTTTCAGAAAGACATGGGCTGAGTTCTAATGAATATTTATGTCCTGCACAAATTCACTAGGTAACTATGTCATTAGTGAGATCGTGTAACTTTCTTTGGCCTCCAGGATAAATGTCAGTAAAAGTAATAGCACCATGAAATTGGAAGGCACATTAACTGCATTCCTGGAGGAAGCATAAAAGAGGTCATTTTGAGAAAGCTGCAGCCGTACAGTGGTCTGCCAAAAATGGCCACATAATTCAAAGAAAGTATGAAAAGTTTAGGCCACCCTTCTAGGACAGCACATCAGTATTTCATTGAAACTGAAGGCTGAATCTGTTACAATACAGGAAAACCAGAATGGGAGACAGGGTGGCAGCAAGAAAGTGGTAATGAAAACACAAAGGGTGAGGGAGACAAGGCTGCTATGTGTGACCCTTATTTTCTATCAGTTGTCACTGCTTGGAACCTAAAATCACAATAAGCTATCTTGGAAGAATAGTGATTTTTTTTTTTTTTTTTTTTTTGTGTTGGTTCCTGAAGCTATCCCCCTGGGTAGAGTGCCATGGCATCACAGCTCACAGCAACCTCCAACTCCTGGGCTCAAGCGAATCTCCTGCCTCAGCCTCCCAAGTAGCTGGGACTACAGGCGCCTGCCACAACACCTGGCCATTTTTTGGTTGCAGCCATCATTGTTGTTTGGTGGGCCCGGGCTGGGGATTCGAACCCGCCACCTTAGGTGTATGTGGCTGGCACCTTAGCCGCTTGAGCCACAGGCGCCGAGCCAAGAATGGTGATATTGCTGTCTCTGCTCTCTATGAAACTGGTTTGCTACAAACTATGCTTTCTTATCAAGAGAGCAATGAGAATCTTTCCACTTTTCAAAATCTTGATGAAGCAGAGATGTCTTTTGGAAAACAGCCTCCTTGAGCCTCTCCTTCTGTTTTATTTAGACCAATCCCTTGTGTGATTGTGAAAGCACTATGATTTGGACCCAGGTTTTGGTTAATGCTCTCAGAAGACCCAAGTGAAGAAGTGAGAGAGGGCAACAGGGAGGGAAGAGGGGAGGATACTAAGGTTATAACCAGAGACTGGTGGGCTCTGGTGACTGTAAGCTGGGCTTTCTCTCCCCTCTTCTCTCTCCCACTAGCGGAGCATTGCTCTTGGGACATTACCTTTCTGACACTTCTACTTTGTGGCAGGTGTGCCCCGCTGGCAAATGCCTAAGGTGCTAGAGAACCCTCGGGCAGAGAAAGGAGCAGGGAACAGTCTCTAGAGAGGTGGGAAAACTGTCATCCAAGTGAGAACTGTCAGAAACAACTGTGACGTTATAGCCATTTCTCCTCAGAAAGTTTAAGCTGTACTAGAAAAGTAACATTATGTAATTTCTCCATGACTCTGCTTTCAACTGACAAATACAATCAATGTGACCTCTTGATTGCATTATTTTCCTGTAGTAACTCTGTGAGATTTTTGCTTCAATTTTCTCATCTTTAACATGGAGATAAACAACAAAGTATAAATAGGGCTGCCAGGTAAAATACAGAAAACTCTGTTAAACTTAAATTTCATAAAAACAACAAATAATTTTTAATATAAGTCTATCCCATGCAATGTCTGAGACATACTAAAACAAATGCTGTTTTTGTGAAATTAATATGTAACTGAATGCTCTGTAATTTTGTTTGTTAAACCTGAAAACCCTAAGTACAAACAGCAATACTGTGAATAATAAATAATAAAATATACAACATTATCAATGTTGATACTGTAGAATATAATAGATACAACAGAATCAGAACCCTTAATGTACATTGCTTCTATAATATTTCAGTAGGTTTGTGACAATCAATACATTATTTCTTTATGCTTCAATATTCTTACCTGTAAAACAAAGATGAAAATGGGCATTGGGGGTTTGCTTGCCAATTTGTGTAATATTTTAACATAATATAAGGGTACAGTGGGCACTAGGTTACTGAATATCTGGTTCATAGTCATCACTGAAGCTGTGCTACAAACAATGACTTCTATGTTCTTATTTTCACTTTTTGTAAAGTATAGATGAAATGGGGTGAGACACGGTATAGTTGTGGCTGATAAAAATTTACTCCACTCTACCAAAAGAAAGGGTTATATTAAATATTTTCTTTCAATTCCAGGTTGAAACAGATGGTTTTAGATCAGCAGTTCAACTATTTGTGCATATTTTCACTTGTTGGGTTGAGAAAATAAGAGTCAAAGGAGAGAGTAGTTTTTCTATCTTTTCTTTGTGAAAGATAGTTACCCTGCTATAAATAAACCCAATAGTCAATTTCTTTTCTAGGTAGATTCTTTTAGTTAAAAAGTGGATTTCATTTCAGTGGTCCTGATAAAAATAATTAGCACAAGTTAACAAAACCAAACTTTCATCATGTAAAACAATGTACAATGACTTGAGAATTTGATGATATCAGATATGGATCAGATAGTAGAGATGACCACCCAGATCAAATGCTGGTAGGAAATCCACTGTGTTTAATCCTGCTCTCACTGTAAAAAAATAGGCCAGGAGTGCAGAAGCAAAGAAGAAATAAACTAGGCTTCTTTTGCAAACCAGTGCAGGGAAGGAGAAATAACCTGAGGGGGAATAGTGGGAAATGAGAAAGACAGATACAAGAGGCAAAAGATGGGTTCAGCAGGCCTGGTGCAGCTAATGCCTGCAGCTGGCACCAAACTGTGGAAACAGCTTTATTTATAAAGTATCTTTAGCAGGTAAATCTTAACACCTGGAGTAAAGATTAACTTTAATGAGGAAACGCTATGTGCTTGTCAATAATAAGGAACGTATGCATGGGCTACGTGACTTCTGCAGGGGAAAAGGATGTTTGTTGTTAAAGGAGGAGAAGCAGCTGCAGGGTGGGGGAGAGTCATTCCCTGAATACCTCCCCAGGCTGGGGGGCCCTGACACCTCACAGCCCATCCCCCACAGGCTTCCAATTTAAGGCCACAAATATAAAGAACTTATAAGAATAAAAAGCTATAAATACTTAGAACTGATCACTTAGTTTTTCGAATGTTACAGAACTGAGGTCACAGGGCAAGTTGGTGTACTGAAATCAGGAGAGACAGGTACGTCTGGAAAGTCACAGGTAAGACTGGCTTGCCTGGAACAGAAACTTCTGGAGCCATTAACTAGTAGGAAAACTTAAATGGCAATTTTGACAAATTGCTGGAGGCTGAGGATGAAAGAGGGTGATGAGAAACTCCTTCAGTCTGGCTTCCACTTTAAGCCCACAAATATAAAGAGCTTATAAGAAGAAAAAACTATAAATACTTAGAACTGATCACTTAATTCTTAGGAATGTTAGAGAACTGAAGTCACAGGGCAAGTTGGCACACTGAAATCTGGAGAGACAGATGCCTCTGGAAAGTCACGAGCACTGTTAACAGTAGGAAAACTTATATGGCAACTTTCCCAAACAGCTGGAGGCTAAGGATGAGAGTGTGATGAGAAATTCCTTGAATCTTTAAGCATGTTTTTTTCTTTTTTTTTGCCAGGTGGGGCAGGGTGGGGAGGGGGTGCACAGTGCTGCAGGCTTTAACTATAGGAAATTCACCAGATTCTCAGAGTGAGAATCTTAGAATAAGCTCTTTAGGGTTTAACAGGGGGCAAGGGAAGAGTAACCCTGTGAAATATACCCAGACTTTTCTCTAACAAAGGACTACCTTTAGGGAAAGGACTTTGGCAGAGCCTTGTCTTGTGTGAAGAAAATGCCTCTATTTAACTCTAGCCTGCTTCAGCATTCCTGTCTCACCTAGGGGGGGCAAAGAGTAAATTTGGGTTAGAGATTTAAGGAAATATGTAGGAGATACTATACAGATGAGATAGCAAGTGGAGGGAAGGGAGAGGAAATACACCAGTGTAGAAATACTTGTGAAGGTCACAGCACTGAGAGCCAGGTCCATTAGATGACTTAGATTTAATAGAAGATTGAAGAGTGCTCCCTACCACACATATAACATAAATAATCACACTAGCAGGACTCCTGTGTAATAACAGCATATGTATTACAGCAAAGAGCTGCCAGTCATGGACATTCTGTGGAGCACTTCAGAAGCTCAAAATCAAGACAGGCGACAAAAATAAGGACCCTGGAGGAAATCTTAGGTCTTGGCACTGATAGCTACCACAAATGTTAAACGTAGCACTGCTCTTGCCCACTTATAATAAACTTTCAAATTAAAGGACAGTATATCTCAGTTTCCATTACCTGATATGACATATCTGGCTTTAAGCCAACAAAATTTATAAGGTATGCCAAAAGATGAGAACACACATTCTGAGAGATATAGCAGTTATGAGGCAAACTCAAATGTATCACAGATGATGAAATTATTACACAGGAAATTTAAAACAACTACCATTAATATAGTAAGTGTTCTAATAAAAAGTAGGTAATATGTACAAACATATTAATGTAAACAGAGAGATGGAAACTTTAAGAAAGAATAAGAAGAAAATAACCATTAAAGACATTGTTACAGAAATGAAGAACTCTTTTGATGGGCTCATTAGTACTCTTGACACAACAGAAGAAAGGATCAGTGAGTTTGAAAATAGGTCATAGAAACTTCTCATGCAAAGAGAACAAAGAATTAAAAATGACACAGGCTTCTACCCAGTAGAAAAAAAAA
>NW_003852609.1:773286-789415 GCF_000181295.1 Otolemur garnettii | reverse complement strand
TTTTTGATTTATTGATCTGTTATATAATCTTTTCATTTTCAATTTCATTTAATTCTGTTGTAATTTTGGTTGTTTCTTTTCTTCTGCTGGGTTTGGGATGGGAATGTTCTTCCTTTTCCAGTTGCTTGAGATGTCCCACTGAGTTGTTAACTTCTTCTCTTTCCATTTTCTTGAGGAAGGCTTGCAGTGCTATAAATTTCCGTCATAAGACTGCCTTAGCGATATCCTAGTGGTTCTGATAATTCATGTCTTCATTATTGTTTTGTTCAAAAAATTTGGTAATTTCCTTCTCAATCTTATCTGTGACCCACCTATCATTCAGCATAAGGTTATTTAGCTTCCATGTTTTTGTATGAGTCTGCAGATTCCTGTTGTTACTGAGTTCAACTTTTATCCATGATGGTCTGAGAAGATGCATGGAATAATTTCCATTCTATTAAATTTGCTGAGGTTAGACATGTTACCTAAGATGTGATTGATTTTGAAGTATGTTTCGTGGGCTGATGAGAAAAATATGTTTTCAGTTTTGTTAGGCTGAAATATTGTATAGATGTCTGCAAATCCAAATGTTGGATGGTTAATTTTAAATCTAAAATTTCTTTGCTCAGCTTCTTATTGTAGGATGTATCCAACACTGCCAAAGGAGTGTGAAAATCTCTGACTATGATAAAGCTGGGAGAAATCAAGTTGCTTTTGCCTGTTAGAGTGTCTATTATAAATTGAGGTGCATTCTGGTTGGGTGCATAAATATTAATAATTGAAATTTCATCATATTGAGTATTACCCTTACCAAATATAAAGTGACCATCCTTGTCCTTGCTTACTTTTGTTGGTTTCAAGCCTATCATGTCTGCGAATAAAATTGCAACACCTGCTTTTTTCTGCTTTCCATTTGCCTGGAATATAGATGACAATCCCTTCACCCTGAGTCTGTATTTATCTTTTAAGGTAAGATGAGATTCTTGTATGCAGGAGATATCTGGCCTGAGTTTTTGTATCCAGTCAGCCAGTCTGTGCCTCTTTAAGCCATTCACGTTGATTGAGAATATTGATAAGCCTGGTAAAATTTTGGTTATTTAGTTTTTGAAAGTCCAGTGGATATTTTTAATCCTTTCACCACTGTGGAAGCTGGAATTTAATCAAAAGTTTTTGAGTGAGTTTACTTTTGTGGTGGAGGATTGCACTGGTCATTATGGAGGATAGGTCTCAGAATATCCTGGAGAGATGCTTTAGTTATGGCAAATTTCTTCAACATGTGAATGTCGTTAAAGTATTTAATTTCTCCGTCATAGATGAAACTCAGTTTAGCTGAATACAGGATCCTGGGTTGAAAGTTATTTTGTTTTAGGAGACTAAAAGTCGATGACCACCCTCTTCTAGCCTAAAAGTTTTCAGCAGAGAGATCTGCCGCCATTCTAATATTCTTCCCCTTGTAGGTTATAGTTCTCTTACATATGGCTGTTTTCAGTATTTTCTCCTTCATATTAACTTTAGTGAAGTTAATTATGATGTGCCTGAAGGATGTCTTATTCAGGTTGAGTCATGTTGGAGTTCTGAAACGCTCTGCTATCTGAATTTCAGAATCTTTTGGCATGTCTGGAAAGTTCTCTTTCATTATTTCATGAAGAAGAGCATCTTAAGCAACTTCATCACCTTCAGGGATTCCTATAAGACGAATATTAGTTTTCTTTGAATTATCCCAGAGCTATCTGAGAGAATGATCTGTTTTTGCTCTCCATTTTTATTCCTCTTTGAGCACATTGGAGCATTCAAAAGCTTTGTCTTTAATGTCAGAAAGTCTTTCTTCTGCTTGCTCCTTTCTGTTACTGAGAGAGTGTACTGTATTTCTCAGATTGTTGAGGGCTGCAAATTCTTGTCTCAATGCGTCAAAATCTTTAGTAATTTTGTCTTTGAATTCATTGAATTCTTGAGAGAACTTTTGAAATGCTCCTTGAATTTCTAATTCCAACTTTGCTTCTATTCTATTAATCTTGTTTGCAATACAAATTCTGAATTCAATTTCTGACATCTCAGCCATCTGTTTATGGATGGGATCTTCAGTTGCCTCTGCAATATCCTTCCCTGGGGGAGTTGCTCTACTGTGGTTATTCATGTTACTGGAGTTTTTCTGCTGATTCTGCCCATGGTTATTTTACACATTTTGGCTGGATGAGCAGATAAGGAGAAATTGGGTTGGGGGCTCCAGTAGTAGTGATTAACTAGCACCTTGCCCAAAAGCTGTGATTGGTGTCTGTACCTTTTCCTCTAGAGCTTTGCCAAGGACCCGTACAGTGCTACAGCCTGAGATACTGTTGGCCTGCTAGGTGTGGTGGGGCTAAGTGGCTCTGTCTTGTTTTTAGCTGGTCTCTGTCCTACAGTAGTAAATCAGTTATTGTCGGTTGAAGTCTCAGCTGTGGAGAACTACCAGCAATTAAGTCACCCCGCCCCTCCACAGGCAACAATTGGGAAAGGAAAATCAAACCTTCCCTCAACCACACTCCCACGGTACCACTTTGGATAGTCCTTGGGTGATTGGCCCAGTTCAAAAGGTCCAAATCGATTGTCCCAGTCAGCACTGATCTCAGATGGGAGAGTTTAAAAGGTGTCTGACAGCTAGATAGCAGGGGTCTGCTGGCAGCTAAAGTATGACTTACTCCAGTGCTCTGTGAGGTCAGAAGGACCCACCCAGCAAATAAATTAGTCTGGGAAGTTTCATCCCTCCTTCCCCATCTTGCACCTCTGTCATACCCAGTCACTGGTAACCCCACAGGGCTGTGACCCAGTTCCCCCCAGTGAGCACATGCTTCAGGGGTTTGCACCTGCCTGAGTCACAGGGAGATCTATGTCTTCTGAGCCAGGCTGCTGTTCTCTGCCACTATCCAGCAGGAGGTGGTGAGGCCTGACAACCTCAGGTGCTTAATGGAGGCTGGGGCAGTTCACTCACCTCCAGCCCCACCCCTGATTGATGTTGCTAGCAGAACAGAAGAATTTCACAGAATTTGTTTCTATCCCGGCTACATTCCCCTGCAGATCAGATGCTGCTTGAGGTGACAGAAACAGTGACTCAGCTCCAGGCAGCAGCAAGCAGTTAGAGTTCACATTCAACTGTCAGTTCCAGCTTCTGCCTGCCTGCCTTTGTCTCAGCTATGATCCCCTGAGGCCCAGGTGTGTCTTAGGCTCAGTAAAGCAATCCTCTGGCTCAGCCCTGCCCAGGGAGCCTGCTGACTCTGCGAATGTATTCTAGTCCTCGCATTCCACCCAGGCTGCTACCTCCTCAAGGCTTTCCTTTACTCACAGGGCTTGTACTTCTGTCCCAGATCTGTCCACCAGTGGCTGCCACTGGAGAAGGTGCCCAGCTTCCTCTGGTTGCCCAGAAAGACTGGGCGTGTCTGTCCAGAATAGCCCCAGATGTGTGAGCCCTATTGTGCTTTGGGACACCACCACTCCTATATAGTTCCCTCTCAGCTGACCATCCTCTTTTTACTCCCATACTGCAGAATCAGCCCTTCCCCTGTCCACACCTCTTGAGAAAATGCCGAAGAATCTGAACTCCATGAGGGACAGGCTTCCAGACCTCGGGGTGAGAGTGGAGCGGAGTGCTGGAAGTTCATATTTGCAGGTAGAGAATATATACAGTTTTATGCCTGACAGGGGGGTCCCATGGCACCCTAGTATGGGTAGGAGGTCCAGTTTTTAGAGGGTCTCTCCTGTGGAATAGAATGGGAGGACATTTGAACTCTGCTTGCTTGTTTGTATAGAGTTTATTGTGAGCCCTTCTCATGGGAGAGGGGATTCCCATCCTCTTGGCAATGGATTCTGTACCTTTTGTTTGTATCCTTGGGATCGCAGTTCACCTCAGCAGGGTTGATGTGTGTTTTTCAACCTTCTCTCTTGGCTCTACTCCAAACCATTGGCTTACTTGCTAAACTTCTGTCTTTTAACTCTCCATCTGGATGGAATCCTCTGTGGAAAGCTGGCTGTAGTCCACCATCTTGCCTCTACCCCTCTGCACTAGATTGTTTATTGCAGCTCAATTTGCAATAACCAAGATGTGGAAACAACCTAAGTACCCACCAACCCAGGAATGGATTAATGTGTATACCAAGGAATACTTTTCAGCCATAAAAAAGATGGGAGACCTTACATCTTTTGTATTAATCTGGATGGACTTGAAACACCTTAGTAAAGTATCTGAAGAATTGAAAAGCAAGTATCCAATGTACTCAGAATGAAGCCAGTGGGTGAACTAATACATACTCACACAAGGGAAAAACTTAATTCAATTCAAGTTGGGGGAGGAGGGAGAAGAGAAAGGGATTGGTGTGCTCCCACCTATTGGGCACAATGTAAGGATATGTGGCACACTTTTAGGGTACAGGACACAACTACAACAGGGACTTCACCTAACAAATGCATACGTCATAACCTAATAGTTTGTACCTCACATTAATCTGAAATTTTAAAAAATGATGAAAAATATTTAAGAATGAACTTTGGGGCAATTTCAAAAAGTGTGACATACGTATGACTGGAATACCAGTAAAGGGGAGGAAATATATTTTTTTCTCAATGCTCATAAATTCTTAGTTGAGACACTGCTGAGATAAAATGTCAGATGAACAAGAGAAAAACCAGCAGACATTTGTACACCCATGCCATACCCATTATACAGAAGAGGCCTCAGTTTAACAATATATCAGGGTAGTGGCTTAGGAGCCTTGCTTAAATAGTATTTTTAACAAAGAGCACTAAATCTTAGCATATTGGCAAGACAAAGATGAGAGATGTTCCAAAATATTAAGAGGTGGAAAAATGTGGGAAAGTAGAAAAATCTGTTCCTAGATCCTGTTGGTGCCTTCTCTGGGCTGACAAGCAAATGCTGTCTCCAGGACGGAAGGATTTATTTCCCACCATCCAGCAAAAAGAGGTTGGAGGCAGAGTGTTACCCTGAAATTGAACAACTAGGTAAATGGGTATCAGATGTTGGGAGCCACATTTATTACAGTTGGAATCGGAGGTTACAGATAATTAAGGGGACAGGACTAGAAAGATCCACATAGTAATGGATTCCAGTTGAAGACATCAGTATAAGCTTACCTTCAGCTTATTATAGACATAGATGGATAGATATTGAAATATTTATCAATATATGTGTTTATGTAATTTAGTATGTGAACATATATTTCCTTTCTTTGTCAGCTGAGATGGTTTAGAGGCAATGACACTCCAGTAGCAATGATTTCTAATTTTGTTTTCCAATAAAAGGAACCAAGACCAGCATCTAGTAACACAGCCATCCCAAGTAGCAAGAGAGTCTGGGAGATACAGTCTTTCACTGTGGGTAGCAATGTCCCAGCTAAATGTTGTTGGGGGAAGAGTTAGAAGGATGCTGTAGTAACTGTCAGTCTCTGTTACAGTCTTAATATTTTACTCCCTAGCACCACACAGCTAGTGAGTGCTCAATAACTTGTGATGAGTCAAATCGTTTGTAAAGTATTTATTGATTTATTGATTCCCAGTGTTCAACCAGTGACTTCTTGCTTATGCAGCCAATGTTGCCAGAAATAAATAGTTATGGATAAATAGTTATGCCAGCCCCTAAAAGGGTTTTAGTAATTCCAGGGTTCCAGTTGCCCTTCTGTTGTACACACAACTTTTGCTAGAATTTTATTTGTTTAAAACTATATATTTCACCTAGTAGTATAAAATTTGATGGGATGAAATTTAACATAATTAATTTTATTTTAACACCTTCCTTTTTTTCCCTCTAAGTGGATAATATGGGTTGAGTTTAGCAAAGACAATGTTGTGGGTTAGGCTTGCAGAAGGGAGAGGAAATACTAATTAATGATTTTGTTCAATAAGCAGTGGAAGCAAAACTACTGAACAAGAGAAGGAAGATGCATCACTATCGTCAGTTCTGTAGTTTCAAAAATTCTCAGTGATCCTCTGATGTTTTCCAGAGATGCTTAAGAGGGGTTTGGACATGAATTCAAGTGGTGTACAGTGGCCAGCAACATCTCTCAGAGATAGAATATTAAAACCATGGACTGTGACCAAAGGCTGTGATCCCATAGAAATCTCTCAACTTCTTATTTGATTTTCACTCATCTATCCTGAGAAGAGACAATGGGTGTGATTTTTGGCTGGGGCTCTGCTGACTCTGTGTCTACAAACTGCCCAGGCACAAAGAATCTGCTATAATTTCACCATCTGGTCCAGCTTTTAAGTACATTTCTTTATGTAATGATTGCCACTTTACAGGTGCATTTTATAATGATTAGAAAGGAATGTTACACTCTTTTCTTCAGTTACTTCATGAGTGTGGTGAAGGCTGTGCTAGGCAAAAAATAGTGGAAGATAAGCATGAACAGTGCTGGACTGGATGATATAGTCTGGCTGTGGATAGCACACAGGCTGCCAATTCATTTTTTCCTTGTTCTACAAACACTGCATTGAAATTTTCTTTTCCACATTTGTAGCTACTAATTAGCTTTGAAATGATTCTGTGGTTCAGTGTAAAGTCTGCCTTCACCCTTCAGCGATTCCTTTGGGACCGGTTGTTCATTAAAGGAAAAAAAAGACATTTTGCATTTTTATAGTTCTGTGCACTGGATTGGGGGGGGAGCAGATGTTCCTGACTTCTTCCACCCACGCATCCAAATGTGAATAATCTCGGTGCTTCTGGCAAACATCTACCTCATGTAGCATTACTCTCCTAGCGCTGACAAAGACTTCATCATACCAAATGCTCATGAAGAACAAATACATATAGTAATACTTATTAGAGCAATGTACTTCTTATAGTTGAAGGAGCTTCAACTTGAATTGGATAATTGCTGCTGTGACCTTGGGTAATTTATTTATTTCTTTTTAGGCTTCAATTTTTTGTGCATAAAGTAAATGCTATCCACATTAAAAGACTGCGCTTGACACATAGTTGCCATTCAACTATTAACTTTCATATTTGATTAGAACAAAATTTTTAGAATCATTTAAAAATTGCTAACAAAAAGGAATTAATAGCTTTCTCTCCTCACTTCCTATTCTGTTAGCATCTGTATATTACGCTTTTATCATCTCACTAATACTCTCACTTCTTTATTTTCTTTAAATAATCTTTTAACATAGATTATTATATTTTTCTTTTTGTACATGTATGTATAATTCTATGTATTTATACATTTACCTATCTAGCTATCCTTAATATATTCAAAATAATTTATTGATTTTTCTCCATGTGGGATACTTAAACATTTCCTAGATGCTGTATTAGGTATTATGGGTGAAAGAAAGATAAGTTAAATATAAGTCCTAATCCAAGCACTTTGAGGGGCTGAGGTGGGAGCATCACTTAAGCCCAGGAATTCTAGATTAGCTTGAACAACATAGGTAGATCCCATCTCTGCAACAGTTCAGTTAACTGGACATAGTGGCTTGTACCTATAGTCCTGGATGCTTGGGAGGCTGAGACAAGAGGTTTACATGAGCAGTATGTAACTGCAGTGAGCTCTAATTGTGCCACTGTATTGTAGTCTGGGTGACAGAGCCAGATTCAATCTCTACAAAAAATAATAAATAAAATAAAATAAAATAAATGAAAAAATAAGTCTTGTCCCTCAAATTACTGATGCTGCTGATAATCATACTTTGTGCTAGACATTTATTTGCATTGCTTCATTTAATCCTTCCAACATCCATTTACAGAAGTAGTACTGAGTTCATGATTGTTCAAGGCCACACTAGTGGCCTAGTGAGAAGGTGGAGAAAGTTAAGTTCAAATTCATGTTGGACCTTTCCAACACCACACCCTGAGTCCTAACTATTGCAAATACTGTCCATTAATTTTATCTCTTGTGCTTTCCAAATTATTTTATTATCAATGATTTTAATGATTTCTGTATGGATTTTCTATCTTGATATATTCCAACATCCTTTTAATATTCAATGTTTTACCTTCAGATTTCTGTATAATTTACTTTTAGCCAATTTTATTATTATTATTATTTTGCAGTTTTTGGCTAGGGCTGGGTTTGAACTCGTCACCTCTGGCATATGGAGCCCGTGCCCTACTCCTTTGAGCCAAAGGTGCTGCCCATTTTAGCCAATTTTAATTAATAAAAACAATTTCAACTTTTAGACTTTTTTCTTGAAGTTACCTCCTTGCTATTCTTCTTTACCTCTGGACATTTTCACCAGAAAATAGAATCAAGACATTTAATATTTTTTAATTCTATCATTCTTACCCATTTAACTCTCATTATTGAAAACTTTCCCTTTTTTCTCTACTTCCTGTGAAATTTCTAGCTCCTTAGCTGTCCCTGCAATTGTACACTTTGATCATTGGTTACTTGCTTTTATCTTGACTTCAACCCCTCTTCCCACTTTCACTGAAACAGCTTGTTCCAGGACATTTAGAAATATCTTTCATCTGCCACTTTGACTGTAGCACATAAGATATTTCAATTTCAAATTTTAAAAGGCTTTTGCTAAATTACCTTACATTTTTTAATTCAATATTTGAATATTTATCATATTCCTCAGTTCATGGAACAATATCATCATTGGTTTGTGTTTCTTTATACTTTTCTTTATTATTTTTCTCTTTGTTTACATTCTGACTCTTCTGTCCTCCATACTACAGATATCCACACTCACATGTAATATGCTGAATGTCTTTATATCTCTGTATCCTCAAACATGTGCAATGCTGTTTCATATATTTATCTGTTTACATAATTTTCATAAACATATTGTATGAAAGTTCTTATTCCCTGACGAGCTTATAACTCTCTATTTTCAGATTTCTAATTTATGCCCATCTAAGGAATATACAAAATTAGTTCATTTTTGTTTTAATTTGCATTACTCTTGACACTAAAAAACTAAGAGATCTTTAAATATTAGTTGGCTTCCTTTCTTTGAATTACATATTTGTAACCCTTGCCTATTTGTCTATTAAATGTTCTAGTTTTCACCTTCAGTTCAGGGAGTTTCTTATATAACCATATGTAACTTTCTTTTGTTAGTTTTTGATATTGATGTTACTTTATATTTGATTTAGAGAAAAAAGTTGACCTGTTGAGAGAGAGTTCCGTGTACCCACTCCTTCTAATTGGTTTCTCTCTTTATTAACATCTTGCATAGTTTAGTAACATTTGTTGCAACTAATGAACCAATATCGATACATTATTATTAACTAAAGTTCACAGTCTACATTAAGGTTCACTCTTGTGTTATACAGCTGTGTCTTTTGACAAATATTTAATGCTAGGTATTCACCATCACAGTATCAAACAATCATTTTGCTGGCCTAAAAATATCTTATACTTTGCATATTCTTCCCACTACCTGACCCATCAAACTTCTAGCAACAACTCATTCTTTTAATATTTTTGTAATTTTCCCTTTTCCAGAATGTTAACTATAGTTTATCCATTCATTAATTGAAGGGCATCCTGGTCTTTTCCAGTCTGGGGTGATTATGAATAAAGTGGCCATAAATGGTTGTGTGCAAGTTTTTGTGATGATATAAGTTTTCAGTGGAATTGTGAAAATACCTAGGAGGATAAATGCTGGAGCATATAGGCAGACATGTGTAACATTGTCAGAAATTGCCAAACTGTCTTCCAAAGTGGTGTACCATTTTACATTCCTGCCAGTCATGAATTAGGAGTTGTTGTACATCATCATCAATATTCGGGATTGTCAGTTTTTTGAGTCATAGCCATTCTAATAAGTAGATAATGTTATTTGTTGTTTTAATTCACAATTTCCTAGTGACATTGGATGTTGACTGTCTCTTCATGTACTTACTAGCTACCTGTATATTCTGTGCCGACGTGACTGCTGATAATTTTTGACTATATTCTCATTGTTTATTTCTTATTGTCTAGTATAAATGTTTTTGTATATTTCAGATACAAATCCTTAATAAGGTATGTTTTGCCAGTATTTTCTCTGAACCTGTGTCTTCTCCAGTTTTCCAGTTGAGTATTTTTCAAAATTCATTTTGAATTTTCTAAGGTCTAACTTAACAATTTTATCTTTCTTGTATTATAGTTTTTATGTCATATCCCAAAATTCATCACCCAAAACAAGGTCATCTAGATTTTTTTCCTATGTTATCTCCTAGAAATTTAATGATTTTGCATTTTACATTTAAGTATATGATCCATTTTCAGTTAGTTTTGTGAAATATATAAATTTTGTGTCTAGATGTCTTTCTTTTTCTCTCTTTTCTTTTTACTAGTGTATGGGTTGTTAAAAAGATGAATTCTTTTTCTCCATGGAGTTGTTCTTCCTTGTCAAAGATCTCTTGGCCATATTTGTATGGGTGTATTTCTATGCTCTCTATTCTATTCTATTCATCCACGTATCTGTTATTTTACTGATACCTTTTACTGAAGCTTTATAATAATTCTTAGATTTGGTTAGTATCAGTGTAGGTAGTGTCTGATTTTTTTCTTCTTCAGTATTGTGCTGACGATTCTGAATCTTTTGCTTTTCCATATAAACTTTAAAATATCTTAGTATTCAAGAAGTAACTGGCTGGATTTTGATTTGGATTGCATTAAATCTGTAGATCAAATTAAGAAGAAATAATAATATCAAGTCTTCCTATTCATGAATATGGATATTTTCCCATTCATTTAAAATCTTTTATTATTCTTTTTTTAGACAGAGTCTCACTCTGTTGCCCAGACTAAAGTGCCATGGCTTCATCATAGCTCATGGTAATCTCAAACATTTGGGCTCAAGGGATCCTCCTGTCTCAGCTTCCCAAGTAGCTAGGACTAGTGGTGCCTACCGCAACACCTGGCTAGTTTTTCTATTTTTAGTAGAGATGGAATCATTCTTGCTCAGGATGGTCTCAAATCCCCGAGCTCAGGCAATCCACTGGTCTCGGCTGCCAGAGTACTAGGATCACAACTGACAGTGTGAGTTACTGTGCTCAGCCTATTTAGATCTTTTTTGATTTCTTTCATAGGACATTTGTAAGTTTTCTCATCTGTCTGTATTTTGTTAAATTTTTATCTTACATTTGTACTTAACCCATTTTTGATATTAATGTAAATGGCATTGTATTTAAATATCAAATTCCAATTGTTAATTGCTAGTATGTATGAGAGCAATTGGCTTTCATATTAATTTGGTATCCTGTAGCCTTGCTATACTTGCTTATTGGATCCAATGGATGTTGTTTCTGAGTCTTTGAGATTTTCTACATAGGCAATTACATCTTCTATTAATCAAGACAGTTTTATTTCTTTCTTTCCAATGTATGTACATTTTATTAGCTTTACTTGTGGTCTTTCATGCTAGGACTTCCTGTACAGTGAGTAAGAGTTGAAAAAGAGGAATCTTTGTCTTACTCACAGTCACGGGGAATCATAGGTTTTCACTATGAAGTATAATATTAGCTGTCAGTACAGTATTTATAGATATTTTTATCAAATTTGTGGAGTTTTCCTCTACTTTTAGGTGGCTGGGAGTTCTTATCATGAATAGGTATTGGATTTTGTCATTTAAAAAATGACTCTATGATATGATTATGTGGTTTTTTTCTCTTTAATGTGTTGATATGATGGATTACATTGATTGATTTTTAAATGTTTAACCAGCCTTGCATAATTGGAATGCACTCCACTTGACCACAATGTATAGTCATTTTTACATATTATTGATTAGATTTGACATATTTCATTGAAGATATTTGCATCTATGTTCATAAGAGATATTAGTCTTGCATTTTCTTTTCTGTAAGAAAAGTAATGGTGGTCTCACACAATGAGTTAGTGAGCTGAAGCTTTATAAGATGTTATTATATTATAATGAGTTAGCATTATCCCTGGTTCCAATTTCTGGAAAAGATAGTAGAGAACTTACATGATTTATTCCTTAAATGTTTGGTAGAATTAAATAGTAAACCATCTAAGCCTGGTATTTTCTTTTTTGGAAATTTATTATTTATTCAATGTCTTTAATAGTTATAGACCTATTCAGATTATCTTTTTCTCCTACATGAGTTTTGGTAGTTTGCGTTTCAAAGAATTGGTCTACTTTTTCCAAATTCAGGGCATAAAATTATTTATAATAGCCCTTTATCAGGTAGTTTGTCTTTCAAAGAATTGGTCTACTTTTTCCAAACTCAGAGCATAAAATTATTTATAATAGCCCTTTATCACACTTAAAAATTTTTTCTCTCATAAACATTTGTAATATTTTTTAAATTTTAGCCTAATGTGAGGGTACTAACAACCAGGTCACAATATTTGAATTTGTTAGGTAGAGTCTCTCTTGTAGTTGCCTCCCACACCTGAAAGTTGTATTATATACCCTGACACTGGGCCCATTATGTGGGAGCACACAAACCTCCCCCTGCCTCTCTTCTCCTTCCTTCCTTATCCTCCTTCCCCCTATTTGAATTTAATTGAGTTTTTCTCCTATGTGGGCATGAATTAGATAGTCTGTTGGCTTCATACTAATATTGAGTACATTGGATATTTGCTTTTCCATTTTTATGGTACTTTACTAAGAAGAATGTATTTAAACTCCATCCAGGTTAACATAAAAGATGTAAAGTCACCATCTTTTTGTTAATAGCTGAATGGTTTTCCAGATATACATATGCATTCCTGAGATGATAGGCATTTAGGTTGTTTTGGAGATTGTAAATTGAGCTGTGATAAAAAATCTAGTGCAAATGTCTTTATGATAAAATGATTTTTTTTTCTTCTGGGCCAAGTAGTGAGATTACAGGGTCAAATATTAGATCTAATTTGAATTCTTTGAGGATTCTCCAGACTTCTTTCCAAAGAGGCAGTATTAATTTGCAGTCCCAACAGTGTAAAATGTTCCCCTCTCTTCCTAGCCATGCCAGCATAAGCAACTTTGGGACTTTGTGATGTAGGCTAATGTTATTGGGGTTAGGTGATATCTCAGGGTGGTTTTGATTTGCATTCTCTGATGATTAGGGATGATGATCTTCATATTTTGTTAGCCATTTGTCTGTCTCCCTCAGAGAAGTTTCTGTTCATGTCTCTTGCTAATGATATATGGAATTGTTTACTCTTTTTTTGTTTAACTTGAGTTCTCTATACATCCTAGCTTCAAGCCTTTGTCAGATTTGTAACATGCAAATATCGTTTCCCATTCTGAAGATTGTATGTTTACTTTAATTATTGTATCCTTAGCTATGCAGAAGCTTTTCAATTTAATTAAGTCCCATTTGTTTATTTTTGTTGTTGCAGTTGCAACTGAAGTCTTCTTTATAAAATCTTTCCCCAGGCTGACATCCTCAAGAGTTTTTCCCACACTTTCTTCTAAGATTTTTATTGTTTTAATGTCTTAGATTTACATCTTTTATTCATCTTGAGTCAATTTGTGTAAATGGTGAAAATTAAGGCTCCAGTTTTAGCCTTTTACATATAGTTTTCCAGTTTTCCCAGGACAATTTATTAAGTAGATATTCTTTTCCCCAGTGTATACTTTTGATTGGATCATCAAAGATCAGATGGCAATAAGAGACTGGTTTCATCTCTTGGTTTACTATTTGGTTTCATATATCTATGACTCTATTTTTGTGCCAGTACCATGCTGTTTTGATCACTGTGGACTGTTAAACTATTTCAAATTGCACACAAACTTTATGTCTACCCTGTATAGCTTAAAGTCTGGTAAAGTGATGCCTCCAGCTTTGTTTTCATTACTAAGAGTTGCCTTGGCTATACAAGGTTTTTTCCGGTTCCATATGAAACAAAGAGATATTTTTTCAGTTCTTTAAAGTATGATGTTAATATTTTAATGGAGATTGCATTAAATTTATAGATTGCTCTGGGTAGAATAAACATTTTAACAATGATGATTTTTCCCAGCCAAGAGCATGGTTTGTTCTTCCATTTGTTAATGTCTCCAGCTATTTCTTTTGTTAGGGTTTCATAATTAGAGTTTCACCTCTTTTGTTATTTATATTCCTAGGTATTTTATTGATTAGCTTCTCAACTTGGTTATTATTGGTATATACAACGGCTACTGATTTGTGGACATTGATTTTATAACCGGAGACATTACTGTATTTCTTAATCACTTCCAGGAGTCTTGTGGTGGAGTCTTGTGGTTGGGTCTCTGGGGTTCTCTAAGTATAAGATCATATCAGCAATCAGAGAGTTTGACCTCCTCTGCCACCATTTGGATGCCCTTTGTAGTCTTCTCTTTACTGATTGCACTGGCTAGAAGTGGCCGGCAGGTTGCTGCCCATACCTTGCCTTCTGTGCTGGTTTTCCTCAGCTCTCAACTTCCTCACTGGATCCCAGAGTCCATTACTGCTTCGCTGAGCCGAATGAATGGTGTTCCTGAGTGGGTTCCCCAAATCAGAGGTGACTGGGGTTATCTTTCTTCTGTCTCCTCCCAAGTGGCTAGGGAGGACATGTTTCTTGCCCACCATCTTGCTCTACCCCTTCCTTTATTATGCTTTTAATATTGATAGGAGCAATAGTGAAAACCCCTATCTCAATTCCTATGTTAGCAAACTGTGTTTTTTGTCTTTTTTCTTTGATATCCTAAATGGATGTTTATTCATATTACTGATATTTTCTTTTTTAAATTTAATTTAATTTAATTATTGAATCATAGCTGTGTACATTAATGCAATCATGGGTTACAGTGTGGTATTTTCATATACAATTTGAAATATTTTAATCAAAACTGGTTAACTTAGCCTTCATGGCATCCTCTTAATTATTGTGTTAAGACATTTATATTCTACTTTTAGAAAGATTCACTTGTACCTTTCTGAGATAAACCATAGAAGTGATCCCTTCAATCACCTTGCCTCCACCCATCCACCCCCTCCCCTCCCTTGTCCTCCCCCCACCTCATATTCTTAGGCTATAATTAGGTTATACCTTTCATATGAAAGCTATAAATTAGTTTCATAATACAGTTGAATACATTGGATACTTTTTCTTCCATTCTTGAGATACTTTGTTAAGAAGGACATTTTCCAGCTCCATGTAAACATGAAGGAGGTAAAGTCTCGATCTTTCTTTAAGGCTGTATAATATTCCATGGCATACATATACCACAATTTATTGATTCATTCGTGGATTGATGGACACTTGGGCTTCTTCCATGACCTGGCAATTATGAATTGGGCTGCAGTAAACATTATGATACAAATATCTTTATTGTAATGTGATTTTTGGTCTTCTGGATATATACCTAATAAAGGAACTGCAGGATCAAATGGCAGATCTGTTTTTAGTTCTCTAAGTGTTCTCCAGACGTCTTTCCAAAAGGAGCGTATTAGGTTGCATTCCCACCAGCAGTGTAGAAGTGTTCCGTTTTCTCCACATCCACACCAGCATCTCTGGTTTATGGACTAATCTTACTGGAGTTAGGTGGTAACTCAAAGTAGTTTTGATTTGCATTTCTCTGATGTTTAAGGATAGTGAGAATTTTTTCATATATCTGTAGGCCATGCACCTATCTTCTTTAGAGAAATTTCTTTTCAAGTCCGTTGCCCAGCCTGAGATGAGATCACTTGTTCTCTTTTCGCTAATACATTTAGGTTTTCTGTGAATTCTGGTTATTAGACCTTTGTCAGAGACACAACCTGCAAATATCTTCTTCCATTCTGAGGGCTGTCTTGTCTTCTTGTTTTACGTACTGTGTTCTTGGCTGTGCAGAAGCTTTTTAGTTTGATCAGGTCCCAATAGTGTATTTTTGATGTTGCTTCAATTGCCCAAGGGGTCCTCCTCATAAAATTTTTGCCCAGGTCGATTTCTTCAAGTGGTTTTCCTACACTTTCTTCCAATATTTTTACAGTTTCATGTCTTAAGTTTAAATCTTTAATCCAATGAGAGTCTATCTTAGTTAATGCTGAAAGGTGTGGGTTCAGTTTCAGTCTTCTACAGGTTGCCAGCCAGTTTGCCCAGCACCATTTGTTAAATAGGAAATCTTTTCCCCCCTCAATGTTTTAAATTGGCTTGTCAAAGATCAGGTAATGGTAAGTAGCTGGATTCATCTGTTGACTCTCTATTCTGTTCCATACATCTACCTCTCTGTTTTTGTGCCAGTACCATGCTGTTTTGATCACTATCAATTTATAGTATAGTCTGAGATCTGG
>NW_003852609.1:771575-772568 GCF_000181295.1 Otolemur garnettii | reverse complement strand
ATGCTGGATGTTATCAAAAGCTTTTTCTGCATCAACTGAGAGAATCATATGGTCTTTCTTTTTTAATTTGTTTATGTGATGAATTATATTTATAGATTTACCTATGTTGAACCATCCTTCAGATCCTGAGATAAAACACACTTGGTCGTGGTGTATAATTTGTTTGATGTTTTGCTTGATTCTGTTTGTTAGGATCTTGTTGAATATTTTTGCATTGATATTCATTAGTGATATTGGTCTATAATTTTCTTTTCTTATTGGGTCTTTTCCTGGTTTGGGGATCTATGATGTTTGCTTCATAGAATGTGTTGTGTAGTATTCCGTCTTTTTCTATATTTTGGAAAAGGTTGAATAATATAGGTAGCAGTTCCTCTTTGAAGGTTTGGTAGAATTCTGATGTGAAGCTATCTGGTCTTGGGATTTTCTTTTTAGGGAGATTTTGTATAGTTGATACTATTTCAGAACTTGATATAGCCCTGTTCAATATTTCCACTTCATTCTGGCTAAGTCTTGGGAGGTGACATGCTTCCAAGTACTGGTCAATTTCCTTCAGATTTTCTTATTTCTGTGAATAAAGTTTCTTGTAATATTCATTAAGGATTTTTTGAATTTCTAAGGGATCTGTTGTTATTATGTCTTTACCATTTCTGATTGATGAGATTAGAGATTTTACTCTTTTTTTTCTTGGTTAGGTTGGCCAAAGGTTTATGTATTTTATTGATCTTTTCAAAAAAACAACTTTTTGATTTATTGATCTGTTCTATAATCCTTTTATGTTCAATTTCATTGAACTCTGCTCTAATTTTGGTTATTTCTTTTCTTCTGCTAGATTTGGGATTAGAATGTTCTTCCTTTTCCAGTTGCTTGAGATATTCCATTAAGTTGTTACCTTCCTCTCTTTTCGTTCTCATGAGGAAGGCTTGCAATGCTATAAATTTCCTCTTTAGGGCTGCCTTTGCATTATCCTAGAGATTCTGATAACTCATATGTTCA
>NW_003852609.1:733631-770639 GCF_000181295.1 Otolemur garnettii | reverse complement strand
AAACTCAGTTTAGCTGGATACAGGATCATGGGTTGAAGATTGTTTTCTTTTAGGCGATTAAAAGTCGATGACCACCCTCTTCTAGCCTGAAAGTTTTCAGCAGAGAGATCTGCAGTCATTCTAATATTCTTTCCCTTATAGGTTATAGTTTTCTTACATCTGGCTGTTTTTAATATTTTCTCTTTTATATTAAATTTAGTGAAGTTAATTATGATGTACCTGGGGGATGTCTTATTCAGGTTGAGTTGTGCTGGAGTTCTGAATTTCAGAATCTCTTGGCATGTCTGGAACATTCTCTTTCATTATTTCATGAGGAAGAGGATCTGTGTTTTGTGAAGCAAGTTCGTCACCTTCAGAGATTCCTATAGGGCGAGTATTAGTTTTCTTTGAATTATCCCAGAGCTCTCTGAGAGAATGATTGGTTTTTGCTCTCCATTTCTCTTCATTTTTGAGCGCTTAGGCATGTTCAAATGCTTTGTCTTCAATGTCAGAGATCCTTTCTTCTGCCTGCCCCACTCTGTTAGCAAGGGATTCTACCAAATTTTTTAGATCTTTGAGGGCTGCAAACTCTTGCCTCAAAGTGTGAAACTCTTTGGTCATTCTATCTTTGAAATCGTTGAATTCTTGAGACATCTTTTGAATAATTTCTTGAATTTCTAATTGCCTTTTTTCCTCCATTCTGTTGATCTTGTTTGCTATCTAGTCTCTGAACTTGGTTTCTGACATCTCAGCCATTTGCTTCTGAATGGGATCTTGTGGCGTATCTATCATATCATTACTTGGGGGAGTTGATCTACTCTGATTATTCATGTTGCCAGAGTTTTTCCACAGTTTCTACCCCATGTTTATTTTTCACCATTTGCTAGATGGGCAGATAAGATGAAATTGGATGGGGAGTTCCTATGGTTGTGGTTAACCAGCCCTTTGTTAAGGATCTGGGACTGATGGCTGCAGCTTTTTCCCTACTGCTTTACAAAAGACCTGTATAATATTATAGTCTGAGGCTGCGGAAACCTGCTTGATGTGGTGGCATTAGGTGGCTCTATCTTGTGTTCAGCTGGTTTTTGTCTAATCCTAGTGGATCAGTGACTCTGGTAGAGTCTTAGCTATGGAGAGATACAAGCAATTAAGACAGCCCACCCACTGCAGATATCTATTGGAGGAGGAAAATCAACCCTTCCCATTTCTACACAACCAAGGTATCAAGTGAGGGGGCCTTGGGAAATTGGCCCAGGTTAGGAGTTCCAAACCCATAGACCCAGTCTGTATGAACTTTCAAGTGGAGAGTTAAAAAGGACTTCAGCAACTAGAACACAGAGGTCTACTAGCTGCTCAAATTTGGCTTTCTCCAATGCTCTGTGCAGTCAGAAAGGCTCGCCTGGTAGCAGGGTTGGACCAGGGGTCTGAATCTCTTTCTCCACTTTGGTCCTCATTCATGCCCAGTCGCTGGTGGGCCAGCAGGGCTGAATACCTGCTCTCTCCAATGAGCTGGTATACTGGGAGTTTGCACCTGTCAGAGTCAATAGAAGGTCAATGCCCCCACGGCCCAGCCACTACCCTCTGCTCCCAGCCGGTTGGGGGAGCTGAGGCCTGCCCACCTCAGGTATTCAGTAGACAGTGGCTAGTGTTCCCCTTGGTCTCAGTCTAATCCGGAGGGTAGCAGGTCAGTGAATACTTTTCTCCTACAGCCACTGAGCCTTTGCCTCCACCACTCTGCTGCACTGGTATCCCTATAGAGTGAGATCTGGTTTCCTCTGGGAGACCACAGAGTTGGGGATGTGTTTCTTTAAAATTAGACCCTGGTGGGCTTGCTCTATTGCAGTTGGATCTTTGTGGGAAGTGACCTTGTGTAGCTCCCAGGGCGACTGTCACAGGCAGGGAGTTCTGACTGTAGGACCAACTTCTGGAGCACAAGTACAGGGATCCAGCAGCAGGGCTGGGGAGGCTGCAGCAATTCTGGCAGTCCCTAGTGCCCCAGTGTCTTCAGCAAGGAGAGCACTGCACTCAGGAGTCTGGTCAGGCGGGAACAGTTGCGTGGCACAAAGGAGAACACTGAGCTCAGGAGTCTGGTTGGGCCGGGGTGTGGCATAGAGGCCGGGAGAATGTGTGGAGGCAGGGAGTGTAGGCCGAAGAGCACCAGCGGTTCTGGTAGTCTCAGGCTGGCTGGCAGTGTGGGGGGGCGGGCTGAACATGGAGAGCGCAACCGGATATTGCTGTCTCTGGCAGTCACAGGCGGGCTGGGGGGTCCCAGGGAGTGCAGCCCAAGGCGCCCCAGCTCAGGTGGTCACTGGTGGCTGGCCAGGCACTGGGAGCTCAGCCCAGAGAGCACCGGCTCTGATAGTCACAGATGGGCTGGCAGGTCCCAGGGAGTGCAACCCAGAGCGCCGGCTCTGACAGTCACAGGTGGGTGGCTGGTCTCGGGGAGTGCAACCCAGGGCATACTGTCTCTGGTGGTCACAGGTGGGCCAGGTGGTGAAGGGGGGAAAGGGGGGCAGCTCTGGCAGTCACAGGCAGGGCAGCCGGTCATGGGGGCCAGGGGAGATGGGGGGCCAGGTGTGGGGAGCACAGCCTCCAGAGCACTGGCTCTGGCAGTCACAGGCAGGCCGCAGCAGGGTGCTTGATCTGGCAGGGGTGGGGACTATGCTCTTGAGTCTCCTCTCACAGTCTATGCAGGCAAGGGGGGACTGGGAGTTCAGAATGGCAGTGAGAAGGTTCAGTTCAAATTTTCTGCCTGGGAGAGAATGTTCGGAGTCTCTCAGGATTCCTCTAGGGAAATAGACCCCGCTTCCTATAGCTCCTCACATGTGGGGTGAAACCATAGGTCCCCAGTTCATGGCTCACCTGTAGAAAACCTGTAGAAATTGGCATTCTTTGAGTCGTAGCCTGCCTCAGCAGGGGTGACCTGCAGATATCACTCTTCTCTCTCAGCTTGGCTCCCAGTCTTCAGCTTAATTTTGTATTTTTTGGACTTTATTCTTCTTTCTGAACGGGAGCTTCTGTTGGAAGCTGACTCCAGTTTGCCATCTTACCCCTCCCCCCCATTACTGATATTTTCTTACCCCTACCCCCCATTACTGATATTTTCGTAGAACCAGCTTTGGCTTCATTGACTTTACTCTCACTCCCACCACCTGTTTTTAATTTCATTGCTTTCTGGTGTAATTTTTATTATTTCTTATTCTTCTTCTTTTTTTGATTTAAGCTTATATTTCCCTTGTTACTATCGTTTCTCAGAGTGAAATCTTAGGTTATTGATTTTGAATCTGTCTTTTGTTCCAGCACATATATCCAATGCACAATCAGCTAAGGAATGACACATTTGCTTCACTTCACTAACTTAGATGAACTCAGTAGAGTAATTATTTTCTTTGAAATTATATCTCATCTGATCTTAAAATTATTGCAGATATCTATTTTCCCCTAAAATATACCATTTACTGCATGGATAACTTTGAGATTCAAATGTTTGGGGCTTCAGGTCATATTTTTGCAGTATTCTGACACTTGAATTGTTCTGTTGCTTTAGTATGGTTCTTGTATTGGTATTTCAACCCTGGTATGGAAGGTAATGTGAGTTCTGCTTTTTCTATTTTTGACTAATGAACTGTAGCTTACTAATATAGTAGACTTCCATGAGAAGCATTTGATTTGTAGCCACTGAATAGTCTTTGTACAATTTAAGTTAATATGGAAAACATAATATTTCTCTGAGATTCAAATTCAGATTGCTAATCTGTGCTTCACATATGAATATAAGTGACTTAATAGTTTGTCAACTACTAGACTTAAAGTTACGTATTTCAAAATAATATAAATTGTTTTCCACTAAGGGCCTGTACGTATGTGTGTCAGTGTACAATTTTAATTTAGTATATAATATAAATATGGGTAAACCATTGGTAACTTAAAGAAGTGCTTTCTCTTTTTATTGCCAGTTATGTATATCTTTCAACTAAGATTCTTTCTAGAATATGATGCAACAGTTGATGGAAATATACTATTTGGGAAAAATTAATAAAAATTCAATACTTACATATTTTTCTCCTAAGGTGAAACTCCTTAGGAATTAATTTTTCATTGTATTTAAGGAATAAGAAATATATTTACTTAGGGGATGAGTCTTGTGAGATAATTTTCTTAAAATTCTATTCTAAGATCAAGCAAGTCACAGAAACAGAAATGAACCAAAATCGTATCCATTTCTCCTATAAACAGTTTGTTGATTGTGGAGTTAGCATGACAAGAGTAAGTTAGTAAGTTGGAAATGGGACATATTGATAAGGCAGATAGAAGAAGCTACTAAAATAATCTTCTGAATTGTAAGGGGATCAACTTGAGAAGGCTTTGGGGAACTATTAATGTCATTCCTTAGAATAAGCAACAGCCACTCTCTTGAATGCATGTTGCTGTTTTCTGGAAGGTTTTGTAAAAATGTATGACCAAGCTATCCTTTTTCAAAGAGAAATTCCTTCTAATAAGAGATGAATAAAAAGCATCTTAAATCTGTTTTCTCCCAGTATCACTAGAACAGGCGTCCTCAAACTATGACCCATGGATCACATATGGGCCACCAAGGACATTTATCTGGCTTGCTGGATGTTTTTGCTGCTGCTGCCTGTTCTGCTTAGTGACCAACTCATCTTGGGGCCTGCAGTTGAGCCCTCCAATGGTCTGAGGGGCAGTGATCTGGCCCCCTGTTTAAAAAGTTTGAGGAACCCTGCACTAGAAGATCAAAACAGATAATCCTATTAGGAAGTGTAAGCTGGCCCAGAAAATGCCTGAATACCTTCTTGTCTAATTGGTTTTGCAAAATATATGAATATATTTTGTCCAGTTTACATTTACTCTTGATAGATTTTTGTCAATGACCATTGAAAATAACATTTATTTACTTAGTGCTCAGTGTCTAGAAAGGCAGACAAGTACAGTTTATTGCCAAAAATAAACGTCTAATTCAATTAGAAGTCTACTATAAATGCACAAGAATTCTCAGTGGTTGGCACAAAGTAAGTTTCGACTTTTTTGATGGTAATATTGCAGACAAAAGAGTGACCTTGGGCAGATGCTTGGTTCTCCACTTTTTCTCTATTCTCATTGCCTCTTGCAATGTTTCTTCTGGCAGAAAATATTTTTCTGCTCCCTGGAGTCTCATCTCCACCCTGAAGAATGTTTTTCCTGCTGTATTGGTCTTGTTAGCAGATCTCTATGGACATCCCCACAATTTTCTGTAACAGTAGATTCCTTAGAATGAAGCATTTATGAGAAAGATAAGCTCTTCAATTGTCCTTCTTAGAACACCATCAATAACATTTTATGCTAGAAGACTTCCCTTTCTTCTCACCTTCAAAGAGGTGAGAAATAAAATTTTTTTTGACATTATCATGTAAAGCATCTAGATTTTGTGGAACATTAAAAATATTCCATTATATGTTAATTATTTAATGTTATTCTGGTTTGACCTAATAATGTTTGAAATCCAAAATACCCCCAAGAATTGAATATCAGAGAGGAGTTAGAAAAAAAAAAAAGAGAGTAGTAAATGGAAAAATGTAGGCAGGAATGGAAGAAATCAAACATTCAGAACTGTGTTACATGTATAGCCCATTCTAGAAACATCGTACCTTGAAATAGTTATTTTGGTAGATAAAATCCTCTCAACATGTCTTTCTGATGCTTTTGCTATTAAGTATTCTTTATGCAAAGCATTTTTCTGTGATATAATATACTAGCATATTATCCTCTATTTTTGTTCCTAAGTAATATTGACATATGACCTCTTAAATACATAAATATCCTAATCAAAGTTACCTCCTCCTGCCCCGCCCCAGAGGAAGTTTAGAAGCCAATACAATTTGGGGTTTCCAGAGGTCATTCTTCCTTAAATTGAAGAAAGATAAATTCCGTCTTTAGGTTTGTGAATAAGCTTTGGAGAGAGGCAAACTGTCTCTTCACTGAAATAATGTACATATGCAAGAGAAATGTAGAAGATGGGATGGAGAGAACAAGATGGGAGGCGAGTGAGGAAGACTTTGCAACTAATCTAACAGTGTATTTTAGTAACTTTTTCAATATAACAAATTTTGCTCCTAAAAAATCAGCAATATACTGAAAATGAGCCATATTATTATGACTTACTTTAACGAGATAAAAGTAAGTAAAGTGATGAAGACTCTCCATAGCTAAACAGTTAATTCATTTAACTGCTGAAGAGATAGTTTGCAAATAAGTAGCTGAGACTTGAGCAGTGGTTGCATAAATCCCCATCTTATTGGTATGTACAGCTGATAATCTCATTAAGAAATGTCCCCAAAGGGTCAAAGAGGTGAGTATACAAGAGATTGAAACAGATAGCTCTATTAGTTCACTTTTCTTTTTATACCTTGTACTTGTCAAACAGCATGACCATGAGGGTCTATTGCTTAATTAATATTTACGGGCAGGGGAGAGAAGTTATAATGGCTTGTCTAGGAAACCTTTAGTAAGAGTGCCAGATCTGAAAGGGCAGTCTTGCTAAGAAATAAACAGCTTGTTAATCAAGCAGTTGGGAATGCCAAGAGACAGTAAATAAGTTGTGAGAAGTAAATCTTAGAAGAGTTCTTCTTGTTCTTTTAGATCATCAATTACATCACTTGATGAAGACAACAACTAGTTAGATTTTTCAATTTAGCATAAGAGCTAGTAAAAAAAATTAATTATAGAGACCACAATGTGTGTAAGCAAACTTACATTGGATATGAGTTGGTGCTGGTATATTTTACTTACCTAGGTTCTCACTACCTGAAGAAAGAATGGGCTGTAACTCTGATATAGTGAGATAAGCTATATTAATTAATTATTGTCATTATTTTCTCCTCCTGAGTATACAACCAAACTGAGTAAAGTGGAGCCCTGTGATGGAGATCTGACCATGAAATATGAATGAATGTTATGTCTGGCAGGCCCAGCCATGGCCCAGACAAATGTCTGATGTTTTTCTCTAGCCTCTCTCTTCCTCCACTTAGCTGAATATAGACTTGCAGGACTGGAAATGCCAGAACTTCTATTAGACTTGGTCCCTGAATTGCCACATAGAACAGAATATGCCCTTGTAATAAACTGCTCTTTTCGTGGGGTCAAAATAAAGTATGCTCTGTTAGACCACTGACATTTTTTCATATAGATATAGTGGATACTCTGTAAGTTGTCCACCCAAGGGACTGTAGTGAACTGGTCAGTGTATGAGGTGGTCAACATAATGAACTGTACTGATACGTATGTGGGGTGCATGCTTGGTCTATGAAAATTAGGTCAACTTGAGGAGGTGGTCAATGTAGGGAGGTGGTCAACTATGGAGGTTCTGCTGTACTGTATTTACCCTAACTAATGTAACTGCAATCTCTGCTACCTCCTTTAGTTTATTATCATTTTTTAAGTTTATTATTTTTTATTCATGCCCTTTTCAAAGAGTATTTAGTGAGTGTTCTCTACATGCTACAGATGTTGCCAGCTCCTAAAAAGCACAGATGTTGCCAGCTTGTAAAAAGCTAGAATAAGTGAACAAATGCAGGGGAAATACTGACCTTAGAGCTTTGGCATCTCTGCAGTGTCCATGGGACTAGGCTTTGGTTCTGAGGCAGCTTTATTGAGCCAGGTGCTTTATTTTCAATGTGTCCAGAGATGATTGAGTATTCTGGGCTCTCTGATGCCTGAGAATTGTAGTTTTAAACCATTATTTACTTCTAGTTTAGGTATATAGTGAATGAAGTTTTTGTCTTTTGTTAGTTTCACATTATGGAGAACTCTTCTTTCATCCTAGACGTTGCATTTCCTGACATGTTATTATTAACTGCTAAACATAAATAAAGCTTTTTGTATACTCTCCCAGAATCACAGTTATAAGAAGCTATCATTTCTATCCTTATTCGTACACTGAGCTTCATTTCTTCTCTTGTTATAGCTGACCTCTTTCTGCAAAGACCACCATACAACAATGGAGACCTATAATATTTCTAGTGGATAGTGCCAGAAAAGTATTATATGTGATTTTAGCCACAAAAGACTTTTATGTGAAAAAAGCCTCTGTGATAGGTGATGACAGATAACAAAATACAGTATGCATTCAGTGGCTAGAAGTTTAGCTCTTTTTCATCCTGATGATGAGTTTTATATTCATCTGAGGGAACATTTATAACCAGGGTTCTGTTATTAGATTGATGAATGTGTGCAGATGTACCTGGCATTTTACTTATGAAACAGGTAATAATTTAGGAAATGAAAAACTTATGATTAAAAAGCTGGACAAACATTTTAAGGACTAATTCTTCTTGTCATCAAGCAAATGACCTGCTGTCCTGACTATAGTAAATGATGTGTCCAATAGAACTAATCAGTTGAAATTAGATGAGTTTCAACTAGAAGCCCATGATTCTTAAATGTGGGAAGGAGGTAGGGAGCCATTTGAGAATCAGATGAAAGTTGAAGGTCTTTGTCACAGAAAAATACACAAGCACTCCACATTTTATATATTCAGGGAATTTTTGATCTGTCAACCTCAACAACTCCATGGTAGTAGAAGATCTCAGCCCTTGTGCATGTAGGCTTGGAGAAGATATTTTGTGAAAAAACGTAGGACCTGACTGAGACCTAGTGGTCATTATTTCAAATCTTCAGTGGAGAATGGTGCAGTAGAAAATTCTAAAGCAGGAACCATAGATGTAGTACTTTTAAGTTTTCATATATATAAAATTCATCCATAGATGATGAAAAAGAAGGGCAGATACCTGGGATGCAGTTCTAGAGATTTTCATTGAGTCATTCTGGAATGGGAAGCAGGAATCTGCCTTTTAATAACTGATCTTCATGATTAGTCAGCTAATTTTGAAAGCATTTTCTAACCATCACTGGGAAGTTCTTCAAACCATTGGCCACTAACACACTGACCTCTCTGTATACCACTCTTGATGCTCCTATGTGCTGGACTTTCCAATGAGCTGCAAGAATTTATGTGGCTTGGGCATCTTTTCTCCTTCACTTTCCCACAGTTAATAAAATACAAAGTTTTTTATATTTTAAAGGCCCAATATCTTTGAGTACCTAACTAGTTTGGCTACTCTAACTTAATTCACTATTATCAATAATTGCAGAGGAAATCATTTTTGATCATCCTAAGTTTATTTTTTTTTAATTATTTACTTATGTATTTATAGACACAGGAGTCTCACTCTGTCACCTAGCCTGGAGCACAGTGGGACTCATCTCGCTGCAGCCTCTGACTCCTGGGCTCAAGACTCTTGTCTCCAGAGTAGTTGGGACTATAGACAAATGCCACCACACCCTGACTAATTTTTTAATTTTTTGTAGAGATGGGGTCTCTCTGTGTTTCCCAGAAGAGGGGATCTCAAATTCCTGGCCTCCAGTGATCGTCTCACTTACTTTCCCAAAGTGCTGGGTTTATAGGAATGAGCCACTGGGCCTAGCCACCCTAAGTTTCTTTTATTTTTTAACTTTTTTTTTTGTTGTTAAATTATAGCTGTGTATATTAATGCAGTCATGGGGTACAGTGTACTGGTTTTATATATAATTTGAAATATTTTCACCAAACTGGTTAACATGTTTAGTTGCTGCTGAGCTTTCACCAGTGTTTAAGACAATAGATGATATCAGTTCGTGGGTATTGGGACACAACCTCTAAAAGCAAATAGCAAGATGAATGTAATCTTTCTCTGCATTACTATGGTTCCCTTCACCACGTTTCTTTTCTTTCTTTTTGGAGGGAGTGGGGGACAGAGTCTCAAGCTATTGTCCTGGGTAGAGTGCTGTGGCATCACAGCTTACAGCAATCTCAAACTCTTGGGCTTAAGCAATTCTCTTGCCTCAGCCTCCCAAGTAGCTGGGACTACAGGCACCCACCACAGGGCCCAACTAATTTTGATTGGAGTTGTCATTGTTGCTTGGCAGGCCTGGACTGGATTCAAACCTGCCAGCTCCAGTGTATGTGGCTGGTGCCCTAGCCGCTGAGCTACAGGCACTGAGCCCCTTAACCCCAGAAAGAACTGAGACAAAGGAAAAAAAAATCAGCATGTAAATCTGGATTATAGTGCGAAAATATCCATGGCTAAAATTAGAAAAGTTTTCCTTTTACCTTGAACTATAAATTAGAATGTCTTCCATAAAAAGTTTCTTTTCTATCATGACTGGTATACCTACATCTAAGAGAACATACCTATCTCCTCAGGTCTGTCTTTTGAGGAATAATGTTAATATATTAGTAATTATTATGCTAGTTATTATTAACATATTAGTTATATAGTATATGAATTTTAATTAATGTAATACAATAATATTATTGGCATAATAATATATTATTGGCTTTTTACCCACTTGTTTTATTTATTATCTTATCGAGGATATTTATAAAAGAGCCAACTTAAAATAAAAATAAAGGATATAAAGCAGATACTTCTCAAATCTCTGTAGTTGAAATGACAGGGTTTTGTTACTTGACATGAATCTTCTTCCTAAATCCAGGTTCTTCCTAAGGAACTAATTCACAAAAGAATTTCTATGTGAAAATTCTATCAAATATCTAATCTCTTTCTCCTGATTATTTAAATATGCATGCTGTGAGACCCATGCTGTGTATTCTTTTGAAACAAAATTTAGTTTGAAACAAAATTTAGTTTGTACATTGTTATGCTCAATATGTCCAAAATAACTAAATCTTATTAATATCAAGGGGAATGTTAATTTTTTGTGTGTGTTGTGAAAAAAAAGTCTTTACTAAGCATAAATGATGTAAAACCTCCAGAAACTGAAGAACTCTGTTCAATATTAGAAATATTGAAACATATTTAAGAGACAAAGATGGGTAAACTAATTTAGGTCAAAGATGATCACCTAGGGGATGCAGTCTCAAAACTGTATTGTCAATCACTGCATTCTTGCTTAAAAGGGGGAGCAGAGCTGAGCAGTCTTCGTGGGACTAAATGAATCTCAAAGCTTTTTGAGACAGACTTTGTTTTTATTTGAACAGTTGTGGCATTACAGCAGTAAGGGATCATTACAGCAGATTCAGTGGCCCTGTCTGTGGATTACCTTCCTCCAGCTATTGCTGGCAGAGGGCTGAGCTTCAGGTGTTTGTATCTTTGCCCAGCAGAGATTCCAGCAAAATACCACTCCTCCTTAGGATTGAGTAGAGAACAGGCTGATATCAAGACAGAATCAGGTTGAGCTATCTCACCAACTTGGACCTCTGAGTCTCTGACAGTAGCCCAAAATAGACCTTTGTGAGGCTGTAGGGGAGAAGCCACAATCACAAGCCCAAGGTTATTGGAGGAGTGGTTAGCTCCAGTTCCTGGGGCCTCCTGATCCAGTCTCATCCCACCAGTTTTAATTCCCAAATAGGTTAGTATAGTGTTTTCTAAGTGTCCCCAATTAGATTACCTCTCAATAATTATTCAGGGACAACCTATCATTTCAACTAAAAAAATATAATTAATTTATTATTTTAAAAAGCTGAAAACACTCCTAGGGAGAAACCAGCAGAAGAAATCTGGCAACATGAAAAATAAGAGCAGTTCAACTCCCTCAAGAAATTACCAAGGAGCTACAATAGAAAATACATTCCATAGAGAAATTGCTGAAATGTCAGAAATAGAATTCAGAATATGGATTGCATATAAGATGATTGGAATGGAGGAAAAGATGGAAATAGAAATAAAAAATAGTTCAAAAGTTGTCCCAAGAAGTTAATGAATTCAAAGACAAAGTCACCAAGGATATAGACATAATGAGGAAATATATAGCAGAGCTTAAGGTATTGAAAAAGGCATTTGAGGGGCTTCAAAACACAGTAGAGATCCTCAGTAATAGAGCAGAACAGAGAGAAGAAAGAACTTCAGAAATTGAAAACAAGACTTTTGAACTATCTCAAGCATTCAAAGAGGCAGAGTAAAGGAGAACAAAAACAGAATATTCCCTGTAAGAGTTATGAGATCATTACAAAAGAGCTAACATCCAGATTATAGGGATTTCTGAAGAAGAGGATGGTTCTAAAGGCATGGATGTTCTATTCCAAGACATTATGGTGGAGAATTTCCCAAGCATTGTGAGAGACCTAGAAACCCCATTTATAAGTGGGCAGGAGACTTGAACAGAAACTTCTCTGAAGATAATACAGATGAATGGCCAACAAACACATAAGAAAGTGCTCATTGTCTTTAATCATCAGAAAAATTCAAATGAAAACCACTCTGAGATATCACTCAATTTCAGTAAGATTAGCCCACATCACAAAGTCACAAAACTGTAGATGCTGGCATGGATGTAGAGAGAGGGGAACACTTCTTCATTGCTGGGGAGATTGTGAGCTAATATAACCTTTATGGAAAGAGGTATGGAGAATTCTCAAAGAACTAAAAGTTGACCTCCCATTTGATCCTGCAATACCATTACTAGGTGTCTACCCAGAAGAACAAAAATCATTTTACCATAAAGATATTTGCATCAGAACATTTATTGCAGCTCAATTCTTAATTGCTAAGCCATGGAAGCAACCTAAATGCCCATCAGTCAATGAATGGATTAGCCAATTGTGTCATATGTATACCATGGAGTACTATTCAGCCATAAGAAACATCATTTATGTTATCTGGATGGAGTTCAAACACATTCTTTTTAGTAAAGTATCTCGATAATGAAAAAAATGCTATGTACTCAATACTAATATGAAACCAATAAATAAACAATTACATGCCCATACTAATGGTAAAACACAAATATTGTCTAGTAACAGTGAGGAGTGAGGAAGGAGAGGTGAAGGGGCAGGTGGGAGGGCTACTGGTGAGAAGAAGAAGGGCAATTGGTGGGATCTCACCTAATGTGCACAGTGTGAGTGTGCTCAGCATGCCCTTTGGGTAAAGGGCTCTTTTACAACTTGAAATTTACCCTGAAAGTGAGAAAAATGTAACCTAAAAATTTGTACCCTCATATTAACTTGAAATAAAAAAGTAAATAAATGACAATTATATTTAACATTAAAAAATATATACAAATGACCAACATTATTAATCATCATGGAAACGAAAATTAGAATTACAATGAGTGATCACTTCACATCTTTTAGAATGACTATTTTCAAGAAAAAGAGAGATAAGTGTTGTCAAGGATGTGGAGGAAAGGAAACCTTTATACAGTGCTGGTAGGAATGTAAATTATTAGTAATTATGGAAAATAGTATAAAAGTTCTTTAAAAATTTAAAAAGAGTATATTATCCTGCAATCTCACTTCTGGGCACATATCCAAAGAAAATGAAATCTCTACCTTGTAAAGATATCTACATTCTTATGTTCACTGTAGTATTATTCATAATAGCCATGTCATAGAATCAACTTTGGTTAGCAATTGAAGTGAATTTTCAATTTTGGAATTACTTTAAGTAAAACTAAAACTTTAAGTCCGTACCTTTTAAAAGTTCAGCTGTCAATAACACACATCTACTTAGAATTTTATTTCTGAAAATTTTAAGGTAAACCATCATTACCTTCATTTTTTCCCTAAGTATATACATTGATTAATACCTGCATTAATGATTTGGTGGACTGTTCATTTTTTTCCAAGGAGACTCAGTAGGGAGACTCATGCCTCTAAATCCATGTTTCATTCACACTGAGTGAGCACCTTGATTACCTGGACAGCTAAGAGCCCTGTGCTGTCTGAAAGGAAGCAGCTATTTTGAACTTGTGATATCTGCCTTTGAAACAAATTTAAGTTGGAAGTAGTGACTTTTAGGTTGTTCACCACTGCATGACTGAAATAACACCTTTTCCTCAAGCAAATAGAGACACAGGAAGTTTGTTTTGGTGGCAAGGAAAAGGATTCTAATCAAGGAGTGGTATTTGCAAAGTGGGAGAAATAAATAAGTCTCATGCAAGAGATGTTAAACAGCCTGCTTGGCAGGGTAAACACCCTGATGCAGGATTTCTTGTAAGGGAGGACACATGATTCTGTTCCTTCCATTTTCAAGGAGAAGCAATTTCCACTCTACACTCTTCAGCAGAGAATGTTGAAAGAACATTCCAGCCCCTGTCCTCCATAGTGATCCTCTCATAGGAGGTGAAGAAATTGATCTGATCAGTGAGGTTAGGGAAAGGGGCTCTGTCCAGTGGAATTCTCTATTCTTGCCTTTCATTGGTTCTGATTCCCAGCTGCCCACTGATATGTTCTCCCTACTTCTGTTTCCCAAGCATGAGTCCTGGAAATCCTCTTCTAAAGATTGAGGAGGGAAGGGCACAGGAGTCAAAGGAATTAATTTTTGGCCTTAGCTTTAATTTGTAGTCCTCAATTCTGTAAGCAATAAAGCCTGTATGTTGTTGCCCATCTGAATCTACTACCTATTACACAAATAACTTTAATTCAAGGAGAATAAGGGGGATTAACTGGCCTTGCAAAAACTCAACAGTTTTTAGTAGGACTATAGGTTGCAGTAGAATGGCAATAGTTGGTCTTTTGAAGATCTGTAGACATTTATTTGGGCCTGAACTGCTGGTTGGTGAGGCCTAGGAAAGGGTTGGCTCTGATTGTTTTTTTAAAAAAAGAACCTGCCCATAGTCTGGCCTTCACAGTACAACCAAGATTTGAAATGACCATCTAAGTATAGAATCATATTCTATAACCAATAAGACGGCACTGATCAAGAATTGTTGCTGTGTATTAGGCACAAAAAAGACAATAATAACAACAACAAAAAACCCACATTAGCTCAACAACAATAACAAACAACCAACCCCCCCCCCAAAAAAAAAAACACATTAGCTCAGAGATAGAATGGGGGAAACCTGATACAGGAAAAAGTTTATGTTAAAATGAAAATACGATCCCAGTACAGGCCAAGAATATTGTATTATTTTTACCAAGACTGCCTAACCCTCAGGCAGCCTGAATGAAACTAGAATATATGGATTAATGAAAGTAATTATGCTATTATACTTTATACTAGTCAGACTGTAATAGATTATTTGGGATGTCTTAAAAATAATCCTCATCCCTTAAGCATTCTTTGTAAGAATGGTCAAGATAAAGAGAAAGGAGTTTAGATAATGTCTCATTAGAGAAATAACTTCCCCTGGAGAAGAAAAAATGTAATGAAGGACAGGCTAACTCCCTTCTAATATTTGAAGGGCTATTGTGGGAAAAGATTAAAAGATTATTCCCCCTAGACTTAAAGATATAAGAAGTGTATTTCACATTAAAGCGTTTTATAAAAGTTAAAATCCAATGAGTAGAAAAGCTGAATATTGAAGGTGTAAGATCCAGTCCAAGTGTGGGTACATGTGGAGTCTGAGCAAACCTTTCAGAGGAGATATTACTACAATGATTCCCACTTAGATCACTGAGTGGGATGATAGCTCAAAAATTGACACCAATTCTATGAGTGCAGACCTGTGTGCTAATCCAGGCTGCACCATGGAATGGCCAGCAACCTCATAGCTGGCTTCTCTTGGCTTTAGTTATTGCCTTTCTAGAATGGGCAGCGACATTGCCTTCCCCTGCCTCTCAGGACTATTATGAAAATGAAGTGAGAAGACTGATAATCAAATGCTTTGGGGAAAAAATGATATAGAGGCAATCTACTAATATACTATTTATAGTGAAGACCAAAGTGGTAAATTAGAAAACAATAAAACCAAGTGAGGTAAAATAGAACTTCTTAAACATTAATAATATGTAAGTGTCCTGTGGAATATTTTCATATGCAGATTCTGTTTCATCAGGTAAAGAACAGGGGTGTGATTTTCTATGGAGTGCCCTGGTCATGATGATACTGGTCTATAAATTAGTCTTTGCGTGGCAAAAAGCAGACTACGTTCATGTCTTTAAAGGCTCATCCAACCCTCGACCCACTCAGTCATTTAAGGATTTTATTCTGGCAAAACTCTTAGGAGAGCACTTAACAAAATGTATGATTCTAGAACAGGCTGACAGGGAGCAAGTTGTAAATCTGTATACCCACCTAGCAACCATATACATGTATATGCATTTACAGAATGACTATATCTTAGTTAGCTATTTGTTATGTGTCATGTAACATGTAACATGTAACATGTCTGTGAAATAGCAGTTCACGACATTTAAGTGTCAATGCTGTTCACACAATGAAACAGATGAGGTTTAAAATACAATGAAAACAGATAGATGTAGTTGTGGTTATTTGTATACAGGTAGAAAAATGAATTCTAGCTAATTTAACTGAAAAGAAAATTTATTAGATGTGTGTGGGAAGGATGATCTAAATGAGGCTAAAGAGACTGGTAGCTGATGAAAGTTTTTTTTTTTTTTTTTTTTTGGCAGTTTTCTTGGCTGGGGCTGGGTTTGAACCCACCACCCCCACTCCGGTATATAGGGCCAGTGCCCTACTCCTTGAGCCATAGGCGCTGCCTGCTGATAAAGGTTTTTAAAGGTTTTTAAAGCATGAAATACTCAGTAGTCATTGCTATCGTGTATGAATCCAGTCATTTCTTCCATCCTTCTGTCATTGTATCCAGTGTCAAATTCACAGGAAAGAGTATCTGATTAGCCCTGCTTAAGTCATGTGCTTACTTCCTGGTGTATTGGGACAGTGAGAGAAGCCTCTACTGTCCTACCAAGAGGACAACTGTGGGAAATGGGACTATTCTAAGGAAAGAGGTAAATGGGGAATGATTCTCTGAATATCTATCTATCTATCTATCCATCCATCTGTACACACACATACACATATATATATATTTTAATTAATTTTAATGTTTCTTAATAGTTTTAGTTCAGTGGTTTTCTTGCCAATTTCCATTAGCTTTTTAAAGCTTTGAGTGTAAAAAATGGAACTAATCATATGTGAATAGTCTTTTTAAAGAGAGAGCCTGTTGCTAATTGTTTTTTGCTTTTGTAGGAGAAAGAAAGAGCTGGAGACACTGTTGGAAATAGCTGCCTTAAAAGTCATCAGCACAACCTAAATATGATGAAGGTTTATCTGGTGAGTTGCCTCATTCATAGAAATAGCTGCTTGATGGAAGAATATTGAAAGTTATTTAAATTTTTCCTAGCTGTCTCAAGAAAACACAATACTTGAGATAGATGGAATTTGAGAAGTTATAATACCTTCTTAATGTTTGGTAAACATTTTTAAAATTCTCTCTGTCCATAACAAATATTCCCAACCAAAATTTATTTTAAATGATAGATAACAGCTATTGTGTGTTTTGCTCTAAACATTTACACTTACAGCATTGAAAGAAAAAATCTCTCCCTTGGATTTATGCAGGTCATACCATTGCTGGCTCAGTGTTACCTTCTCTTACCATTACATATCACATTCAGCTTCCTGGCTTCATAATAAAACCTAGCTTGCTGTATGTACTTGGTCTCATGAAGAGCATAGGCTGCTCCCTTGCTCTACTATCTCCTTATCACTTTCCTGCATAACAAGGACTAACTTGGAGCTGAACAGCAGAAAGAGATTGGGGCCATGTGTAACAGGGCCAAGTTCAGTATGTTCATTTGCATAATGGTTGTGTATTGCATTACTAAGATTATTTTACAGGTGAAAAAGTCAGCAGAATAATTTGCCATTGACTAATTGGGCTCAAATTTGATACCTTTTTTTTTTGGCCGGGGCTGGGTTTGAACCCGCCACCTCTGGCATATGGGGCTGGTGCCTTACTCCTTTGAGCCACAGGTGCCACTCATGGGCTCAAATTTGAGTTAAAATTTTTGTGGTTTTGAATTTCAGATTTATTCTTTAGAATTTGGGCATATCCACTAGGGTAAATGAATTTATCTATTTTTCAAAGAGAATGTTGCTGAGAATGGATCTTGTTATAGACTTTCTTCATGAGTGTTATGAGTCTTATTATAGATGTTTCTCATAAGTATTATCAGTAAGCATTTATGTCATCTTTATTGATTGAGTCAACCTTGGTCCTTGGAAAAGAGAAAAAAGTTTTAGTTTTTTTTCCTTTTTTTTTTTTATTAAATCATAGCTGTGTACATTAATGCAATCATGGGGTACAGTGTGATGGTTTTATATGCAATTTGAAATACTTTCATCAAACTGGTTAACATAGCCTTCATGGCATCCTCTTAGTTATTGTGTTAAAACATTTATATTCTACATTTAGAAAGATTCACATGTACCCTTGTAAGATGAACCATAGGAAAAAGTTTTAGTCTTGTAATATTCAGAAAGAAATGAAAACCCTGTGGTCCATGCACCTAAATCTAAGTGATGCTTCTCTATCCCTGCCATCATTCTTTCCAGAGAACCATTACTTCTTTTTAGTTGAGGAAGAAGGGTCACGGTTATTCCCAAATGAAAAATATCCACTGAATTGTTAACAATAAAAGAGACACATTGCCTTTACAATGCCCTAAGAACAAAGAAACTTTTGATCATACCCCAAATAAGTTCTATTTGATGCCAATACCCAGATTGGTATTATTCTTATTTATAAGAAGATAATATTTTTAAGATAAATAAAATAAAATACATTATTCTCTGGTTTCCTGCCAGTGGAGTGAAAGGTGAGTTGAGTTAGAGTTGTCTGGAGTCACAGTTAATTATTTTGTTTTCAGAAGCACACTCTGAGGCAGAAGGCATTAAAGTTCAATTAGCTGCTTATAATCTCTGTAATTATTTCCAAGAAATAGGTGACTTATAAAGTTGTCTGAGTTGTAGCAAAGAGATAAATATCATGAAGGGGGCTGGTAAAACCAGGGACTGCAAATTATTTAATGAAAGCAATTTTCATTTAAGAATTAATTGGTTTCAGATGCTTGGCAAAGTCATTCTAAAGATTGAGGATTTTTAATTTACTTAAGGCTTATTTATTTATTGTTTTTGCTGTATTTGCTTTTGAGATCTTAATCATAAATTCTTTGCCTAGGCTGAAGTCTAGAAGAGTTTTTTCCCCAAGTTTTCTTTTAGAATTTTTGTGGTTTCATGCCTTGCCTTTAAATCTTTTCTCCATCTTGAGTTAATTTTTGTATATAGTGATAAACAGGTGTTCTGTTTCTTTCTTCTGCGTGCAGCTAAACAGTTTTCTCTGTCCACTTACTGAATAGGGCTTCCTGTCCCTAGTGCATCTTGTTGTCTGATTTGGGTTCTTAATTCAGTTCCATTGGTCTATGTCTATGCTATTACACCAGCATAAAAGTTTTAGATGTGTTGTTTTAGTTACTATAGCCTTGCAATATAATTTGAAGTCAGGTAATATGGTGCCTCCAGATTTGTTCTTTTTTGCTTAAAATTGCTTCCCCTATTCAGACTCTTTTTTGGTTCCAAATGAATCTTAGGATTCTTTTTTCTAGACCTGCAAAATATGACATTGATATTTTGATGGAAATTTCATTGAATCTGTAAATCACTTTGGGCAGTATGGACTTATTAATGATGTTGATTCTACCCATCCACAAACAAGGGATATTTTTCCATTCATTTGTGTCATCTGAGATTTCTTTCATCAGTGTTTTGTAGTTCTCTTTAGAGATCATTCAACTCCTTGGTTAAGTATATTCCCAGGTATTTTATACTCTTTGAAGTTATTATAAATGTTTTTCAGTTATTGTTTTGACTCTCAGTTTGACTGTTACTAGTATATGGAAATGCTACTGATTTTGTTTCTGAAATTTTGCTGAATTGTGTCTATCAATTTTAGAGGTCTTTTGGTGGAGTCTTTAGGATATTTTAGTATAAGATCATATTGTCACTAAACTTGGGTAGTTTGACTTGCTCTTTCTCACTTTGCATACCCTTTCTTTCTTTCTCTTGCCTGATTGCTCTGGGTAGGACTTCCAGGACTAAGTTAAATAGAAGTGGTGACAGTGGGTACCCTTTTATTATTCCAGCTCTTAGGGAAAGTGCTTCCAATTTTGCCCCATTCAGATAGTGGTTGTAGGTTTGTCATATATGATGTTTATAATTTTTCCTTCTATATCTTGTTTGGTTTGTATGTGTGTGCGTGTGTGTGTGTTTTGAAACAGTCTCACTCTGTCATCCTGTGTAGACTGCCGTGGTGTCACAGCTCGCAGCAACCTCAAACTCCTGGGTTTGAGAGATCCCCTTGCCTCAGCCTCCCAAATAGCTGGGACTACATGCAGCAGCCATGATACCTGGCTAGTTTTTCTATTTTTAGTAGAGACAGGATTGATCTTGCTCTTATTCAGGTTGATCTCAAACTCCTGAGCTCAGATGATCCACTTGCTTCAGCTTCCCAAAGTGCTAGGATTACAGGCATGAACCATGGTGCTCAGCCTTACACTCATTTGTTGAGCGTTTCTAATCATGAAAAAGTGCTAGCTTTTATCAAATTATTTTCTTGCACCTATTAAGATGATCATACGGTCTCTGTCTTTGCTTTTGTTCATGTAGTGAATCATGTTAATTGATTTGCATACGTTGAATCATCACTGGGATGAAACCAACTTGATCATGGTAAATTATCTTTTTGGTGTACTGTTGAATTTGGTTTGCTTGTATTTTGTTGAGGATTTTTGTACTTAAGCTCATAAGGTATATTGGTCTGTAGTTTTCTTTTCTGGCTTTGGTATCAAGGTGATAGTGGCTTCATAGAATGAGTTAGGGAGGATTCTTTCCTTCTTAATGTGATGGAATAATTTCTGTGTGATAGTTCCCAGTTCTTCCTTGTATGTTAGATAGAGGTTGGCTGTAAATCCATCTGGTCTGGGGCTTTTTGTGTGTGTGAATGTACACTGCAAAGGAAATAATCTGCAGAGTAAATAGACTACCTACAGAATTGACAAAATATTTTCAAACTAAGCATCCAATAAAGAGCTAATGTCCAGAATCTACAAAAAACTCAAACACATCAGCAAAAAGAAGACAAACCACCTCATAAAAAAGGGGGCAATGAAGAAAGTGGGGGCAAGATGGCCGACAGGTACCAGCCTCGACAGATGCTCCCATTCAGAGGGAAGGATAAAGTCCAGAAAATACCCAACAAAGTTAAAGACTAGGAGCCCAGCTGAGAGAGAAGAGTTATACCTGCAGGACACCTCTGCTGAGGCAAGCTGCATCTCCTGGAGTACAACATACAGGTAAATGGAACATTTCAAAGGAAAAGTGTCCGTCCGCTTCCCCAAGAGAGCTGTGTTTTTCTCTTTGTTTTATCTTTATCTGCTCCTGTAAGCTTCCTACAGGTGAGAGATGAACTGAGGACCTATTATCTCACCCCACGTATGAGAGCTACAGGTGGTGAGGTCTACTCCCCTAAAGGGACCCTGCTGAGACTCCAAACACCCTCTCACCAGGCAAAAAAATTGAACTAAAGTTTCCACTGCCATTTTGATCTCCAGTCCACCCTTCCCCCTTTGACTGCAGAGACAGTGAGAGGAGGCCCAAGAGTTCCCCACCCATGGGACCAAGTGCACTGTCCCAGCCCTGCAGCCATGCATTCCCTATGCGGCCACTGCCTTTCCCCTGCCCCAGGGTAGCCCTGGCAGGGCCAAACTAGGACTGATCCAGCCACATGCCCCTTGCTGCTCCTGCTGTTCCCCTGCCCCTGGTCACCCCGGTGGGCCAAACAGGAACTGATCCAGCCACACATGTGTCCAGCCATTGCTGTTCCCCTGCCCCCCACCCCTGTTGCCCCAGCAGGGCTGAACAAGGACTAATCTGGCTGCTCGCATGCCCCCCACCACAGCTCCCATTCCCCTGCCCCTGGTTGCCCTGGCGGAGCTGAACTAGGACTGATCCGGCCACTGCCGTTCCCCTGCCTCCACCCCGTCACCCAGGCAGGGCTGAACTAGGTCTGATGCGGCCACACAAGTACTCCATGCCACTGTTGCCATTCCCCTGCCCCCAGTCGCCCTGTGGGGCCAAACTAGGACTGATATGGCTGCTGCTGTTTTCCTGCCCCTAGTCACCCCAGCTGGCTAAACAAGGTCTGGTCCGGCTGTGCACTTTCCCGTGCAACCACTGCCATTCCCCTGCCCCCCAGTCGCCCCAGTGCCTGAGAACTATGAGAAGATAATAGACACACCCTGTCTTTCTGAGCAACTAGAAGAAGCCAGCACCTTCTTTGCCAGGCACTGACTGAACAGTTCTGATAAGGTCTCCAAACAGTGTAAATTCAGCATGGGGGAGAATCAGCGGAAAAACTCCAACAACTTGAATACCCAGAGTAGAACAACTCCCCCAAGGAAAAATAGGGCAGATGCAATTGAAGACCCCATCCATAAACAGATGGTTGAGATGTCAGAAATCAAGTTCAGAATTTGGATAGCAAATAAGATTAACAAAATGGAAGAAAGGTGGGAATTAGAATTTCAAGAAATTATTCAAAAGATATCTCAAGAAATTATTCAAAAGATGTCTCAAGAATTCAATGATTTCAAAGATAAAATGACCAAAGATTTTGAAACATTGACGCAAGAGTTTGCAGCCCTCAAAGATCTGAAAAACACAGTAGACTCCCTCGGTAGCAGAGTGGAACAGCCAGAAAAAGGATCTCTGACATTGAAGACAGATTTTGAATGAACCCAAGAACTCAGAGATGAAAAGAAATGGAGAGAAAAAACGGATCTTTCTCTCAGAGGCGCTCTAGGATAATTCAAAGAAAACTAATATTCACTTTATAGGAATCCCTGAAGGCAATGAAGTTGCTTCACAAAACACAGAGGCTCTTCTTCATGAAATTATGAAAGAGAACTTTCCAGACATGCCAAGAGATTCTGAAATTCAGATAGCAGATAGTTTTAGAACCCCAGCACAACTCAACATAAACAAGACATCCCCCAGGCACATCATAATTAACTTCACTAAAGTTAATATGAAAGAGGAAATTCTGAAAGCAGTTAAACGTGAGAGAACCATAACATATAAGGGGAAGAATATTAGAATGACTGCAGGTCTCTCTGCTGAAACCTTTCAGGCTAGAAGAGGATGGTCATGGACTTTTAATCTCCTAAAACAAAACAACTTTCAACCCACTATCCTGTATCCAGCTAAACCAAGTTTCGTCTATGATGGAGAATTTAAATACTTTATTGACATTCATATGTTGAAGAAATTTGCCATAACTAAACCAGCTCTCCTGGAAATTTTCAAACCTATCCTCCATAATGACCATTGCAATCCTCCACCACAAGAGTAACCTCACTCAGAAACTTTTGATCAAATTCCAACTCCCACATTGGCAAAAGGATTAAAAATGTCTACTGGACTATGGAGCAACTTGATGTCCAAAATTTTCCCAGGCTTATCAATAATTTTAATCAATGTGAATGCCTTAAGTTGTCTTCTAAAGAGGCACAGATTGGCTGACTGGATACAGAAACTCAGACTGGATGTCTGTTGTATTCAAAAATCTGATCTTACCTTAAAAGAAAAATATTGACTCAGGGTGAAGGGATGGTCATCTATATTCCAGGCAAATGGAAAGCAGAAAAAAGTAGGAGTTGCAATTTTATTCACAGATACAGTAGGGTTTAAACCAACAAAAATTAAGCAAGGATAAGGATGGCCATTTTATATCTGATAAAGGTAATACTCAATATGATGGGATCTCAATTATCATTATCTATGCACCCAACCAGAATGTACCTCAATTTATAAGAGATACTCTAATAGGCATGAGCAACTTGATCTCTCCCAGCTCCATCATAGTTAGAGATTTTAAAACCTCTTTGGCAGTGTTGGACAGATCCTCCAATAAGAAGGTTAGCGAAGAAAATTTAGATTTAAATTTAACTATTCAACTTTTGGACCTAACTGACATCTACAGAACATTTCATCCTAACAAAACTGAATATACATCTTTCTCATCAATCCAAGGAACATATGCCAAAATTGATCACATCTTAGGTCATAAGTTTAACCTCAGTAAATTTAAAAGAATAGAAATTATTTCATTCATCTTCTCAGACCATCATGGAATAAAAGTTGAACTCAGTAACAGCAGGAATCTGCAGTCTCATACAAAAACATGGAAGCTAAATAACTTTATGCTGAATGATATATGGGTCAGAGACAAGATCAAGAAGGAAATTACCAAATTTTTAGGACAAAATGATAATGAAGAAATGAGTTATCAGAACATCTGGGATACCACAAAGGCAGTCATAAGAGGGAAATTTATAGCATTGTAAGCCTTCCTCAAAAGAACAGAAAGAGAGGAAGTCAACAACTTAATGGGACATTTCAAGCAACTGGAAAAGGAAGAACATTCCAATCCCAAATCCAGCAGAAGAAAAGAAATAACCAAAATTAAAGCAGACTTAAATGAGATTGAAAACAAAAGGATTATAGAACAGATCAATAAATCAAAAACTTGGGTTTTTGAAAAAGTCAATAAAATTGATAAACCTTTGGCCAACCTAACCAGGAAAAAAAGAGTAAAATCTCTAATCTTGTCAATCAAAAACCGTAAAGATGAAATAACAACAGACTACTCAGAAATTCAAGAAATCCTTAATGAATATTACAAGAAACTTTATTTTCAGAAATAGGACAATCAGAAGGAAATTGACCAATACTTCGAAGCACGTTATCTCCCAAGACTTAGCCAGAATGCAGTGGAAATGTTGAACAGGCAAGCAGGCAAGTTATGAAATAGCATCAGCTATACAAAATCTCCCTAAAAAGAAAAGCCCAGGACCAGATGGCTTCATGTCAGAATTCTACCAAACCTTTAAAGAGGAACTAGTACCTATATTACTCAACCTTTTTCAAAATATAGAAAAAGACGGAATACTATCCAACACATTCTATGAAGCAAACATCACCATGATACCCAAACCAGGAAAAGACCTAACAAGAAAAGAAAATTATAGACCAGTATAACTAACGAATATCGATGCAAAAATATTCAAAAAATTCTAACCAACAGAATCCAGCAACATATCAAACAAGTTATACACCACGACCAAGTGGGTTTTATCCCAGGATCTCAAGAATGGTTCAACATACGTAAATCTATAAATATAATTCATCAGATAAACAAATTAAAAAAGAAAGACCATATGATTCTCTCAATTGATGCAGAAAAAGCTTTTGATAATATCTAGCATCCCTTCCTGATCAAAACACTTAAGAAAATTGGTACAGGATATTTCTTAAACTGATAGAGGCCATCTACAGCAATCCCACAGCCAATATTGTATTGAATGGAGTTAAGTTGAAATCATTTCCACTCAGATCAGGAACCAGGCAAGGTTGCCCATTATTTCTGTTGCTCTTTAACATTGTAATGGAAGTTTTAGCCATTGCAATTAGGGAAGAAAAAGCGATTAAAGGCATTCATATAGGGTCAGAAGAGATTAAACTTGAACTTTTTGCAGATGATATGCTCGTATATGTGGAATACACCAGGGATTCTACTACAAAACTCCTAGAAGTGATCAAGAAATACAGCAGCATCTCAGGTTACAAAATCAACACTCATATATTGGTAGCCTTTCTATATACCAACAGCAGCCAAGCCGAAAAAACACTCAAGGACTCTATTCCGTTCACAGCAGTGCCAAAGAAGATGAAATATTTGGGAGTTTACCTAACAAAGGACATGAAAGAGCTCTATAAAGAGAACTATGAAACTCTAAGAAAAGAAATATCTGAAAATGTTAACAAATGGAAAAACATACCATGCTCATGGCTGGGAAGAATCAACATTGTTAAAATATCCATACTACCCAAAGCAATATGCAATCCCTATTAAAGCTCCACTGTCATATTTTAAAGATCTTGAAAAACTAATACTTCATTTTATATGGAATCAGAAAAAACTCGAATAGCCAAGACATTACTCAGGAATAAAAACAAAGCAGAAGAAATTATGCTACCAGACCTCAGATTATACTATAAATCGGTAGTGATCAAAACATCATGGTACTGGCACTAAAATAGAGAGGTAGATGTATGGAACAGAATAGGGAGCCATCAGATGAATCTAGCTACTTACCGTTACCTGATCTTTGACAAGCCAATTAAAAACATTGAGTGGGGAATGATTCCCTATTTAACAAATGGTGCTGGGCGAACTGGCTGGCAACCTTTAGAAGACTGAAACTGGACCCACACCTTTCACCATTAACTAAGACTCTCACTGGATTAAAGATTTAAACTTAAGACATGAAACCATAAAAATACTAGAGGAAAGTGTAGGGAAAACACTTGAAGAAATCAGCATGGGAGAAAATTTTATGAGGAGGACCCCCTGGGTAATTGAAGCAACATCAAAAATACGCTATTGGGACCTGATCAAACTAAAGAGCTTCTGCATAGCCAAGAACACAGTAAAGCAAGCAGACAGCCCTCAGAATGGGAGAAGATATTTGCAGGTTATGTCTCTGACAAAGGGTTAATAACCAGAATCCATAGAGAACTCAAACATATTAGCAAGAAGATCTCAGGGTGGGCAAGGGACTTGAATAGAAATTTTTCTAAAGAAGATGGGCGCATGGCCTACAGATATATGAAAAAATGCTCACCATCCTTAATCATCAGAGAAATGTAAATCAAAACCACTTTGAGATATCACCTGACTCCAGTAAGATTAGCCCAGATCACAGAATCCCAAGACCAGAGATGCTGTCATGGATATGGAGAAAAGGGAACACTTCTACACTGCTGGTGGGAATGCAAACTCATTTGTTCCTTTTAGAAAGACGTCTGGAGAACGCTTAGAGAACTAAAAATAAACCTACCATTTGGTCATGCAATTCCTTTATTAGGTATATATCCAGAAGACCAAAAACCACATTACAACAAAAATATTTGTATCAGAATGTTTATTGCAGCCCTATTCATATTTGCTAGGTCATAGAAGAAGCCCAAGTGCCCATCAATCAACAAATGGATCAATAAACCATGGTATATGTACACCATGGAATACTATGCAGCCATAAGGAAAGATCGAGGCTTTACGTCCTTCATGTTTACATGGATGGAACTGGAAAATGTTTTTCTTAGCAAAGTATCTCAAGAATGGAAGAAAAAGTATTCAATGTACACAGCCCTATTATGAAACTAATTTATAGCTTTCATATGAAAACTATAACCTAATTATAGCCTAAGAATATGGTGAGGGAATAGGGGATGAGGGAGAGAGGGTGACTGGAGGGATCACTTCTATGCTTTATCTTACAAGGGTACAAGTGAATCTTTCTAAGAGTAGAATATAAACGTCTTAACACAGTAACTAAGAAAATGACATAAAGGCTATGTTAACCAGTTTGATGAAAATATTTTAAATTGTATATGAAAACACCACACTGTATCCCATGATTGCATTAATGTACACAGCTATCATTTAATAAAAAAAGAAAAGGAAAAAAAGGGGGGGGAAGACATGAACAGAAATTTTTCAAAATAAGATAGATGAATGGCTAATCAATATATAAAAAAATGTTCAATGTCACTAATCATCAGGGAAATGTAAATAAAAGCTACAATGAGATACCACCTTTTCCCCTGTCAAAATGGCCATTATTAAGAAGTCAAAAAAATAATAGATACTGGCATGGGTGCAGAGAAAGGAATGCTTATACACTGTTGGTGGGATTGCCAATTTGTATAATCTTTATGGAAAACAGTATGGATGTCTCAAAGAAATAAATGTAAACTTGCCATTTGATCCAGCAATCCCACCACTGGGTATCTAGTCAAAGGAAAATAAATCATTTTATCAAAAAGACATCTATACTTGAATGTTCATTGAAATACAATTCAAAAATGCAAAGATGCTGAATCAACTTAAATGCCAATAAATTCATGAATAATAAAGAAAATGCCGTATCTATGCATGTACTATGCAGCTGTAGAAAAGAAATAAAAGTGTCTTTTGTAGCAACTTGGATAGAACAGGAAACTATTATCCTGTTATTTCAGGAATGGAAAAATAATACCACATGTATTCATTAATAATTGGGAGCTAAACAATGGGTACCCAGGGACACAAAGAGACTTGAAAACAAAGAAAGGGGGACACAAGGGGAGGGTAAGGGGGTAAAAACATACCTATCAGGTACAATGAACACTGTTTTGGAGATTGGCACACTGAAAATCCTGACTTAAGCATTGTACAAAATATATATGTAACCAAAACATTCATATACTCTTAATATTTGGAAAGAAAAAGACTGAGGCTATTAGACAAAGAGAGAATAAGAAAATTATATTTGGAGCAAGTTCCTATTTAATTGAAATTTGCATGTTTCAAGGAGTTTGCATTCAGTACCCTACTGGGAATTTAAGCTAAGCATATGCCATTTAGACTATTGGTTTTTCAAAGCCGGTGTTCTGTGTGGATGGAATTTATTTTCTATGTCAGATCTTTGCTACAGATACACCCCCTCTAAATGCCTCTGCTGCCTGCTCCACCTCATTTGTCCTGTGTAGCTCCAGGCTATTGAATTCTCACGTTGGATGGAAAAAGAAGACAGAGTTCAGGAGACAATTTCGTTTCACAATACTTACGGCATAGTGGTTACGAACATGGGCTTTGAAGTGAGGCCCAAATTGAAGCTTCACCACCTATTTGCTGCATGGCCGTGGGAAAGCCACTGTGTTTTTAGCTTTAATAAAATAATACTATAGTATTTTGTGTGTGAGAAGTAGGTCTCTGTGAAACATGTAATATTGTTCTTGGAAATGAGTAAGCAGGTGATATAAGGTAGATGCCAATATTATTGTATATTGTTATTATCAATCCTTTCTATCTCCTACACTACTGTTTGGTTCTTTTCCTATGAAATCTCTTTCATTCCTGGGCCTACAATCAAAGTCACTATGCACACAGTCCCTGACTAACACAGTGGTAAACTCTTTGTGGTCTGTTTTTATCTCAAAAACAAATCCACAACTTTTTGACAAGTTTTTATCTCAAAGGATTTGGATGATCTCTGAAGATGAACTTTCTCTTCTGTAATGCATTGCAGGTATATTTGATTAGTGATTCACCATGTCCATTTTACGAAAGAGATAAGGAGATGAAGGATAAAATTTTTCTACAAAAGATAACATTTTGGGGGGAAAAAGAAAAACGAGATAAGACAGATGAAGTGATTCCTTTAAAAGTGATTTTATAGCTTGCACGGATACAGAGTATAATAATTGCACATACATGGTAAGGTTTGGCAAGTTTCCTTTTTTTATGAAGTAGGACATGGGGTGTTCCTTATATAAGCTGATTTCTGCTTATAAATCAAACAAGATTGAAGAGCCAAATCCAGTGATTGATCAGGTATCACTCTTATTATTTTTAATGATTCACAAATCTGTTAGGAACTGTTTGGGTTTATAATGAGAAGAATTTATCAGACTGCAGAAGACACATCTTTATTTCATGTTGACATTAGCCTCCATATTTTTGACCCCTTATACTACCCCAATGCTGGTATAAGTTTTAAAAACCCATTTGAGCAATTTTGTTTAGAATTGTCTGCATTTTTGTTGTAGTATTACAGAACATGGTATTTACTTAAGTCCAAAAGAGAAACCACTGAGGTGGCTTTTAGTAAAACCTCTGCTATTTGCTGTAGTAACTTTGCATCTTTTTCAACATCTTCCAGCATTTAGTTTCATCACATTTAGGGGAGGGAGACTCTATGTGAATATATAAAAGTCAATACAGCTATGGCTTTTAAAGGAGAAGTAACTGTTTTGATAGTTTTTGGTTCTTTTTCACTCTGGCATAGTTCATGGTGAATATTAAACATGACATGTTCATTAGTAATAATGTTAAAAATAACTACCATATTTGAGGCATTTACTCTAAGCAGTGTTGGAAATTATCATATGAAATGAGTTGTTGGTGAATGAATGCTGTGCTGAATGCACAAGGAATGTTATTTACTTTCATTCCATCAGTTAATCCTCACAAAGCAAAAAAACCCAGATGTACAAGGTGGGCAGTATCATTAGCTTATTTTATAGATAAGAGAATTGAAGTTTAAAGACGTATGACTTCTGATCAAGAAAACACAGTTAATAATACTGTGCCATTGGAATTAAGACCCACATTTGCCAAATTTAGGTGAAAATAGGACCACAAGAGGAAGAGAAAGGACAAAAGAAAACACATTTATGCAAAAACTAGAAACAGCAGCAATAATGGGGTAGTAGGCACAGAACACAGGCAGAATATCCCCACCCAAACCCAAACTCCAAACATGTCTCCCGTCTTCAAATTTTCCATGAATGGCATCTCAGTAACTGACAGATAAGTCGACGTAATATCCATTTCACTGCCCATGTTACCAGTAGTGGCCAACGTGATTTGTGGCAGAGCTTCACGTCTTCAAATGATTATTGCAAACTAGAGCAAGAAAATTTAGTTACCTTCCAAGCTGACATGACATCAGAAGTATCACTGCTTTTTTATCACTGCTCTGAGTGAGAGCAGTGACTGTAGATGATCTGCAAAGAGACACTTGGCATGACTCTACAAGTGGAATGATGGAAAGGAAACGCAGGCAGGAACAATCTGGCTAAGACAGAATTTTGCAAAATGGCCTATTTTGTGTCTGTGTGTATGAAAGAGAGAGAAAGAAAAAAAACATAGAGGGAATGTACGTATGATAAGAGGCAATAAACCTTAAATCTAATAGTCAAGATATCCAGTCTTGATATCTAAAGCTAATGATGCCTAGATACCTAGATACCTAGTGGAAGACTAATCTTAGGACTTGGAGATAACAAGAGGGTTTGTGGAGAAGGAGTGGACTCTTTTCTGGAAGCAGTGACAACATGATCTACTTTGCCATTCTACAATAGTTATTACTATTTGTTAGCTAAGATTCAATTCATTTAGCCAACACCAAAGGGCCATGAATTCGATATTAAAAATATCTTTAGCCTTTTTAAAGAGGAACACAAATATTTCGTTAAGTAGTAATTGTGGTATATTTTAAATGTGATAAAATCACAAGGTGTTATAAAGCATAGAAACTTCAGTTTTCAGTGTTTTGAAAAAGGGCCTAATTCGTCCTCTGTATTTGTAGACTGTATAGTTATCGTAAATGTTGATCTCAAGTCCATTATCTTGGTTGACACTTTCTAGCCTCCTTTTTAAAGAATTGGTAGCTTCACTGGCCTACCTCCCTATATAAGCTACCTGTGGGGTGCACCTACTTCTTTTGTTCACAGAAGTGTCTGGAGTCCCATCTGGGACACAGTAGTCTCTTAATAAATATTCATTGAATAAAATGTATCTCACCTTTAATTTCATATCTTAAATTCTTGTGTTATATTATGAAATCTATTCTTCATCCAATGTTCTCTTCTTTTATTATTTTTGCCTGGAAACTTCATTCCTAGCCCCCAAACATTTTCTCTTTTCTTGAATAGTGTCAGCTATTTTTGGTTTCTGTTGATGCTACATGGTAGTTTTATGTTCTTACCCTGAAAAGGTCTTCAAAGGCTTTACCAACCAGCTCAGTGCTGATTCTTGTTAAGCTACACCTTGGTTTATTATGTAGTTTGGAGCTTATGTTCGTTTGGGCTCCAGGCCCTGAGTTCTCACTGTGGGGCTCCATCCTGATGTTCTCTTTGTAAGAGGGATCCCAGTAAAAAGTAGTATTTCTGAAATCTGGAAACTGAAAGTTATTTGAAAGCTGCTGGCAGTGTTCTGACTCCAAGGTTGAAGTATCATTTAATCGTTTTTTTTATTTTTATGCTGAAAAAAATCTATTAAAAGTTCCTTTAAGTCTCAAAAACAAACAGAACACATATTTATTCTCTTGGGAGAATATTATGAAACTATAATTAAAAAAGAATGAGATGGTTATGTTAATCAGTTTGATTTAAACATTCCACATTGTACATCAGATCATCACACTGTACCCCATAAATGTATACAGTTACGATTTAATAAAAATTAAATTTAAAAAGTGAGAAAATCATCTCGTTGACTTGGGTGGCCATTTAGCAGACCTGTGCATTTGTAGCAATAAATAAAATATTTTTTCTTTTAAATACTGATTTTGACTAAATTCTCCTGGAAAATGATTCTTCATACTTTACAGAGGGATGTATAATTTTATTTAATGATTTGCTCATGAAAAGGTTAATGTAACTCCATCTTGGAACTAACTCCCCCCTCCCCTCCTGGGCAAGCTGGCCCAGGTGGAATCAGTCTATCAGAAGGACACTGGCTCCCTCCTCCACACTTCTGGGCAGCCAGTCTGAAGGGTACTCCACACTTCTGGGCAAGGTCAATCAACTCAGAGGGAGCCAGTCTATCAGAAACAGACAAGCAACCCCCCTCTAGAAAGTCCTTAATCATAACAGCTCAGCCGATAGCAACCCCTCCCAACAAAACACCCAATAGAATTCCTCTATATGCTTTAAAAACCTCCACTCACTTCACTTTGGGATTGCCCCTCCCTGGCTACGCTGTAGGGTGGAGTGACCCAGGCATATGCTTGCATTTAAATAAAAGCACTTCTTTGTTTTTATATGTGTGTATGATGGTCTCTCAGTGGCGATTTAGGTCCCAACACTCACAGGTGTTTGTATGGCCACCTCTCCCCAGGAAGGATATTATCACATGCCTGATGATTTTTGTGTCTTTTAGTGTTAATAAAACAGTAAAAGAAGCATATAGAGCCTGCAAAGTTCTCCTGGTCTGTAGTGGTGGTTCCTAGCCTTATATTAGTCTGTTGCTGTTCTCCGGGCTAACTGATCTGTGACGCAGAAGAAATCACTGCAGACAAAATGAATAGCATGAAAGGGAGACTGAGGCTCACTCTGGCACTCAGTAACTACCTATTTTTATTGATCCTTTTATATACTCTAAAACATCTGATAAAAGTTTAAAATAACAAACAGTTAAAGCAAGGTGAAATCACGGAAACTGCCATAAAAATTCCAGTTCAGCAGAATTACTGCTGAGCACGTATACAATTGATACAAATTGAGAACATTTTGCTTGGGCTAAACCACAAGGGTGCCAGGCTGTCTGTTCCATTAGCCCATTTCCTTAAACTAAAACTAACAACTATTGTGTTAATGAGGAGAAGGGAACAAAGTACAATGGCCCAGTGCCTTGACAGGTGTTCAGCTCCCAGCTACGACCTGTCGTGGCCCTCCGGCACATTCCTTTCTGTGAAGGTTTCTGCTTTCAGCAGGCCTGGGCATGTCCTCAGAGTAAGGAGATTCCATCTTAGGGCCATGTTCCTTGGGGAGCACATGAGGCTAAACTACCATGTCTGAGCATGGGGCGCGGTACCCCTTCATAGTCTGAATAAGCCATCCTTTGGACAATGCACTTTTATGGGGTACAGGTTTAGGCCAGAGAGATTGGACTATACCTGTGTGCCCAAGAGTGTCCTCTGAAGGAAGCTTATACATGTATTTCCATAGCCAATTGTGGGGTTGAACAGGGAGGTGAAACTTATGTTAGAAGATGGGAACTTTTATTTTCTCTAAGAGTCCAAAACAGATTCTGAAGTCTATAAATATGGTACAGTCCTTTTTTGTTTCATTGAGTTGGGCCATCACAGAGGAGCCATACGAGTGGCCATTTCTTTTAGTACACATGAGCTATGCCTTGTGTCAAACATTTATTATCCCCAAGACTGTCACAAGACACACCTGTGGGGAGATTACCAAGAAGGCAAAATATCCTCCTATACACATATGCGGGGTTTGCTCTCTTTAAAGAGGGCTTGCTAGGGATGGCAGTCAGGGTCAAAGCTACAATACAAGTTTCAGATCTTAAAACTGTCGGACTGTAATGGAGGTTGGTAAGTGTACACAGGTGTGCGTGGCTAACTTCACCTTCTGTCTCTCTTCCTTTTGTACATTTATCTGTTTTTTTCTTTAATTTTCTTGTGGTTCCTTTTCTCCTCCCTCCTTCTATTGTTTGGTTTCTGTTTCCTTCTCCTTCCTCTTGCCCTTATTCCATTCCTTTTGTGTTCATTTGAATAATTCAAGAAGAAAAAATTAGATGTGCAGAAATTTATTAGAAGAAACATCTGTGAAGGAGAAAGTGGAGAAGGGGTAGGAACAGGAGGGAGGAAGAGCCTTCACTCTTCACTGCAGCAGGGGAGAGGGAAGGGAGATTGGACCAGAGGAGCCTCAGACTGTAGCAGGCTCTGGCCAGGTCTTGGCCAGTCTAAGGCAGGAGCCCAGAGCAAAGGCTCCCGAATAGAGGAGCCCTGTTGAGTCAGTGCCCAGCTCATAGCCGGGTGAGGCTGGCCTCTGTGTCAGTAGCACAACAGATCCAAAGGCACAGCAGCTGGAGGTGTCAGCCGTTACCCTCCTTGCAGTAGGTTCTCCAGAAGGAGATGCAGCAGCATTTCACGACCACCCCACCGTCTTTTCTCCCTCCCTTTTCCCCTTCATTCTTCCTTCCTTCTGGCCAAAGCAGTCTCATCGTTTCCCTCAGGGGTGACTGAACTTTAGATCAACTTCTTCCTACTCTCTCTTTTTCAAGAACATTTATTTTAGAAAACCTGTAATTGTAATTTTTTTTTCTCTGCCCTTTTGAGTTGTAGTTTTTAAAAGACTCCAGTTTTGCAACACAGAAAGGTCTTTCTCAAATCTGGAAGCCATTCCTGGGGAATGTGCTCATCAAGGAGGGGAGGAACGCCCCTGCCTCCCAGTCTGTGCAAGAGACTTCTGAGGGCACCTTCCTCCAAGTTGTAAAATTACCTCCTGTCATGAAGATGGGAGAAACACAAATTAGCAGATATAGGTGGTTTATGATTCTATTCCCTCAGTTCAGCTCTTAAAATCTCTCCAGCCCTTTGATTTTTTTCAGTGTCGTTGACACATATGCCCTCTTCCTCACGGTGGCTTCTCCCTCCCTTCATTAAAAGTCTTCCTTGCCTGTTAAACTGTGGGGCCATTTTTGCTTCAATATTCCCCCTTTTCCCCCTTCATTGCATTCTCCTTCCTTCTTTCCTTCTTGCCTTTCTTCCTTCCTTCCATTCAATATTTATTAAGTGCCAACTCTGTGCTAAGAACTGGGTTGGCACCATATATTCTGGTGAAAAAGGTAGTTCTAGTCACATTCTGTACCCTTCTGGAGTATGCAGTTTAGAAATACGGGTGGAAAATCAGTCAGTAAACAAAAGAATGCAAATTTTGGAGTACAAATTTCCTTTGTGGAAGAAAACCATGTTGGCAGTTTGAAAAATGGGAAGAGGTCCTACTTTACTTAAAATATTTGAGGATTTCAGACACATGACCTTTTTCAGCCCAAAGCCCATGTTTTGGGAGCTAGCAGTTTGGTTCCGTGTCTAGCACTGAGTGACATCAGCAGTCGCAACTAGCTCACAAAATCTTACCTTTCTCAACCATAAAATGGAAACAATTAATAATACTTGTTTCACTGAAGTTATTTGGGGAATTAAATGAAATAATGCATTGAAAGCATTTTGTGTACTTCCTAAGATGATAAATATTTGATAATATTGGTGGTTATAAGATAATTTGTAAAGACAGCATTCAAGAATGAGATAACTGTATGTTTTTCAGATATATTTAATAAAATGTATTTCAAATGTATTAATATTTAATTTAATTTCACTTTTTTTTTAAAAGTGAACTCCCTTTAAATATCTCTTGGAACATAGTCTAGGGAATTCTAGTCTGTACTGTTCATGTGGGCAGTTATTCTTATGCTGCATAGACTAATCTTTTAACAATTTAACATTTACCTGTCTTATTTCTTTCATAAAATTATTTCTTTGAAAACACTGATAATGAATTACAAGCTTTCTGTGTTACCACAGCTCTCAGCATGATGGTAAGTGCACAGAATGTACATGTTAAAAGCTTTTTGCATTGAAATTCGCACTAACAGTGAAACAAGTATTTATTGGTGTGAGTTACTAATTCAAGGTTCTTTCTGTTCTTATAACATTACCTTTCTCTTTGAAAACAAAAAAGCAATCTGGTCTTAGAATTTAGAATTCCTAGCCGAAGGTAATTCTAAGATAATGAAGACTTTTTTTCCTTTTTCTTAATAGAAGTTTGACATTAGGGATTTAAAATACAAAGAGATTAAGAATCAAGTAAGGACATTTTTCATATTCCATAAACCTATTATGTATTACAAAAAGTTTCATAGTGGTGAGTTATCATGTGAACAAAGAACAGAGATGCTCATTGCAGTGGGTAATTTCAATTTCTTTGTCTAACATGGCTCTAATTCATTTTGATTCTGGGATGTAAGAGCCTGGGCTCCTTATTGTCTTTTTATCATCTTATTTCTAAAAACAGATATTGATTTAACTAAGCTCTCCCAAACAAGATTCTTCATTTTGCTTTTTGGTATAGTGCCAGAAGTCATTCTCTCTTTAACAATGTTCATGACTTCAGGGCAGGTAGACTTGGTTTAGAGTATGAACATTTTGTTTTTGAACAAATTGCTCACTTTCCATGGCTGTCTGTAAAAAGGAAAGAGTAATATATTCATCCTCATGGGGCTGGGGTGAGGCTTAGTAGGTTATAAATGTAAAGCAGTGACAGTTCACACTTGCGAAATACTCAGAGGAAATAATCTATACATGTTTACCTCTGTTACTTTTCCTGTTGTAGATGACACAGTTTGGAGCCTATTTACTTCCTGTTATGTCTTTCTAACAGGGTTAGAAAACATCTTTTATTGAATAAGTTTAGCTTACATATAAACGTGACCTTGTTTATTTGACTACTTTGAAGATAGGATCATGATAGTAGTAAAATTACTATAATGTTTGTTGGCTAGGTGTGTATAATAAGTGGTCACTTACTATTCATAATTTTCTCAAATATTTCAGAACATTTTTTGCCCCTCTGCTAATCCTCAGGACTTAAAATTTTAATTAAATTTTCTTCAGTACTATGCACTGAAGAATTATGCCTATTTTCTTTCTTTTCTTTCTTTTAACCAGACACTTGACTCATCTAGCTCCTTTATCAACTCTTAATAGCCCCTGGAGCAGGAGATGCAGGCAGTCTTCTCTTCTCAGCACCTGTCATTACCAGTTTCCCATCATAAGCTTATTACCTTCTCTCTCTCTCTCTTTTTGTGTTTTTTTTTTTTTTT
>NW_003852609.1:729173-733611 GCF_000181295.1 Otolemur garnettii | reverse complement strand
AGGTCTACGGTTTCAAGAATAATTTTCTTTGGTTTGATGCTCTGCCCTTCAGACCCCCTGGGATGGCAACATCAACCCCATGGCTCCTACCCCCTAAACTGGTTGGTGGCCAGCTGATCTTTGGAAACCAAGGTGTTGATCTCTGAATTACCCACAGAGTCACTTTTCCTCTTTCTTGAATAATAGCATATATTTGTGGATCAATAGTTCTATTGTCCTGTCAAAGCCCAGAAGTCCAGTAGCTTTCCTTCCTTTTCTGCTCTCTCTCTCTCTCTCAGTTCAAACTCTAACCAGTGATAATCCAGCCACATCCCAATGTTCTCTTCAGAACATACTTTCTTATTTTTTGCAATATGTGTAGGCTGAGCATTTTTCAAGTCTCCCAAGTTCTGATTCCTTTTTCCTTAACAATTCCTCTTTTAATATTTCTCTGTCTCTCTCTCTCTCTTTTTTTTTTTTTTTTTTTTTTGCAGTTTTTTTGGCCGGGGCTGGGATTGAACGCGCCACCTCTGGCATGTGGGGCTGGCACCCTACTCCTTTGAGCCACGGTGCCGCCCATCTTATTGCCTTCTCTTTAGGAGTCAGTCCTGTTTAGCTCATCTGCACCTCTTTCTGAGCATTTTTCTTACTAGAAGAGAATTTTTTCATATTTAAAAAATTAGTCTCCTACAAGCTCTGAGGAAAAAGAATAATGTGGTAAAATCTTTGGAAAATATTATTTCTCTGCTGTCCTTGTGGCAATTAATTTTAATAGAAACAGTGTAATGTATATAAATTGATTTTAATCCAACTTTTAGAAGTGGTTAGTCAGCCCTGATTTGCTTATTGGCACAAGGTATGCTGATTGTAGTTTTTGTTCATATAAAAGAGTCTTCCAAGTTCAACTACCTCTTTAGAGCTCAAAGAGCTTCAATTCTTTGTCTTCCTACTTATAAAAGGTCACTGTTGACAGGATTTGATGGTCACCTATGCAATGATGACTCTTTTGTCACCTTGCAAATAAACATCTGTATGTTTGGCAGAATTTTGTCTAAAACTTGTTTTTCTTTTAATATTCCTTATAAGTAAGGAATGAATGTATATCTCTCACTTACCTCTAATCATTGAATTTTATCAAAAAATTCTGAAGATTTGGGATGGTGCCTGTGGCTCAAAGGAGTAGGGTGCCAGCCCCATATACGGGAGGTGGCGGGTTCAAACACGGCCCCAACCAAAAACTCAAAAACTGCAAAAGAAAAAATCTGAAGATTTTTAAACAGCCAAAGTGATGAAGGTTATTTAAGAATTATTGCAAAATATATTTCATTTTTAGAAATTTATAATGTTTATGAGAAATCCAGTTAAAAAAGCTGTTTGTATTTGTTTATTCAGCATGCATTTTACCCTCAAGGCATTTTTTCTTTGATAAAGACCTACTTAGATCCTGAGTGACTATGTGGTACCAGGGATCAAAATTTCAAAAATGATTTTTTAAACCTACTTTTTCCTCCATTTTATCTATTAAAATGCAACTCGTGCTATAGTCTTTACTCTTTCTCAGATTATGTACTCTGAGGGAATCCAACAACCATATCATGAAGAAGCTCAGCTTCCTAAGTTGAAGAGGCTGGCATGGCAAGGAACAGAGACTTTCAGTCAACAGCCATGTGGGTCAGCCAACTTGGAAGTGGATCTTCGAGGCCTGGTCAAGCCTCTGTTAACTGCAGCCCCATCTGGACTTTTTTCAGCAACCTCAAGAGAGATGCTTAGTGTAGCCACCCAGCAAAGACTTTCTCAAATTTCTGATTCACAGAAATGATAAAATAATGAAGTTTTTATGTAACCCACTACATTTGAAATAATTTCTTATGGGTAACTAATACAGGTTATAGTGGTTTTAATAAAGGGTTAGATGAAACTTTTTTTTTTTTTTTTTTTTTTGCTTGTAGGAAAGGTCTTTATCTTTCCTTGCCAGGGAGGGATGCTGTAGAGCAGCACCAAGGAGGAGAGAAGACAAGAGAGAGGAGGAGAGAAAAGAGGAGAGCGAGAAGAGCAGGAAGAGAAGAGGTTATACGAAACATTTTATCTAAAGATACTAATGATTAAAAATGACTCTATTTTGCCTATGAGAAATATTTTCTTTTTAGATGTGATAGACTCTATAAAAATGAGTAAGGAAAAGAAAATGTTTAGGTTGGAGAGACTTTTAGTGACGCCTCACAACATATCATAGAGGTGGCTGACTAGGCTGTCCTTGCCCAAAGTACAAAGCTATCTTATTATTTGCCCCTGAATTCCCAATCTCTTGCCACCTCCCCATCTCCATTACAACTCAACTATATACCATCATTTTCCACCTTCTTTGCCTCAATTCCTTAAGGAAATGCAGTTGACCCTTGAACAATGTGAATTTAAACTGCAGGGGTTGAGGTATATGTGGGTTTTCTTCAGTCTTCACCACCCCTGAAATGTCAAGACCAACTTCTACTCTTTTTCCTCCTCAGACCCAGTCACTCAACATGAAGATGCTGAGGGTGAAGACCTTATGGTAATCCATGTCCACTTAATAAATAGGAAATACATTTCTCTTCTTCATGATCTTCTTAATAATTTTTTCCTCTAGGTTTTTTTGGGATGAATTCAGCATATACTACATATAACATGCAAAATATCTATTATCAGTAAGGCTTCAGATCAACAACAGGCTATTAGTAGCTAAGCTTTTGTAGGCACTAAAAGTTATATGCTGACTTTCGACTGCATGGGGATCCGTACCCCAATCCTTGTTTTGCTCGAGTCAATTATATTACCAAATAATACTACAAATAGGTTTGCATTTTTTTTTTCATATTTTTTAATAACTCAGAGGGGAAAAAGAAAGCATATGTTGTGAATAAATGTATTTTGGTCTTTAAAGCAAATGTAACATCATTAATTTGATTTGGTAGAATCAAAGACAGGTGTGTGGAGAGCTTTGGTAGGCGTGAGAATGATTAGGCTCCTTCATAATCTCCATCATTTCTCATCAAGCCAGGTCAATAATCATAACATTCTTGTAAAAGCTGTATGTACTTCCTATATAAATAAACTCTTAAGACAGATCTTCTAGCCCCTAATTCCTAAGGGGAATTCATCCCCCAAGCCCCTCACATGTAGACATTTAAGAGACTCCATTGCAGATCTTGGTCACATTCATTATTTGATGGTATTTCTAAAATCAACCTATGTGAAAATACTTATTAATAAGTTAACTGGATGCTCAGCTTCTAATAGTCATTAATATTTTTTCCAACTATATTGCTGGGTCAATCATAAATTTATCTTTGATCAGTTAAATTAACTAATGCAAGAATCATCCTCCAAATTTGGCAGTAAAGGGTGATTTAAAATAATGTCTAATGATACCTTATTTCAAAGAACATTAACAGTTTGAAATGCCTTAAGATTTTTGCCATTCAATTATGGATTAATTGGTATCTAACCTTGAATACACAAAATCAAATAAAAGATATTAATTATGTGGCCATGACATAATTTGCAGAACCCACACCACCATCCCGGAATATTTCTTTAATTATGCTACAAAACCCAGAATACTGAGCCAGCTCAATGAATGCTAAATTTTAAGAGTAGTTGTAGTCTCTGTGGGCTATTTACCAAGACTTTGTTTTATGTACCTACGTAAATTTCACAGGACTTGGATTTTTTTGTTTGATTTTAATTAGTGCCCATGGCATCCTTTCATTAATTGGTTTTCAAGCAATTCTATCATACATGGAAAGTATTAACAAAATTAGTTAAAGGCCATTTCCAGAATTAGAGCATGGTAATTAATTTTCTGGTTTCCATGTTAATAAGTTCTCATATAGTGTTTGGTACGCATTGGTTAGAAACTACACCATGATGCAAACTAATGCAGGTCCACTGGCTTTCCTGCTAGAGAAAGTGAGGCTGGGCTTTGAAGGGAAAAAGATGTAAACTTTTAGCCAGCTATGTTGTCGAGGATGTAGCATTCTCTCACTCTCTCTCTCCAGTCTCTACAAATTCAGATTTTCTTCACTGCCTTAAATTCACCCAAACATGGTCATATTTCTACCGTGCTTGCAAGATGTATGACATTAAATGCTATGTGTTAGGAAACTTGCGACTCTGCCTTGGAAAAATTACTGCTATTAAAATACAATAAGATAATAAGATATCTGAACTACATTTTCCAAAACATAAAATGTGAATTTATTTCTAAATCATATCCACTAACACTTTTGTATGTATAATGCCATTTCTTGTTTGCCAAATCAAGGTATGTAATAGTTGGTTTTTGAGCTTCTTAAACATGGTTTGTAATTTTAATGACTATATTTAAAATATTTTAAATATATGTAAAATATTTTAAACATAGTAAAGTACAGAGAATGGTAAGATAAACACTAATTTGTATCCCGTCCAATCTTAATATATG
>NW_003852609.1:714838-729103 GCF_000181295.1 Otolemur garnettii | reverse complement strand
TAAACACTAATTTGTATCCCATCCAATCTTAATATATGCAAACATTTTTATGTTTTACTTTTAATCTTTTTTATTAAAAGGTAACATAAATAAAACTTTACAGATACAGCAAGAAATCAACTCCACTTGTCCTGCATTTATTCCCTCTCCTTTTGTTTATTTATTTTTATTTTTTATTTTGGAACAAAGTTTTGTTATGTTGTTCATGCTTAATTCAAACTCCGGGGTTTAATTGATCCTCTGGCCTTAGCCTCCCAAGTAGCTGGGACTACAGATGCACAATACTGCACCTGTCTATTCCTTCTTCTGCAATAGAGGGTTCAGTACTCTGACATTGTGACATATTACTTCTATGAATTTTGAATACCTTTCCGTACATATACAAATAATTAGATAACAGTATATGTCAATCATATACAATTACATATATATAATTGATATATACAACTGTTTTTCCTATATTTGACTTTAATAACTATTTCTAAATTGCCCATTAGCTTCATGTACTTTTTAAAAAGTCTGTTAAATTGCATAGGGTTAAATGTACATATATGTGTGTGTTCATATATATGTATACGAATACTCAGAAATACATAAGATTAAATACATGTATGTTTATATATGTACAGAGAATTAAGTATATATGTATATGTGTATTATGTATATGCATTCACACATACGCACATTTTTATATATATATATAATATTGTGTCATCTAAAAGACTTTTAAAAAGTAAACAATCCATAGGGTATCACATTGTTTTCATTTGCATTTTCAAGAATGTATTTGACACGGTGTATGGCACACCTCTTGGGGCCTAGAAACAATTATAAGAGGGAATTTACCTAACAAATCCAATCAGTGTAGCCTGATTCTTTTTCTTTTTTTAAGTCTGAGTCCGCTCAGCTTAGAGAGGGAGACGGGGATGTCCCTGTGCCCCTGCTCACCCCCACCCCCCAGCAGGAGGAGTTGTTAGCTGCCAGGCCAGCGCCACTTGGGCAGCTGCCTAGTCCCTTCCCAGAGCACAGCACCTGCAGGCTGGACCGTAACCTGATTCTTTGTACCCTCACTGAATCCCAGACAATTAAAAAAAAAAAAAAAGACTGTATTTATAGTTTCTGGACATTAATTTTTGCTCAACTATGAATTGATTATATCTCTTTGTCTGTTTTTCATATTTATTACAGGATTGCTTTATATGTTTTGGGTGGAAGATGTTAAATTTTTTTTTTATTATATCATAGCTGTGTACATTAATGCAGGGTACGGTGTGCTGGTTTTATATACAATTTAAAATTTGTACCAGAAACATTTGTACCAGAATGTTTATTGCAGCACAATTCATAATTGCTAAATCATAGAAGAAGCCCAAGTGCCCATCTATCCACGAATGGATCCCATCTATCCATGAATGTTATTGTGCTACAATAAACATTCTGGTACAATTTGAAATATTTTCACCGAACTGGTTAACATAGCCTTCATGGCATTTTCTTAGTTATTGTGTTAAGACATTTATATTCTACATTTAGAAAGATTCACATGTACCCTTGTAAGATGGACAAGGGTGTGGTACCATCAATCACCCTCTCTCCACCCCCCTCCCCCTTCCCCACTCCTCCCTCTTCCTCTTCCCCATATTCTTGGGCTATAATTGGGCTATAGCTTTCATATGAAGGCAATAAATTAGTTTCATAGTAGGGCTGAGTACATTGGATACTTTTCCTTCCATTCCTGAGATACTTTGCTAAGAAGAATATGTTCCAGCTCCATCCATGTAAACATGAAGGACGTAAAGTCTCCATCTTTCTTTAAGGCGGCATAATATTTTATGGTATACATATACCACAATTTATTGATCCATTCGTGGGTAGATGGGCACTTGGGCTTCTTCCATGATTTAGCAATTATGAATTGTGCTGCAATAAACATTCTGGTACAAATATCCTTGTTGTAATGTGATTCTTTGTCTTCTGGATATATACCTAGAAGAGGAATTATAGGATCAAATGGTAGGTCTATTTTTAGTTCTCTAAGTGCTCTCCAAACATCTTTCCAAAAGGGACATATTAGTTTGCATTCCCACCAGCAGTGTAGAAGTGTTCCCTTTTCTCCACATCCATGCCAGCCTCTCTGGTTTTTATCACTATCGATTTATAGTATAGTCTGAGTTCTGGTAGTGTGATTCCTCCTGCTTTGTTTTTATTTCTGAGTAATGTCTTGGCTATTTGAGGTTTTTTCTGATTCCATATAAAGCAAAGTATTATTTATTCGAGATCTTTAAAGTATGACAGTGGGACTTTAATAGGGATTACATGAAAACTATATATTGCTTTGGGTAGTATGGACATTTTAACAATGTTGATTCTTCCCAGCCATGAGCATGGTCTGTTTTTCCATTTGTTAACATTTTCAGCTATTTCTTTCCTTAGAGTTTCATAGTTCTCTTTATAGAGCTCTTTTGTGTCCTTTGTTAGGTAAACTCCCAAATATTTCATCTTCTTTGGCACTACTGTTAATAGAATAGTCCTTGACTGTTTTTTCAGCTTGACTATTGTTGGTATATGTGGAGGCTACTGATTTATGAGTGTTCATTTTGTAGCCTGAGATGCTGCTATATTCCTTGATCACTTCTAAGAGTTTTGTAGTAGAATCCCTAGTGTTTTCCAGATATACAGTCATATCATCTGTGAAGAGTGAAAGTTTGATCTCTTCTGACCCTAGATGGATACTCTTGATCGCTTTTTCTTCCCTAATTATGTTGGCTAAAACTTCCATTACAATGTTAAAGAGCAGTGGAGATAATGGGCAACCTTGCCTGGTTTCTGATCTGAGTGGAAATTATTTAAATTTAACTCCATTCAATATGATATTGGCTATAGGTCATATAAACAAATTAAAAAACAAAGACCATATGATTCTCTCAACTGATACACAAAAAGATTTTGATAATATACAGCATCCATTCATGATTATAACACTTAAGAAAATTGGTATAGAAGGGACATTTCTTAAACTGATAGAGGCCATCTATAGCAGAGATGTTAAATTTTTAATAATTTTACGTAATGAAAATGTATTTCCCAGACTATGGCTTGCATTTTAGTTTTGGCTGCTTTGGATTAAGAAAAGATTTTTATTTCAAATTGTAGTTGAGCCTCTCACTCAGGGGTGTACTGTATCCCCTTACATTGTGCCCATTAGGTGAGAGCTCATCAATCTTCCTCCCTCCTCCTTTTTACCTACTCCTCCTTCCCCCCACATGAAAACACATGTGTTTTTCTCTTGTGTGAGTATGTACTTGTTTTTCTATTGGTTTCATATTAGTATTGCATATATTAGATACTTGCTTTCCCATTCTTGTGATACTTTACTAAAAAGAATATGCTTCAACTCCATACAGGTAAAGAAAAAGATGTAAAGTCTCCTTTTTATGGCTTAATAGTATTCCATGGTATACATATACCACATGGGTTGATGAGCACTTGAGTTGCTTCCACATCTTGGTAATTGTGAATTGAGCTTGAAGAAACATTCTAGCGCAGATCTCCTTGTGATAAAATGATTTCTTTTCTTCTTTGTAGATACCTAGTAATGGGATTGTGGGATCAAATGGAAGGTCTACTTTTAGCTCTTTGAGGACTCTCCATACTTCTTTCCATAAAGGCTGATTTTTTTCTAAAAAAATAAGACCTACCCAAAAAATAAGCCCTAGCAGGATTTCTATGCATTTGTTAAATATAAGCCCTAACCTGATAATAAGACCTAGTGATGGACGTGGCTATGCAGCTTATCTGCATAGCCACACCATGCATTTCGGCATGGAGAGGAAGACATCCACTGAAAATAAGCCCTAGTGTGTATTCTTGAGAAAAAATAAATATAAGACAGTGTCTTATTTTTGAGGAAACACAGTAGTTTTCAATCCCACCACATTCATGCCAGCATTTGCAGCTTTGGGATTTTGTGAAGTGGGCTATTCTTATTGGGGGTGGGTAATATCTCAGAGTGGTTTTGATTTGCATTTCTCTGATGATTAGACATGATGAGCATTTTTCATGTGTTTCTTGGCCACATGTTTTTTCTTCTAAGAATTTTCTCTTCAAGGCTCTTGCAGACTTAGAAGTACAAACAATGTAACCTCCTCATTTTCATTCTCTTATTAATCTGAAATTTAAAAAAAGAAAAAATTTTAGTAAGTCAGATTTACTAATCTTTTGTATTATTGTTTAATAATGTATTCCCTTGCCCTAAAGTCACATAGTATTCTAAGTGTACTTCAGAGGTATTTCAAATTTTATTTTCATGTTTGAGTATTTTATTCTTCTTGAATTTATTTTTGAATATGGTATATGTTTTCATCCAACCTTATCATTTTCCATCGAGATTGCCTATTGTTCCATCTTTGTTTATTGAACTATGCAGTCTTCTATCACTAACAAAGCACCTCTGTCAACTATCCAGTTTTCATACAAGAGGTCCATTCTGGGCTTTCTAGTCTGTCTCATTGGTGTTTCAATCCCCTGTTAAAATACTAGGATTATTCAACTATTATAGATTTACAATATGTTTTGATATTTGAGGAATCATATACCATTTTTTCTTCAAAGTTGACTTCGTTGTTTATAGCACCTTATTATAGCACTTTAGGATTATCTTATTTAATTCTGTTACTAACTGGAATCTTGGCTGGCACCGCATTAAATTTATATCTAGATGCCAAGGAACAAGGGCCTTCCCATTCATGAACATAGTACATCTTTTCATTAATCTAGATGTTCTTGTATGTACATGAAGAATTTTTCTTTTATCTATTATATTTTGCTGGTTTATTCCCTAGATCTTTATAGTTCCTACTGATATCACTAATAATACACTTTTTAAAATTACATTTACTCACTAGTTATTACTGAAGTTTGGGAACACTATTACTTTTGTGTATTGATGTTGCATTCAGCAATCTTCCTCAACATTCTTATTAATAAGTTCTAAGAATTTGTCTTTAGAAACTTTTTGGGTTTTTATAAGAAAATTATCACCTCTATACTCTAGGTTAACAATGAGGCTAGCTGGTAGCATGTGAAAGGTGCATTGTGCTTCTCAGGGGAGCTCCATTCAACTAAGTGTGATGACTAGGGAATGAATGGAGGGTGAAATTTGGACTCCCCATCTGAAGTAAAGTCAGGACCTCCTTCAGTCCAACTATGATTCCACCTATTTTTGTGCACTAATGACTTCCATGTGCCTAGAAAAAAGTAGAAACTCTAATCTTTGGTTAATTTGCACAGATATCTTTTTTTGTTTATTAAGGCTTGAAATGTCATTATTAGAAACTCATTCTTGTGCTATTTCAGGTTCTTTCATGTTTAACATCTTTCCAGTAAAGCTAAATACTCTTAGGTTGAACTTCATTATTTTAATTTTTTGTGTCCACCCATGAAGTTTACTTCACATCTGCTCCCTCTTCCATTCCAGAGCTAGTGTATAACCTTGGACAAGTTATACTTAAGTTTCTATGTCTATATAATTGTGAAAAATTTAATGAAAATACCAATAAAACTCTTGGATACTTCCTAGCCTTTAGTAATCAATAAATTCTACTTTTATTAACAAGTCATCATTATCATTGACTTCAAATACTTAGGAAGAAAATAATTACTAGTTTTACATTTCCTTTTTTCATTTATATCTAGTACAATATACTGTCAAGACCATCATTGTTCATATAAAATTAAAAATTAAATAGCACTTTTGGGCGATGCCTGTGGCTCAAAGGAGTAGGTCACTGGCCCCATATGCTGGAGGTGGCGGGTTCAAACCCAAGTCCGGCCAAAAACTGAAAAAAAAAAAAAAAAAAAAAATTAAATAGCACTTTCTATAAATAAAAGTAACAATAAAATAGGCACACATACCCATATGGTTTCAACCACATTTTCACAGATTATATTTTAAATATTCACATGAAATAATAGATTGGTATCTATAATTCATTAGCTGGAATCAGACTAGCCTTCCTGAAAAGATGACTGGATAAATTTAAAAAAGAAGTTCAAAGAAAATAGAGTACTATTGAGACAGCCCAGAACTTAAAAATCTCAGATAAGATTTTGGAGTGAAGAGAGAAGCACTGATGTGAGTCTGACATTTTTCAGCAATTTTACCCTCAAAGATTTGTGTCTATTATTAAGTATCCAGCCTGAGATAATGAGAAGATGAGGACAAAGGGATAAGTATAGGCCTTTGCATATGAGTAGCGTTTATAGAATTCTTGAGGGGCTTCAAGGACAAAGTTTGGGATCTGGGACTTATATGGGGAGAAAACTAATGAGGCAGCCAGGACTAATATGGGGAGAAAACTCCAGAGGGAAGAAACTAAGGAGTGAGTTCCACATTGGGCTTTTCCTGCTGAGACATTTTCTGATTCCTAATTAGAGCAAAGCAAAAGCCAACGATCTAAGCAAAGAGCACAAAGGAAGCCCCTGAGAAGCTAAACTAAGCTTTTAGAAGTATTGCAAGGGTTGGGGAGATAAAATTTATTGTTTAATACCCACTAAGAAAAACAGACACTTCCAACACCCTAAGCTTCTAGTTGAGATAGTGAATGTCTAAATTAGAGTTAAGGACAAAACCACAAGTAAATTAGAATTCACAACTAAAACCCCAATTTGAAATCATTTCAGTTTTGGGTTACCCCTGCCTAGAATGCTATCTAGAAGCAACAACCAATCATCTTTAAAGAAAAATAACATCACACAGAATTGCTATTATTTTTCATATGTAATATCCAGCTGATAATAAAAAATGATCAGAAATAGCAGGAGACAAGACCAAGAAGACAAAATAAGTATTAAAGTAAATATTAGGAATTAACCCACAGTTACACATAAAAAGGCATTAAAATATCTAATGATAGTTCTAGAACTTAAAAATATAATAAATTAATAACACAAGTTTTACATCAAAGAGCTAAAAGGAGAAATAGTGACCTGAAAAAGCTGTCAGAAGAATGTAACAAACTGAAGCCTGAAATAAAAGAAGAACATTCAGAAAAGCAAATGGGAGATAAACAGGACATATAAAAAATGTAACATATCCATATTCATAAATGAAGTTCATAAAAGAAAGGAGCAAGAACAAGTGACAGAGGAAATATTCTGAAAGGGTGACCACGAATAAGAAAAATCTCCATTTGAAGATGTTTTTCAAATTGCAAGCAGGATAAATTTTTTTTTTTAAAGAACCATACCTAAGAGTATAATAATTAACATTTTTAGATAAATATATATTTGTTAATTGACATTACATGCCTATTTTTCCCAAAAAAGCATTTTTAAAAATGTCATATGTCTGAATTAGATATGTTTACTTATGGTTTATTTGAAAAGAGAAATGATTAAAGTTGGAAGCAATCTTAGTGCAATTAAATCTGCTCTTTGTATCAATGACACTGCTGAGTCTAGAAAATGTGGTCAACTTACTAACAGTACTACATTATGAAAAGTAATACTTTTAAAATAATAAAATTTATAAATGTAGAAAATAGTCCAGTATAATAAAGACATTTAAAATTTTGACTCAATTCTTATGACAGAAGCCACTGTTTGTTTACCAAAATATCCACTCCATTCTTCATCCTAATAAGAGGATTCTGGAGGGTGTGTGTGTGTGTATGTGTGTGTGTTGGGAAACAACTCCCCATGAATATTTTTACTTTTATGCATGGTTTATGCCTTTTGAACAACCACTAACAAAGTTTTTTTTTTTTCAAAGGGATTATTGAACAACTAATGTGCCTTGAAAGCCAGCAATAGTTTATTCCTTAGAAGAGATTAGGGATGTATTTCCCCAGAGACAATCACATTCAAGGGTAAAAATCCTAGAGATTTAACCAATCTCTTTTTCCCCTAAAGTATATTTCTTTATACTCCAGTATAAAAGTCTTTTTTCCGTCTGAAAAAGATTGGTAGTTGTGCCAAGATTCCCTGTATAAACTTTGAGCCTCATCATTTTGGCGTTTGTCTCCTGGGATGCAAACACACCGTATGTGCAGGCCTCACTCATCTCAGTCGTGTTGTCTTGAGAGGAACCGAGGTGTGGAGAAATGACGCAAGCCGTGAGTAATTAACTGTCTGAATCTATGATCCAGAAATCTTGTGACTCCTGACAGTATTTATATATAAAACTCTTGGGATAATTTGTTAACTTGTAAATAGGGTAAACGCTCAGACCCTTCACAGGTTTTGCGTTAACAGTGCCAATGTTTCACTAAACTTCTGTATTTCCTAGCCTCCTTGCAGTTAAAGAAGACAAATGATCAAAGTCTCAATAATGATATGAAAGCAGAAGTTATTGTTTGGGACTTCTAGAATATGCTTTCCCCCGAGTTCTCCTGGTTTCTGAAATATGGTTATAATGACTGAGGATACAGCATCCTTTTTTTTTAACCACAAGGTGATTTTGTGAATTGAATATCGAAAGTTTAGATGTAATAATGCAAAAAGTGTTATTCTTAGCAATCTCATATTTATAGAATTTGTACTTGGTGCTAAGAATATAATGATGAATAAACTCATTTCCTGCTTTCTAAGAGTGTGGGGAGAAACATAAAACTAATGATGGAAATAATTTATGGTAAGAATTATATAGTGATATATGCATTATACATTAATATTTATAGTTACAAACATCTTCAACTTTCTTCTCTCTCTTGCTTCTTAGTACATGATTGGCTATGCAAATCTTGTTAAAAACCTAACTCTTAGTGACTTTCATATAAAGTTGAATGTGTCTAAAAAACACATATAAGACTTCTCTTAGAAACCCGTAGTATATTCACTTTCTCATTCTCAAAGATGGCTGTTTTATTTTTTTTATTTTCTAATTTCTAACATCTGCTTTATAACCCAATTGCTCCACTATTTTCATGGTCAACTGATAAACTTGTCTACTATTTCATTGAGGAAATACAAGCAATCAGAAGAGACCTTTACAAGTTTTTGCAAACACATCGGCCTATTTACCTGCATATATTTACATAGGCTCTATCTTCTCTCCTGGTACTATGGGTTAATTGTCCTATCTCACACCTAGGGCTACCCCCTTCACTTCTATACTATTTTCTATCCCTTCTTGAAAGTCAAAAACATTGCTCTATAAATTTTCTCCCCTCTTCTCAATCAGTATTTCCTTTCCCTCATTGGATCATTCCCATGAACAAACCACAGAGATATGTTTCTCAAGTGATGAACCAAAGCCTGAAGCAAGCTCAAGGTTAACAAGCATGAGGAAGGCCCGGGATGATATAGACAGATTAACAAGAGGGGGCCAGAGGGTAAAGCAGTTACTCAGCATCTCAGTAAATATCTGCAGGTACAAATGGAGGGCAAGTACTAAACTGATACTATGACATTATGTACATTTTAAGTAATTTAGATAAAATCCTTGGACACAAAGGAAGAGAGGTATAACTTTTCAAAGATGAGAACAAGTTGCTTTTTTTTTTTTTTTTTTTTTGAGACAGAGTTTCACTCTGTTGCCTGGCTAGGGTGTAATGGCATTAGCATAGCTCACCACAACCTCAAACTCCTGGTCTCAAATGATCTTCCTGCCTCAGCCTACCAAGTACGTGAGACTACAGGTGTGCACCATCATGCCTAGATGATTTATTTTTCTCTTTTTTGCAGTGATATGGTCTTGCTATGTTGCTCAGCTTTGTCTCAGACTTCTTCATGCTATCCTCCCACCTTGGCCCCACAAATGTCTAGGATTATGGGCATGAACCACTGTGTATAGTGTATTAGGACATTTTTAGCTTGATTATAATGATTTTTTTTATGAGCAGAATGAATACCTAAGATAATGTAGTTATATACAAATGAAAGCAGATTGTTTTATTTTGAGTAGGGAAACTCCTAATTTATAATCTCAGATGGTATAATTAGCTGTCTGAATCTATGATCCAGAAATCTTGTGACTCCTGCCAGTATTTATTAACTGAAAGTATTAATTTAAAAGTTCATATATTTTTATTATAAGATTTTGGAATTTGACAAAAAATCGTGTAAACGTAAAACTCTAGTGTGAAAATGTGCCAAACCACTATCAAAACATGAGATATGTTCAGTAATGTGTACTCTGACAAGAAGAGGCAAAGAGTCCTGAGGGTAATTGCCTTTGGGAGCATGTTCTAATCAATAGACCCAGCCATGAGGCTTGGCAAGCACTTGGGAAACCAGAATTTCAATGTGGTGGAGCTTTAGACCACATTGCTTTCAGGTCCCATTTTAACTGAAATCAAATGTGTATCCCAAGGGGGAAATTGTCAACTAATTGCATATTCAGAAGTCCTAATTAACTTTCTCTTACCTTTTTTTTGTTTGTTTTTTGAACTTTTCTTCTTTGCTTGACGTAACCTTTTATAAGATGCAAAGATGTTCCTTACCTATGTAGTACATCTCTAGTTGTTCTACACTGATGATTATGTCTCTCTGTTCCCCAGTGTCTACACCAACCAGAAACAAGCCTGTATGCTTTCCTTTACCAGCTGACTAGTTTTCACAGCTTGATGTATCAATTTCAAGATTCTTCTAAATTTAGAAAATGAGTGTGACCATAACTTGGCACTGATGAGATCCTTTTTCCTTTAGTTTCTGAAAACACGACTACTGAAGCAAATAAAATACTATCCAGTTTGCTTCAAAACGGGATAGGAAGTAAGTGGAAAGTATATTGACTATTTTGCTTCTTCAAAAATATACTCTCTTAGGGAAATCACTGTGCTGTCTGCTAATGAGTTTGAGAGTCTATTCTGACATTGATGTTCTTTATGCATCATTTAATTGTTTCATGTTTAATTGCATTACAACAAAGCCAACATCTGTGGCAATGAAGATACAAAGGATATTTTGTAAACTCAGAAAAGGAGGATGGAATCACAGAGCATATTTCCCCATGAGGGGAAAAATTCCATAGAATAGTCATCTTAGTTACATTAAAGACAGAGGAGGCCATGATGGAACAAAAGCCAGCAACTTAGTAAAAGAGAATTTAAGAGCCAACAATACTTCTTAATTGACAACACAAGCCATTCATTCCCTTTGTTGTAGAATGAGAGGAGAGGTTTTAAATTTTATCTTTATTTTGGTATCACATACTGAAGAGACTATTAATGAGGCATCATAAAAATTTCAGATAATCAAATGCATGACTTACTGATATTTTTTCTCAGAGCATATAGTCGTTTAATTTGTTCCTCATGAAATGAGGAATTTATATTTGAATGACTTACATATATATGGCAACTGTAAGGTTACTATGTGTGTTTTCGCACTGTTGAAATATTTTTTATTAAAAGTATTATCTGGCATATAGAACAGTAATATCTGGAATAGAGAAATGAGACAATGCATATTTAATGAATGAAAAAATATTTTTATAAATTGTCTTTGAGACTGGCATAGCATATTCAAAGAATGCTTCAGACAAAGGTATTGAATTTAAAAAGCAGCAAGAAATCCTGAAAGTCAATTTTTTATCACTCACATTTTCACAAGGACTAGAGATAATATTAAAATTCTTCTTAAATAACTGTAGTGGCTCCAGGGAAAAGACTTATGGGTACAAGAAGTAACTGGTTTGATGTCCCTTACACAAATTTAGCATATAGTTGGGCCTAGAGAACATGGGCTTCATATGCATTCACTTTTGTTGGTGGCTCTATAGTTTATTACTTTGTTTCTAATCTCTAAATTTCTATAAAATCAAGAAACCAAATTACTTTGAAGTATTTGAAGGGGTTCATAGAAGCAATAGATCATTGCTTTTAGAAAAACCTAAATGCACACATGAAATTGCACAATTCTACCATCTTTTTGATTAAACAGACAAATCAAGGTTTTATTATTGGGGGCCCAGTACTGTGACTCATGCCTATAATCTTAGCACTATGAGAGACTAAGGCAGGTAGATTGCTTAAGCTCAGGAGTTCTAGGCCAGCCTAAACAAGAGTGAGACCTCATCTCTACTAAAAATAGAAAAACTAGCTAGGCATTCTGGCAGACACCTATAGTCCCACAAACTGGGAAGCTGAGCCAAAGGAATTGTTTGACACTAAAACTTTAAGGTTGCCCTGAGCTCTGATGCCATGGTACCCTACCAGGGCAACAAAGTGAGTCTCTGTTTCAAAAAACAAACAAACAAAAACATTAACTTATAGGCTAGCTTCTCTGGTAGGTAAGCAAATACAGAATCCTTCCCTAAATGCAGCTTACAATTTAGAGCAGAAAGTAGATGTGGAATATAATTAAAATGTGTTGAATATATGGTACTATTGGGTGCACATTGATGGACTAACCTTATTTGGGCATTTGTGAGAATCCTCTGAAGTAGTGATATTTTCTTGAGATTTGCTAAAAGGGTAGGACTTAGCTAGGAATAGTAGAGAAATAGAAAATGGGGGTTCAGGCAGAAGGAAGACAAGGCAAAAATCCCAAGGCAAAGAACAAGACATGTCAAAGAACCAGAATGGAGTCGGGCTCAGCAGGTGCACAGTCAGCCTGGCTGGGGAATGAAAGAAAAGCGAGAAATGGGCACAGGTCACTGACTCTCACAGCAGGTATCGAATGTAAACCACAAAGCTTCAAGTGGAGCATGATTCCTCCAAATGAACAAAGTTGTGGCAACAATATCAGCCTTCAGTTAAACCATTCTGTCTCTAGCTTTCATCTTCAGGGAAGCCATGTGCTAAATCTCCCCACTGTACTTGAAGTGAAATGATGCCAAAATTCTGCCCAAGGAAATGTGTGGGAAGTCTTAGCAGAAGGCATCCTTTTTGAATAAAAGTGAAAGTGTCGTTAGGGGATGTCATTTTACCCTACGTTCCTTTCTTCTCTCTTGCTGTCTGGAAGATAAACATGAGGCCAGAGATGCAGCAACCACTTTACAATGTGAGAATCATGTTCCCCATGTCAACTAATGTGAAAGGTAGAAAGAGCCCAAGGTCAGGGGGAGGAGAATCTGGTTTATTTTGCCATTGAAGTCAGGGACAGCCCTTGACATTGTGCATTGCATAGGTCACATGGCCAATGCACTTGCCTTGCCTGGGTGCTTAATGGGAGGTGTCACTGAACCATCTTACCAGAACTGGTGGGTCTGTTCCCGTACTTAATTTACGATGAAAAAAATTAAACCACCGAATTGGAGTTTCCTGGTAAGTGCTGTTGATTATATTTTTAACTTTCAGCAGTCTTATGTTTTATTTAAGGGTCAAATATCTTTGCTGAAAAACTATTTCCTTAGCAAGAAAGACTTTTGACAGCCTGTTCTTTCTCTCTATGTGAATATATAATTCCTGTTTTGGAGTACCACTTTCTTCCCCAGCAATGTCCTTCTAAGCAACTCAAATGTCTCTTCTGGGAGAGTCCTTCCCTATAGCCTCCAGGCAAGATACTTTGAGCACTTATCACACACCCTCTTATAATTCTTTGTTTATTTCTCCATTTTCTGCATCCACTTTTGAGCTTCATGAGGACACTGCTCCTATATTTATTTTCCAGCTCCCTTTTCTAGAATTGTGTACTATTATTATAATACTTAGAATATCAGTGCCAGTAAATTTTTATTATTTTCTAAATCACATTTACTTTTTATTATAGCAAGCACATATATAGTGCTTACTGTATCCCACGTAATATTTTTAAATGCTTTACAGATATTATTGAATAAATTTAGTACTCATAACTACTCACTGAGGAAGACATGATTACATGTCACTGTAACTAAGAGTCATATATACAGGTTAGAACGTTCTAGGAATATAATTGCCACCATTAAAAGAGAATCTTGTTGAATGCTGAGTGTACCACAGATATGGTACCCACCATCATCTTCAATTCCTGAAGATGCAATTCCTTTCCCACATGTGGAGGTAGGAACTATGAGTTATTTCTAATTAATGAAATATAGCAAAAGAGATGAGATGGATGTGTTCAAGTTTATATGAGTACATAAGATTCTCATCTTCTTGCTGAACTCTGTTTTTCCTTTGTTGGCTTTAAGGAAGTCAGTTTCTATTAATCCTTTATCTGTAAGGAAACAAATATTGCCATCAACCATGTATAAATGGACAAGAGGTCTTTTTTTTTAATTAAATCAAAGCTGTGTACATTAATGCAATCATGGGGTACAGTGTGGTGTTTTCATATACAATTTGAAATATTTTCATCAAACTGGTTAACATAGCCTTCATGTCATTTTCTTAGTTATTG
>NW_003852609.1:697147-714746 GCF_000181295.1 Otolemur garnettii | reverse complement strand
GCTTTCATATGGAAGCTATAAATTAGTTTCATAATAGCACTGTGTACATTGGATACTTTTTCTTCCATTCTAGAGATACTTTGCTAAGAAGAACATTTTCCAGCTCCATCCATGTACACGTGAAGGAGGTAAAGTCTCCATCTTTCTTTAGGGCTGCTTAATATTCCATGGTGTACATATACCACAATTTATTGATCCATTCGTGGGTCGATGGGGACTTGGGTTTCTTGCATGACCTAGCAGTTATGAATTGGGCTGCAATAAACATTCTGATACAAATATCTTTGTTATAATTTGATTTTTGGTCTTCTGGATATATACCTAAAAAAGGAATTGCAGGATCTAATGGCAGGTCTATTTTTAGTTCTCTCAGTGTTCTCCAGACGTCTTTCCAAAAGGAACAAATTATTTTGGATTCCCACCAGCCGTGTAGAAGTGTTCCCTTTTCTCCACATCCACACCAGCAACTCTGGTTTTGGGATTTTGTGATATGGGCTAATCTTACTGGAGTTAGGTGATATCTCAAAGTAGTTTTGATTTGCATTTCTATTATGGATGGTGAGCATTTCTATAAAGGATGGTGAGCATTTTTTCGTATATCTGTAGGCCATGCACCTATCTTCTTCAGAGAAATTACTTTTCCAGTCCCTTGCAAAGACTGAGATGGAATCACTCGTTCTCTTCTTGCTAATATGTTTGAGTTCTTTATGGATTCTGGTTATTAAACCTTTGTCAGAGACATAACCTGCAAATATTTTCTTCCATTCTGAGGGCTGTCTACTTCCTTTTCTTACTGTGTTCTTCGCTGTGCAGAAGCATTTTAGTTTGATCAGGTCCTCTAAGTGTATTTTTGATGTTGCTTCAATTGCCCGAGGGGTCTTCCTCATAAAATTTTCACCCAGTCCAATTTCTTCAAATGTTTTCCCTACCCTTTCTTCTAATATTTTTATAGTTTCATGTCTAAAGTTTAAATCTTTAATCCAGTGAGAGTCTATCTTAGTTAATGATGAAAGGTGTGGGTCTAGTTTCAGTCTTCTATAGGTCACCAGCCAGTTCGCCCAGCACCATTTGTTAAATAGGGAATCTTTTCCCCAGTTAATATTTTTAGTTGGCTTGTCAAAGATCAGATAATGGTAGGTGGCTGTATTCATCTCTTGGCTCTCTATTCTGTTCCATACATCTACCTCTCTGTTTTTGTGCCAGTACCATGCTGTTTTGATCACTGTTGATTTATAGTATAGTCTGAGGTCTGTTAATGTAATTCCTCCTATGTTGTTTTTGTTCCTGAGTAATGTCTGTGCTATTCGAGGTTTGTTCTGATTCCATATAAAATGAAGTATTACTTTTTCTAGATCTTTAAAGTATGACAGTGGAGCTTTAATAGGGAATTGCATTAAAATTATATATTGATTTGGGTAGTATGGACATTTTAACAATGTTGATTCTTCCCAGCCATGAACATGGTATGGTTTTCCATTTGTTAACATTTTTCAGTTGTTTCTTTTCTTAGAGTTTCATAGTTCTCTTTATGATCTTTCACGTCCTTTGTTAGGTAAACTCCCAAATATTTTATCTTCTTTGGCACTACTGTGAACAGGATAGAGTCCTTGACTGTTTTTTTGGCTTGGCTGCTGTTGGTATATATAAAGGCTACCAATTTATGAGTGTTGATTTTGTAACCCGAGGTGCTGCTGTATTCCTTGATCACCTCTAAGAGTTCAGTAGTAGAATCCCTAGTATTTTCTAGATATACAATCATATCTGTGAAGAGTGAAAGTTTAATCTCTTCTGACCCTATATGGATACCCTCGACTGCTTTTTCTTCCCTAAGTGTGATGGCTAAAACTTCCATTACAATGTTAAAGAGCAATGGAGACAATGAGCAACCTTGCCTCATTCCTGATCTGAGTGGAAATGATTTCAGCTTAACTCCATTCAATGCAATATTGGCTGTGGGTTTGCTGTAGATGGCCTCTATCAGGTTAAGAAATGTCCCTTCCATACCTATTTTCTTAAGTGACCCAGCTCCCTCCAGTGAGAAAATGCTCCTGAGGTTCACGACTCCTGAGTTACTAGGAGATCTGAGTCCAGCAAGGGGGAGATGAGGCCTGACAACCTTGAGTGCTTAATGTAGGCTGGGACAGTTCATTCAGTTCCAGCCCTGTGCCTGATTGATGTTGCTGGTAGAACAGGACAGAGCAACTTCACAGAATTTATTTCTGTCCTGGCTAAATTCTTCTTCAGATCAGACACTGCTGAATCTGATAAATCACAACTCAGCCCCGGGCAGCAAACAATTAGAGTTTACACTCAGGTGTCAATTCCAGCCTCTGCCCGCCTACTGCTTTTGTCTTAGCTATAATCCCCTGAGGGATGGGTGCTATTATTGTCAGATAAGCAGTCCTCTGGTTCAGCCCCTCCCTGTAAGACTGTGAGCTGCGTGTATTCTGGTCCCAGCGCTCTGCCAGGTCGGTCCCACCTTTAGTGCTTTTCTTTACACATAGAACTTCCCAAATCCGCTCTGCTGATGGCTGCCAGAGCAAATTCCCAGCTTCCTCTGGTTGCCCAGAGAGACAGGGCGTGTCTATCTGGAGTGGCCTCAGGGATGTGAGCCTTTCCCGCTGCTGCTGTTGCTGCCACTCTGCAACTCAGGATATTGTAGCTCCTGTATGGTTCCCTCTCAGCTGACTGTCCTCTCCTCACTCCTGTGCCACAGAGTCAGCACAGACCAGCACCCCCCCTTTCGCCTTCCTCTGCTTTCAAGAAAATGCCCAAGAATCTGGACTCCATGGGTGACAAATCTCCAGACCTCGGGGTGAGAGTGGAGGGGAATCTTGGGAGTTCAGAGTTGCAGGTAGAGGATATATACAGTTTTACAGTTTTATGCCTGGCAGGAGAGTGCCATGGTACCCTCGTAGGGGTAGGAGGTCGAGTTTTTAGGGGGTCTCTCCCATTGGATAAAGTGGGAGGATATTTGAACTCTGCTCACTTGTTTGTATGGAGTAAACTGTGAGCCCTTCGTGTGGCAGATGGGATTCCCATCCACTTGGTGGTGGATTTTGTATCTTTTGATTATATTTTTGGGGTCATAGCTTACCTCAGCAAGGTTGATGTGCCTTCTTCAATCATCTCTCTTGGCTCAGCTCCAAACCATCGACTTACTTGCTAAACTTCTGTCCTTTAAGTCCCCTTCTGGACAGAAGCCTCTGTGGAAAGCTGGCTACAGTCCGCCATCTTGCCTCCACCCCCTGGACAAGAGGTCTTTTTTGGACTTGACCTACCAGGTGAGACCCCAGCCTTAGCCAACACTTTGCAATTTCATGAGAAACCTGTAACAGAGAATCCAGTTAAACCCTGCCCATGTCTCTGCCTCAGAGAAATGATGAGTTAATAAATGTGTGTTGTTTTAAGCCAATATGTTTGGTGTGATTTGTTATATAATATTGGATAACTCATAACCATAGCTTGCTATAGAGGCACCCTAAGCTAGATTATTGAAATTATTATTAGATTATTGAAACCTATAATATAGAACATTGGTTTTGGGAACAAGTAGTGAGCTGGACGAGATTTTAATAAGACATTAACAAATGATGAGCTGTTATAGGGAGTCACTGGATATGTGGTGAAATTGGGCCTGTTCTAACTTGGAAGATAGAATATGAAATGAATGATCATATAGCTTTGGTCTAGGTGCTTCTAAGGCAACATTGAAAGCATGAGCTGGCTGTAACTCACTGTATTTGCAAAAGTACTTAACAAAGAAACTTGGAGAGAAAAACAGATTGTTCACAAATGAAATTTAGAGAGACTATAAATAATTCAGAAATTGCAATGTTGTAAACAAAACTACTTCTCAACAAATCCGAAGTGTAACCATTATGGCACAGATTCACTTTAAACTGTGAGTGTGGATTTCAGCATATAGAATTGACTAAAATCAAATATGTAGAGAGTGTGTTGGTACACAAGTGTTGGAGAGAGCTGTGTTGGCAAAAATGTTGCCTGCTTAGACTAAAATAAACAGAGATGTATTTAAGATGAAATAGGACTTCTTACTCTTATCAAAAAGCATATGTTCTTCCATGTCCTTTTCAAAAGTAGATGTCCCAGATGATGGAAAATGAAGGACTTCCCATAGCGCAGAGCCAAGAGCTATGGAGAACAATGGGTAAGGGAGCTATTTCTGGATTAACTAGATTCTCTGCTGCCAGATCTCTCAGGAAGTTGCAATCAAAGAGTTGGCAAGGGCTGGGGTCTCATCTGAAAATTTAATGAGGGAAAAGGCCTTTGCCAACTTATAGGGTTGTTGACAATATCTATTTCCTTGAAGATGCAGCATTCATAGCAGCTCACTTGCTGAAATTCTGTAAAGGAGAAAAAGACTTCAGAAAGATAGACATGCCTACACACACACAGGCACAACAAACATGTATTGCACTGGGCATTCTGGATATAAAATTTGATGCCAGAACTGGATGTGACATTTGGGTAACTTCTTTTAGGAGAGGTATTTTGTATAATAAGAGTACATGAATATTGTTGGACAAGAAAGTATAGTGTGGTAGGTTATATTACTATTTCACATATATTTATTTATATTTTTGAGACTGAATCTCACTTTGTTGCTCTCCATAGAGTGCTGAGTCTTGTGGTGTCACAGCTCACAGCAACCTCAAACTCTTGGGTTCAAATGATTCTCTTGCCTCAGCTTCCCACGTTGCTGGAACTACCACAATGTGTGGCTATTTTTAGAGATGAGGTCTCACTCTGGCTCAGGCTTGTCTCCAACTCCTGAGCTCAGGTGATTCACCCGCCTTGGTCTCCTGGAGTGGTAGGATTATGAGCATGAGCCACTGTGTCCTGCCTTAGCAAATATTTGTTTTATTCAACACATTTTCTTTAGATGTATTTCCCTGTCTTATTGTCATTTGGAGTGGCATTATAACCTGACTTGGCCAAAGAAATGAGGGCAAAGGCGACATGACAGGTGCCAGTTATAGGCCTTTGGAGACATTGAATATTTCTGCTTCTTCTTTTGGGAGCTCCAAAACATTCCAATGAGAAGAACATGGCCCTGAGTAGCTATTGCCTCTTCTGCCTACATCCAGAACAAATAGACCTGGAGCAGATTCACCCAGCTGATCCACACATCTATGAGTGTGAAGATAAACCTGTGTTACAGGCCATTGAATATGGGGTGGTTTATCACCAAAACCAAACCAAAAGAAAACAAAACAAAAACTACCTGATACTGTAGTCTTAAATTCTTTGAGAATGGTCCACTTTATTGATATTGTGACTTTTCTTTTATTTGGAACACTAGTCATCCTAATGCTTAATGCTTTGCATGTAGTTTAAAGAAGGATAATGGAAACCTTTGTTTATTCCCTAATTCATGTATTCATTCAAAAGTATTCTATACTATAAAGTACTTAGGAGTAAATGACAGTCATGCCATGATGCAGGTGACTAGTGATCAAAATAGCATGGTACTGGTGCAAAAATAGAGATATAGATCTCTGGAATAGAAGAGAGAATCTAGAGATAAACCCAGCCACATATTGTCACTGGATCTTTGACAAGTCTAACAAAAGCACGCACTGTGGAAAAGAATCCTTACTTAACAAAAGGTGCTAGAAGAACTAGTTAGCCACATGTAAAAGACTGAAATTGGATGTGTACTGCTCACCACTGATAAAAATTGATGATCTCTGGATAAAAGACTTAAATTTAAGACACGAAACAATAAAAATTCTATAGGAAAATGTGGGGGAAATGCATAAAGATATTGGCCTGGGAAAAAATTTTATGAGGAAGACCCCCCCGGCAATTGTAGCAATACCAAAAATAAATAAGTAGGATTTGATCAAGCTAAAAAGCTTTCACTAAGAGTACCACAATTAAAGCAAACAGACAGCCTTTGGAATGGAACAGATTTTTGCATGTGATATATCTGACAAAGGCCTAATAACTAGAATGTATAGAGAATTCAAATTAAGCAATAAGAAAAGAGCAAACAACCCTTTCTGTATGTTGGCAAGAGACCTGAACAGAAACTTCTATGAAGATAACAGATGAATAACCAAAAAAACACATGAAAAAGTGCTCATCATCTTTAATCATCAAAGAAATGCTAATCAAAAGTACTTGGAGATATCCCCTAACTCCAGTAAGACCAGCCCACATCACAAAGTCCCCAAACTGCAGATGCTGGCATGGATGTGGAGAGAAGGGTACACTTCTACACTGCTGGTGGGATTTCAAATTAATACAACCTCTGTGGAAAGAAGTATGGAGAATCCTCAAAGAACTAAAAGTTGATCTTTCATTTGATACTGTAATTACTAGGTATCTACCCAGAAGAAGAAAAATCATTTTACCACAAAAACATTTGCACCAGATTGTTTATTGTGGTTCAATTCACAATTGCCAAGTTGTGGAAGCAACCCAAATGCCTAATTATGCACGAATAGATCAACTAACTGTGGTATATGTATACCATGGAATAGTATCCAGCCATTAAAAAAGATGGACAATTTACATCTTCTACATTTACCTGGATGGAGCTGAAATACATTCTTCTTAGTGGCATACTTCTTAGTAAAGTATCAAAAGAATGGAAAAATAAATATCTAATGTATGCAATACTAATATGAAATCAATATATAAACAATTACATACCCATAGGAATGATAAAACACAAATACAGTCTAGTATGGCGGACAGGAGGAGAAGAGAGAGGGAAGGAGGAAGGGGTGGACAATTGGCAGAAAGAGGGAGGACAGTGGTGGGCTCTCACCTATTGTGTACATTGTGAGGCATATAACATGCCTCCTGGGCAAGGGGCTCTTTTACATTCTTCTTAGTGGGATACTTCTTAGTAGTATCAAAAGAATGGAACTTTACCCAGGAAGTTAGAACGAAGTAATCTAAAAATTTGTCCCCTCATATTAATTTGAGATTAAAAAAAGATTAAAAATATGGCTTGGCATAGTGGCTCTCACCTGTAATCCTGGTATGCCGAGGTGGAATGATCACTTGAGGCCGGGAATTCAAGACCAGGCTGAGCAACATACAGAGACCCATCTCTACAAATTAATTAATTAAAGATTAAAAATATGTATACATGTACATGTATGTATGTATACATGCACCTATTTACATCTCTATTCCTATATCAAGAAGGATGAATTTGGCTGCCTAAACATTCATTCTTATTACTGATCTTCAATGTGTGAAACTGAAGGGGTGGTGAGGGAGGAGAACAGAAAGATACAAGGAATTCTGAAGTAGAAAGTTAGAAGCCAGAAAACACACTTTTAGTCATACTTAGAGTAACTTAAAAGGGTTATCATCTTCCTGTACATTGGAATGGATGAAGAACTTGGGTTCAATTTGCCCTGATTTCTGTTGTTAATATTGTTAGTATACTTCCTGAACAAAGAAAAAAAAATTCTCCCTCTTCTTGTCATGTTGACAGCTTTTGCTACATAAATAGATAGCTATGTAGGCAGATACCAAGGTGTGAACTTCCCCCATGCATTTTAATTGGATGTTAGACTTGGAAGAGTGGGACCGAGCATTTAAATGGTAAGGATGTCCATCAAATAAAGTCCAAATATGTACTTTAAGTTAGCAAAGTGGGAACTGCCTAGTTAACAGTGGAACCAGTTTATTGTACATCAGCAATGGTTCTGAGGTCCCAGAAACAAGGGGTCAGTGTGAAATCTATAAAGAAAACACATCACTCCACATTCTTTTTTTCTCTTAAACTATCCATGGGAAGAACTGGTTTGGAAAACAAACTTTGAACTTAAGGTTTCTGTAGACCATAAGCAAAGCTCTTTCATTTGTTTTTCCCTAGAAGCTCCTCCCCTGCCACTTTTTAGCACTTGTGAAATAGTAATTCATTTGCTGTTATATTCATTTAACAAGTATTTACTTAGTGCTTATGATGCTCTAAAGTCAAAAGGTAAAAAAGGCACAGAAGTGGTCACTGCTGTCCTGTAGCTTACATTAGAAAAAGTGGTAGGGTAGTGCCTGTGGCTCAAACGAGTAGGGCGCTGGCCCCATATATGGAAGGTGGCGGGTTCAAACCTGGCCCTGGCCAAAAACTGCAAAAAAAATAAATAAATAAATAAATAAAATAAATAAATATTAATAGTAAAAGAAGAAATACATGAAATAATTGTAAATTGTGATGTTTTATAGAAACAAGCGACTGAGATGGAGGACAAAGAAACCTTGTCTGAAAAAGCAGAATAAGCCAAAACCTTTTAGAGGAGAAAAGAGCCAGTCACCTGCAGATGGAGGACAGAGCATTTCAACAGAGAAGCAAATCTGGGCAAACTTCCTTACAGTAGGGAAAAGTAAGATATCTCTGAAAAATAGCAAAGAGAATGATGAGTGAGGCCCAAGAGGAAGGCTGGTGTGAGATAGAGCCGAAACAAATATAATAAGGCTTTAAGACCATAGTTAGGAGTTTTCTTTATTAAATAGCCCTTCAAAAGTCAGATATTGACATGCTTGGTGTATGTTTTAAGATGTCTTTGGTCAATGTGTGAAGAGTGAAATCGATTTGAGGGGCAAGAATGCAAGTAGGCAGACCAGTCAGAAGGCTGCTTACAGTAGGCTAGGAGGACAGATTACAGTGGGTAAAATGAAATAGCAGAAACTCAGTGGAATGCGAGGTATGTTCTGAAGGTACATCTGATGGGACATATTGATGGATTATTTATCAAGGGCAAGAGAAGAAAAAAAGAAAAATCAAACATTCCTCATGGGTTTCTGATAATGAGCAATTTGCTGACACAGAATCATGATGGCTGGAGGCCAAGAGTTGCATTTAAGATGTCTGTGAAGCATCTAAGTGTCAAAGTCAAACAGCTGCCTGCAGTGTTGGGCAGCTCAAGGAGAAGACTGGTCTGGAGACACATGTGTGGTAGATGTGAGTGTAAATACACATTGAAAACTGCAGGCCTGTAAAGGTGGTCAATTGAGAGAGTAGAAAAGAAAGAGGAGGAGGAGTCCTGATGGAGTCCCGAGGAACCAGAAAAGGAAAATTTAGAGAAAGCAGCTTGGGAAAAAGAGAGATGAGTAGTGTGATACTCCTTTAAGTGAGAGGGAACTCAAGAGCAGGAAGGAAGTTCCTGCTTTTATAGAGAAGACCCAGGGAAGAATAAATTTCCTGCTGAACCACAGACTCTGTCTCCAAGGAAGAACATTCCAATGTCTTAGTTTGGCATCCAGTGTCCTCAATAATCTTGCTAAGACATTTCCTCTCATGTCCAAGGGCAAAAATAAGGCCTTCCAAAGCTTTTCTCTTCTATTATCATTCATCAACCTAGAAGGTATGACCCTTAATGGATTGACAATAAAATTTATGGACCTAATTAGGAACCTTTTGAGAGTGAAAAGGGAATTAGCAATACTTAAAGCAGTAATAAACTTGAAACATCCTGGGCAAGCACCTAGGCCTTTGGCAATATTGAGATGGGGTATTTGTTGCCTTCAGTACTATTTTCCACAGTCTGGTTCTTTTCTGGGTGCTACCCCAAACTCCAAGGGTTTAGTTTTCCTCTTCTGGAATATTACAAGCTATTTTGGTTCTCTAACTGTGACAATTATTTCTGAGCATCGCCCATGTTTCTTTTTTTCCCCCCAAGTGTCTATTTCTTATTGTGTAGCTAAAAATACAGATATTATCAGAAGGATGCTCACTCCTCCCTGTCAGGATATGAAAAGGAACTTGATAATTCAGGGAAAAGATTTGAAGTGAAATGAAAAATTACATAGGTGATTATTTCTTTAATTACATCTAGCTGCATTTCTAAATGAATTTACAGAAAGCCTTTTTTCATTTCTCAACGTTATAAATAAATACCTTTCCCAGATTTCTTCCTATTGAAGAAGTCTAACATACCTACTAAAAACCGAATATCTTATCTAAAAAGCAATGATTTTAATTGGTTAATGTCTTTCTACTTTTTTTCATGTTTTTTAAGATTTTAGCTTAATATGAGGGTACAGACAATTGGGTTACATTTTTTGCATTTGTTAGGTAGAGTCCAAGTTGTAGTTTTGCCCCTCACTCAGGATATGCACTATATACCCTCACATTGTGCCTGGTAGGTGAGAGCACAGCAGTCCTCCTCCTTCCTCCACTCTCCCCCTTCCCTTCTTCCTCTGTCTTTCCACTTTATAAAGCAACAGAATTTATATTATAAAGAGGACATGTAAAGGCAACGGTTTTAACTGTGGAGATGATCCATTTTTTGAAAAGAAGGAGTAGAATATAATACTGAGAATCCAGGATTTCTCATGTTTTTTAATTTATGCCGTAGTGTTTACTGTCTCTTGAATGTCCTTGTAGTTCCAATTCCAGGCCACGTAAAAGTTAGATGGAATATTACGGGTATCAGATTTATCCTGCCACAGGGTGTCTTTATGCACAATGAGTTTAAATCAAATCATACTCTTTCTAAAAACCTGAGTTCTTTCCTTATTGTAGAATGCATTTCTGTATTCTTGTTCCTTAAGGAAACCATGGGAAGCATTTATACCCACAGTAAAGGTCTAACCTGCTTCAGCAGAATCTATAGGTCAATGCTTGGCCTTTCCCCATTTTGTTGCACCCCGGTCTTCTCATTGTTGGCTCTTTTCTGGCATTGCCTTGTGTGGTGCCGATTAATCCAAAGACTCAGGCTGCAGTCTTCGGTCCGGAAGTAACTCGATGAATTTAATGCCCTTCTTTTGTGTTCTTGGGACATTCAAAACCCTTTCCTAATATGCTTCTTTTTTCTTTTTTGCTTTTGACATTTTTCTTTTTGAAACATCTGACTTTGATACAGCTATCATTTAATAATTAAAAAAAAGAAACATCTGACTTTGGTTTCTTTTCTTCTTTCTTTCTTTCTTTCTCTCTTTCTTTCTTTCTTTTTTTTTTCTTTGTCAGTATCTCATGCTGTTTTCCTACCACCCAAGGGGGAAATGTTCTTAAAGTTCAGGAAAGAAAGAGGACTCAGTAAGGACTCCATAGTTAAACATACTGGCTAAGCACAGGGTTCCATACCTGCAATTCCAGCACTTTGGGAAGCCAAGGCTGGAAGATTGCTTGAGACTTGGAGTTCAATACCAGACTGGGCAACATAGCAAGATCGTACCTCTTACCTCTACAGAAACTAAACATAATAATAAAAAATAAAAAATCTTCAGGCTCATTAAAGGTGGCTTAGTTTCAGAAAAGGTTATAACTATAAAAAGATGGATCTCAGTTTGTACATTACATGGCAGAAAACAGTGTTTGTTTTTGCTAACAGTTCTCTAAATCATAAGCTAAAACTTATATTTGTTATTTATTGTTAAGTTTCTTGAATATAGTAAGTACAAAAATGATTAATGTGTAGGAAAATTAGTAGAAATGATTAAAGATATTAAAGAATCTCAAATGACTTCTGTTGTCCATTTATACATTCTGAACCTCATTGATTTTGAAAAAAGCCTTCCCTACTTAGATTGAGAAAATATATTAAAGCAGTGCCAACTCTTCACTAATTTCCTTTCTCTGCCTTTCTTTCGTGTAGTTGCAATAACTGGAACCATGCCAAATAGGGGTTTATTATTAGAAAGAAAGTTCAAAAATCCAAAAAGCTGACTCTGGAATTTTTTAACAAGTATGATGAAAACTCAGCTCAAGGAATGTCCTAGCGCCAAGTATCTTATTTATACTATTTATTACACAGTTCCATTTATAGAAATTCAGAAAGGACAATTTTGAAAATCAGAAAGGATAGAACTCTGGGAAACACATACATATCTCCATTTGAGAGGGTCTTAGGAATAGTATGGCTACATTTTTGAGGAGGACATTTAAAACCATCACACAAGTCCTATGTGAATTATGTTCTGGAGCAGGTTGAGAGTCAGCAAGTCTTCATGTCAGTAAAAATCTGCAGAATAATTGCACATAATTGTACACTCATAAGAGCAGAATTAAGATAAGAATGCTTAATGGCAAGTGCAGAAGTGAACCGAGAATTGAAAGAATGAATTATCAGTTCTAGATTTGGAAAAGCAGATCCTCCCTCTAAGCCATACATTTGTGATAACAAGCTGAGTTCAGAGGTCAAATGAAGAACTGAATTTTTTTGTGTGTGGCATTTTATTTTCTGGTGCAGAGGTCCATATCTGTTACCAGATGCTCAAGGAATCTTTTTTTTTCCTTCAATGAATCTTTATGATGCAGAAAATGGGTTGGAGTCTCATTAAACTATTTTAGATGCCTGCATTTATGAGCTACTATGGCAACTAAATTAATAGGATTTAGAAGATCTTTTGTTTCAGATGCAACATCTCTTTTGCTTAAAAACAGATCATTTCAGGGACTTCCAAATGGACCTGGGCACATGAACGAAACTATCATGGTAGTAGTGCAATTATGTCAGATATAATTATCTTTGGGTAAGAAAATTACCATCTGTATGCAACTGACTGTAAAGATCCTGTCAACCAGAGCTTCTAAAAGCCTTCTACTGTCTATATCCCTTGGGCCATTCTCTTGCTCTGCTCTTCATTGGTAGCTATAACAGGTAAAGACCATTTCATATTTATTTATAAATCTCTTCATTTTGTTAACATATGACTGCTAATTGGGATATATAAAGGAACCCTAATGGTGTCAAAACTGGATTTTGCCTGCAAGCAAATGGTTGCCCTGGGAAACATAACTGACCTAGAATAACTTGGCCTTTGTGCTTTCTCCTTCCCCCCTTGGCTTATCATGACCCAAAGGCCATATTAAAAGATAAAATATAAGCACAACTTGAAAAAGATGGAGGAGGTAAAGGCAGCTGTATCGGTCTCTGGGTAACGACAAACCGAGGTGGAAGGAACAGAAAGTACAAAATCCACAGTGCCTTTAGGAAGACCCCTATCAATCAATCCTTGAAGTTCTCATACTCAGAACTTTTAGTGAAGTTGGATTTTTACCCTGCTGCATGTTATGGTACAGATACTCTTGCTTTATAAATGTTTGTTGAAACTGTCAGTTATTAGAGATTGAAACTAGCATTTCTATTCTTTACTCCTCAGTGACTCATAGAGACTTGTCTTTTGAATCATCCATACACTTAAAGGTTCTCACACAGTAATAAAACGTTCTACAAAATACAAATGGAGGCTATTTGTGTTCTTTCCAAAATTATTTCAACATGTAGGTATGATAAAGCTGCATGTACTGTATCCACACCTCCAGATGGTGAAAGGAAAAGAATGGTCGCATCCAAATCCCCTCCTTTCCTATTTGTGAATGTACAGCATGATGATGGTCATTAATAAGAAATCTGAAGCCATTTCTCCAGCCTTTAAGCTATACTGAAGCAGCAGGTAAATGAAAAGTAATAGTAATTTAAACCAGCTTTTATTTTGGAAACTATTTCTTTTGTTTAATTTCCTTTTCTTTTGTTCAATTCAACCTAGTAAAAATTCTGCTGATGTTGGTGTCCAAGCTTGAATTAAGAAATTGGACAAAATGAGAAATTGGAACAAATAAATAGTTGTCAACTCAGCTACAGTGGTGAGACGGGGCTCTGAGATAAAGAGGCATTGACAGATAGATGATCAAAAGAGAGGCTGAAGTCTCCCAGAGTCCTGTGACTGAGAAGTCTTAAGACAACACATCTTATTCATGTTGTGTTAATGACTTCATCATATCCAAGTTATAACTACTTATATCTTGTTATCGTTAAAGTGTGCTAAATGGTTTTTAAAGAGTCCACTCCCAGAGAGTTCTTCCCCAGGCTCCTGCCTGGTTCACTCCATAATTTCCCCAGATTTCTGCTTAAATGCCCCTTCCCGGATCACCCTATCAAAAATTGCAAACCTGGTACAGTGGTTTACGCCAGTACTCCTAGCACTCTGGGAGGTTGGGGGAGGAAGGTCCCTTTAGCTTGGGAGTTTGAGACCAGCCTGAGCAAGAGTGAGACCCCTCCATCTCTACTAAAAATAGAACATTAGCTGGGCATGGTAGCGGGTGCCTGTAGTCCCAGCTACCTGGGAGGCTGAGACAAAAAGATCCCCTGAACCCAAGAGTTTGAGGGATCTGTGAGCTACAATGCCACAGCACTCTACCCAGGCTGGCAGAGTAAGACTCTGTTTCAAATTAAAAAAAAAAAATGCAGTTTTTTCTCCATCTTTTCTATTACCATGTAAAATGTAATATACTTAAACTTAGTTTTTGTATCTGTTTTCCTCACGTAAGTCCCATAAGGGCAGGGATTTTTGCCTGTTTCTTTTCTTCTGTAACCCCAGCATCTACAACAGCATGTGGCACAAACTAGGTGCTCAATAAGGGTTTATTTCTGTATCAATAATGTAATAAATAAATGAGTAGAGACTGACACTCTTAAAAAAAAAAAAGATTCCACTTGAGCCATTCAGATTTTGTATACTTAATGTTATTTTCTCTAAAATAGTAACACTCATTAAACAGTTATATTAGGAAAAAAAATCTGCATTTAACCAAATAGCCACAATCTTCACATAGATAAGCAACTTTAATTCCTTACAGGCGTCCTCAAAGTACGGCCTGCCTAGGACATTTGTCTGGCCCACCAGGTTTTTTTGCCACTGCTGCCTGTCCTGCTTAGCAGCTGACTCATCCTGGGGCCTGTAGTCTGGCCCTCCAATGGTCTGAGGGACAGTGAACTGGCCACCTGTTTAAAACGTTTAAGGACTCCTGCTTCAGTATGTGAAAAATACGAAGTACAGGCATTTACATAAGGGCACTCAGGCATACAATAATATGCCAGGTCATTCAACAGCTTTTTTCCTCCCTTATGAACACTATAAATACAAAAAGAAACCACCTCGTTTTTGTCTGAATGTGGTTTTGGTGACCATGGTCATATAAAGTCCTAGCACAAGTAAGCCAGCCTCAGGCCCTTTCCAACTGGAACAAACAATCATAGGTAAGGAGACTTCCACAGCCACATACAGGCTTCAACAAAAAGGGACCTAACCCCTGCCCATCTCCTGTTGGAAACTACATCAGTTTGAGACTTTTTCCTCATGGGAATACTTTTTAGCCATGGAACTGGTTGAACAAAGAATACACATCACTGCCTTAATATGGCTCCTTTGACTTAGAAACTGTCTCTGAGCGTTTTATGCTCTTATTTTTAATGTGGGTAAGGAAAAAACTTAATACATCTTCCCAGTGAGGCTGTTTTCCTTTCCAGTGATGCTTGATGGAGACTAAAAGATTGTATCTAATGGATACAGTGAGAAGATGAGAAGTCTTTTCTTTCTGAGTAGGTTGATGTGTAAAACCTGTAAATTAAGGTGTAAGGTAAAATCCTTATGCCCCTAGAGGAGTGACCTATGATCCACTCATGGCTGCCCGTCCAATAAAGCTATTCTGCCTCCAGAGAATAAGTCCTTAAATGGAGACTACAATGTACAGGAATCGATAATCTGAGTGTGGATCTTTCCTGAACTTTAAAGTCATGTATACAGAAGAGAACCTTCTCCTTGATTAGACTGAAAGGTTCTGAATATTAGCAGAAATTTCCTTGGTTAGAGATATATTTAGGTATATAAAGTTTGAGCCAGTTCACAAAGCATCAAAATGTAGCTTATACCTGTGAAAAGATGACTCAAAGGCTGATACTATAATTGAGACCTACCAGGTATCACAGTTGATCAGCCTGAGTTGACAGCACTATCTTCTAACCATTCATTTATGTATTCATTCATTCAATAAATATGTATTAAGTAACCTCAAGAATTGCTTTATGTATTATGTATACAAATATGCAATCCCCCCTAAATTCATGGATCTAATTAATATTATACTAGGGCAAGACCAACAATAAATAAAATAAAATGAGTAAATTACCCAGTAAAGTTAGAATGTAAAAAATACTATGGATAAAGAGAAAAATGGAATAGCAATAGAGATTTGGTGGGGTAGGTACGTATGAAATTTTAAATATCAGACCCAAAGGCCATATTATATATATGAGATAAAATATGAGCAAAACTTGAAAGAGGTGGAGGAGGTAAAGGCAGCTGTATAGGTCTCTGGGTAAAGACAAACCCAGGTGGAAGGCACAGGAAGTACAAAATCCCTGAAGTCAGGATCCATATTTCTGAAAAAAATTATTGAATGCTTTTTTCCCTCAATCTCTTTGGTAGATAAGTTCACACGAAGAGTTTCAAAAAAAGTTCCAATGCCTAAGTTGGATAATAGGCTCATAGTTGTTTTTGTAATTATGCTTCATTGCATACTCAGACATTTCATATATTCTATTGTAATATGTATTTTATGCTCACATACCTATCTGGGGAATGCTAGCTGAGGAACAAACAACCCACCAAACTGTAAGGGTAGAAGTTTAATTTTTTGCTCACATTAATTCTTGCCTAGTCAGAGTGCTCCTAGTTGGTGGACACCATCTCTTTACATGGTGATTGAAGGACAGAAATTCCTTTCTTGTTATAGCTCTCATTTTTGGTAGAAAGGGAGAGAGCTGAGTTCAATAGGTGGTTGTTTTTTAAGTAGTCAATGTTTTATTTACATTACTAATTATGGAGGGCACTAAAATTATACACAATTTAAGAGGAGAAAAAATTGTGTTAATGTTGTAATATGAATACAATATTATTATACCACTAACAAAGGATGAATACAATTCATGTTTGACTTCTTTAATTACAAGAAATACTCAAAGTGGTAACCATCAGTATCCACACACTTCTGATTATGGCAAACTACTGCTTGAGCAATGTTGACCAAAGTGCCCAATGGTCTCATTGCACATGCTGTTTCAATCACTTCTCGAAGTACCACCAGTGTAGTGAGTTTTCTATGGTACACCCCATCCTTTAAAGCCTCCCATACTCATACTACCATAGTCATTATGCTTCCACAATGTTCTCAAATTTCAATCACCACTTCAAAATGGCTTTGCACTCCTTAAATGACAACCATGCTCCTGCCACTTTCTTTGACTGCCCTGCCTAGTGCTTGCTGACACTAGCATTCATTTGATTAACACCATCTTTTGAGTGAACGTCACCCTACATGGTGCTACTATAATTCAGCTTCAAAAAGTAATACATAGATGATGTCCTTTAAAATGTGTATACATTTTCAGCACCCCTGGTATATCATACATCAAACAAGAAGTGTATATGAGGTGTATAAAAATAATTTAGAGAATAATAAGTGAAATGAATACTCATATACTCTCTGTAAAGTTAAGGAATCAATTATTACTGGGGCCTTGGAAGTCTCTCCCCAGTCATCTATACCTCTACCTTTGGGGAAACCACTACCCTAAATTTTCTCTTTATCATTCTTTTGCCTTTCTTTGAAATTTGCCACATATGTAGATATCTCTACTTAATGAACTGTTTTCTTGTTTCCTGTTTTACAGTGGGAATATTATTTTATTTATTATTTTATTTATTTTAGACAGAGCTTCAAGCTATCCCCCTGGGTAGAGTGCCATGGTATCCCAGCTCACAGTAACCTCCAACTCCTGGGCTCAAGCGAGTCTCCTGCCTCAGCCTCCCAAGTAGCTGGGACCATAGG
>NW_003852609.1:687049-697079 GCF_000181295.1 Otolemur garnettii | reverse complement strand
CGGGCTGGATTCGAACCCGCCACCTTAGGTGTATGTGGCTGGCGCCTTAGCTACTTGAGCCACAGGCACCGAGCCACAGTGGGAATATTATTACTCACATTCATCCTTGACTCAGATCTTTTATTCAGTATCATTTTGTTGATATTTGTGGTTATAATTCACTCATCTCCACAACTGCTTATTATTGCACTATATAAATATACCACAATATTTTTTTTGATTCTCCTTAGATAGGCATCTATATTATATCACTTTTTATCCTTCAGGTTTTGAACTATTTCCTGCTACTACACGCATGCCAGAAATTCTCTGTGGTTTTGTTTTGGACCTTTTATATACATAGGTAATCCCCGAGTTGCAAACATGTGACTGATGTTTGACTCACACTTAGGAATGGAGGCTATTATAGGTAATAGGTAAATGTACCTGTTACAACTTACAAACAAATTCAATTTAAGAACAAATCTACAAAACGTATCTGTTCATAAGCCAGGGATTTCACCTGTATCTGGCATTTTATGAATCCCAGATGCTGCCACAATCAACATGCTATTACCTACAGTGGATTGGCCATGCACCTCGGTTCTCTGGGTCTTCATGCCATTTTGGGGCTTAGATGAAGTAACTGTCAAAGAACAAGGTATTCAGCTTCCCAAGTAACTGCCAAGAGTTCAGTGAGACAGCTTAAAGTGAGATAGTTACTTGTCTTGTGAGACAAAATTGGATAAATGGAAGAAAAAAAAAGGAAAGGAACAGAATAATTCCTCATTCCCCCAGCATCCAGTAGATTGTACCAATGTACATTTTTTTCTGTATAGTTTTTTCAGAATCATTTCATGATCAAGTGCTTACAACTAGCAAAACCCCAGCTGTTCATTCTTAGCTCATCTCTGTCAGTGGCCAGCAGAGTAATTGCATTACTTTTAGTCTTTTCCTGTCTTACTTTCACTTTCCTTTACACTCTTGCCATGAGATTGCAACTTCTAAATTAATCACTGGCATTAAGGATCTTGGGTTATTAATCTATTTTGTTTTCCAAAATAATTGTCCCAACAGCAATGAATAAAAGTTCCCATTGCTTCACATTGAATCAATGCTCAGAATTGTTTAATTTTTATATGTTTAGAGCAGTTGTCCTCAAACTATGGCCTGCAGGCCACATACGGCCCGCCAAGGACATTTGTCTGGCCTGCCAGGTGTTTTTTCCACAGCTGCCTGTCCTGCTTAGCAGCCAACTCATCCTGGGGCCTGCAGTCTGGCCCCCTAACGGTCTGAGCTGTTTAAAAAGTTTGAGGACCTTTGCTTTAGAGATTTAAAATTTTCTCTTGTTAAGTCCTGACTGATAGAAAAAGTTAGAAAAAGCATCAAACTCCAAACCCAATGAAAGTTAGTTTCACCTGTTTTCTCCGTCAACTACCATTCCCATGCCCTCTTTCTAAGCTGATTGCCTGAGTTTGTATCTCACTACTGAGACATATTTACTTGGAAATCTAAGAGGGTTCTTCAACTCAGTAGTCCCCAGTGAACTGATCTGTGCTCCATCGCCCCAGTGTGCTCCTATTTATATGCTCTGACTTGGTTAACATCTAGTCATCTGAGAGCTGATACATTTGTCTTCCTTTTCTATATATTTACATTTACTATATTAATAAATTTTATCCAATTATTAATATGTCTGAAGATTCTACTTTTGTTATATTTGTTAAGGATTCTAAATTGTAGCTATTTTTCTGCACATATGACCTATCTTTTGGAATTTGGGGGGAAGAGAAACATGGTATTTACATTTATTTTCCTATTTGGGAGATTGGGTAGAAAGAGGGAGGTTATGTGATTATGAATAATCTGCATAGGTTTAATATACAGTGTTTTGATTTTGAATAAAAAGAATTTAAAACATTGAATTATTAGTGAATGTATAACACAACATAACATTTATTCTTTTTGTTCACATTTATAGACTCAATTTATAAATTCTTTTGCATAAAAAATATTTTCCCTTTGTATGAACTTGTTACCTATTTAAGTCCCTCATTCCTGTTTTTTTTTATGTTGAACTTCCATTTCTCTTTTCTTAAATTTTATTTTTCCCTTCTAATTGATTTAAATATTTTCAGCTTCTCAATGATAATAAATGATTTCTACATAATTATGGAGAAGTTCTTATCTTTAAAAGTGAATCTGAAGTTTTCTTGTGATTTTTCTGCACCTTCAATTCAATTAGAAAGTTTATTTTCATGATTATTGCAAGTAAAAAATATTTAGACTTTAAAATCTTGAAAGGAAATAGTAGTTTTTATCTACTTTGTGTAACTGCTGAAAACTTCAACACAAGCTGCCTTTGACACAGGTCATTTAAATCACAAACACCTAGACTATTTGAATTTTGTTCTGAATAATGGTTTAACATTTTGGAACTATTTCCAGCATGCAATTTTATTTCTGGGGTCACCACCATAAATCGATGGACAAAATGCCAGAAGGAGAAATGTGTTTAAGAGGGTAAAACATGAAGGAATAATGAAGCTAGTAGATTCAAATGGCTAGATCATTTCTTCTCACATTCATTGAACAGCAAAAATTACCCAGACAGATGTTTGTCTTTAATCATTACATTCCCACAGCTCCTCTGAGACCGGGTGAAATATCCATTATGCTACTGGTGAGGCAACTCAAGTGTTTAATCAAAATTCAACTCTTACCTTGTGCACTAGAAATGGATACAATTTTTCTCACATTCACTTACTCCAGGAGCAAGAGAAAAACATTGGTTAATGTCAGGTTCATTTTTGACTTTCACATGCATTTTTTTTTATGTTCCAATATGCTGTTCTTTAAAAGTCTTGGTTACTGTTCTCTAGATAATCGTCAGGTTTTTCCTATCATTATTTTTAACATAGGTACCAAACTTTATCCTTTAGACCAGGAGTAATATACAGTGTAGAAAATGTTGTCTAATTCTTTATGCCTTGATATTACTTAGAATTATCACATCCCATCACTTTTCTTTTCCTCATGTTTCTAAAAGACATGTCAAATTATTCACTTAATAAAAGTTATGGCTTTGCAAATATTATGCTCCCTTTTCAAAGCAACTGAAGAGATCCCTAAATTTCACAAAACATCAGGACTAATTAGCTCCTTGACTAAAAAAAAAATTATCCATTTTAACCTAAATGAGATGAAAATTTCAGCCAGCCCATCTGAAATACCTAGCATAAAGTTTTCTTAAACTTAGCTAAAACTTCAGACAACCAGCCTTCTAGAACTGAAATGTGGACAAAATCTCTCTTAATGGACTTGACTATTGTATATATATGCAGACACACATATATATACATACATATATAATACATATGAGGTCTTATAATTAAGTTTGTGCATTCATCCTAGAAAAAGTGCTACGTCCCTTATTGCTAAATATCACTACAGTCATCTTTGAAGTCTCCCTTTGGGAAGCTATGCACCAATGCCAGCACCTAGTTCACCCTTCAGAGCAATTTCAGAACTCTTTTTCTGGAATGGCCATCAGAGCTATGATCATATGGCACACAAAAATACACAACAACAATAATGAATGCCACTCAGCAAGACACTGGCACATGTTAACGTGAACACAGCTGTGGCACACTGATATACCAAAGTTACGAAACCTTACCAAGTTGTTTGTACAGTGCTGCCAACATAAGCACATGGTGGCAAGTTTGAGAACAGTTGTCAGAATGTGTATGATGACAGCTTCAATGGTCATTCCAGAAAAAGAGTTCCAAAATTGGTCTAAAGGGTGGATGAGGCATTAGCATTGGTGCATAGCTTCCCAAGGAGAGTACTTCAAAGGTGACTACAGTGATATTCAGCCATGAGGTATGTAGCCTTTTTTCTATGATGAGTTCATGAACTTAATTGTCAGAACTCATACAACATTTAGTAAAATATTTTGAACAATATAACAATTTTTGGATCTGTCCCATTAATAGGATTTGTTCTTTGGTGGACTAGTAACTTATTTTATAATTCAGTTATGAAATTATTGACACAGGAATGGAAATGATGCCAAACTAAAAAAGTACATCAAATGACAAACGTGTGTTATTTTGTTACTTAGAGAGGAAGTGTGGTAGTTTGCCATGAAGAAATCTGAGTATTAATTTTTTTTGTGTGTTAAGAAATCTGAGTATTAATTTTCTTTTTGTGTTACTCATGTGCAATAATGTGCCAAGGCCCACAGTTGAGTCTCCTACACATTCTACCAGTTGCATAACCTCAGCATAGTCATTGAACATATCTGTGTTTCAAAATCATCATTTCTAAAATAAGGAACTTAGACTAGATGATACAAACTCTTTCCTAATACATCACACACCACTCACTAAATTCAGGAATATCTCAAATATTGGGCTTCATCATACTAATTTTGATATGTTTGAAACATATATGCAAAGCAAATGGAAATATTTTTAAGACATAGAGCAATTATGAAAAAGGCAGTTGATAAAACCTACATATAATACTCCATCATATTTTTCACTTGGTTCCTAAGGTTTTACTTCCTCAAACTGTCTCTGACTAGCCTACATTAAAAACCTCCTTTTCCCCAAAGTCACACTTTGCTACATACTTCATTTTCTTTGTGCTACTCCACCACTTGATTGCATATTTATCTATTTGCTTATTTCTTCTTACCTGTAAAAGGAATTATCCCAGAAAGTTGCAAGAGATCAGATTATTTCCTCTGTTTACTGCTGTATTCCTAAGATTTAAAAACAGTGCCACATACAAAAGAAAGGTTCTTTGTCTGAATAGTCACATTTTTGAGACATAATGGTTTTTACAGATAATTCACAATTTACATGTGTACTATTTAGAAATAGTGATAGGAAAGGAAATAAGTTGGTTTAAGTGAAATGTTTGTTTCAATTCATATTCTTTTTAATCAGTTGAATTTATCATGTACTTGCTTTATACTCGGAATATTTATAAACAAGGGGCATTAGAAACACCAGCAAGACCTTGAAGCCTAGTGAAAATATCAAGTGGTATTATTTTTAACTCATAGAGCTGTTGAAGATATGAAAGGAAGAATTTAGATCTTTTAATTTCTACAAGTCATGAATGTAGTCTGCTTGAAAAGTAAGCTAAAAATAAATACCAAATATAAAAGTAAGATTAAAATTTTAGCCAGTCCTTTATGCTTTGAGTCTATTTATTTATAACATATTAATAGTCTGGATAAATTTTGTTGCTAAAACAATAACAATATAAGCTGGTTTTGGTTTTCTTTGTATTTTTTGATGAACTCCAAATTTTCTTTAAGGATTGTTACACAATTTGCAATTATTTTGAGCGACAAAGAATAGAACATAAAGATATGAAAGCAAATTATATAAACAAAATGTGCATGCCCCTGGAATATTCTGAAATTTAAAAAATGAATAGAGCATGCCCCTTCCAATAATAAACAAACCCAAAACATAGTGACTTATGCACATTAGGTGTTTTGTCCTTGTCTCACATATTAGAAGTTTGAAGATAGAGTGATGAGGCTGGTATGATGGTTTGAAGAGGTCATTAAGGCCCTAACAACATCCAACCTTCTACACAGTCCTTAGGAGGGGCTGTCAAAGCTCCAAGCATCACATCCACATTGCAGGCAGCAGTAATGACACAGCAGGAAAAGACAGAGAGAGTCCTGCTCAAGACTAATTAAAAAAAAAAAAAAAAAGTCAAGTATATCTACCCAGAAGAAAAAAAAATCATTTTATTATAAGGAAATTTTCACTAGACTGCTTATTGCAGCTCAATTTACAATTGCCAAAATGTGGAAACAACCTAAAAGCCCACTAACCCAGGAAAGGATTAACAAGCTATTCATCCACTAAACCTGAATAGAGCTGGAATACATTCTTCTTAGTAGTGTCATAAGAATGGAGAAGCAGGATCGGTGCCTGTGGCTCAAGCGGCTAAGACGCCAGCCACGTACACCTAAGGTGGCGGGTTCCAATCCCCAGCCCAGACCCGCCAAACAACAATGATGGCTGCAACCAAAAAATAGCCGGGCGTTGTGGCGGGCGCCTGTAGTCCCAGCTACTTGGGAGGCGGAGGCAGGAGACTCGCTTGAGCCCAGGAGTTGGAGGTTGCTGTGAGCTGTGATGCCATGGCACTCTACCCAGGGGGATAGTTTGAGGCTCCGTCTCAAAAAAAAAAAAAAAAAAAAGAATGGCGAAGCAAGACTCTAATGTACTCAATTCTAATCTGAGGCCAGTAGATGATCTAATACATACCCACATATGTGAAAAAAACTCAAATTGATTCAAGGTGGGGGATGGGGGATGGGGGGGTGGGGGATGGGGGATGAGGGAATGAGGAGAGGGGAGGAGGGAGGAGGATGGAGGGTTAAAATGTATGGCACACTTCTTGGGGGCAGGACACAACTATAAGAGGGATTTTACCTAACAAATGCAAACAGCATTCTTTGTTTCTTCAATGAACCTGAAACAATAAAAAAAAAGCCAAATAGTATAGTCTTAGCTTGTGGATGGTCATATTCATGGTTGGAATCAGGCTGATATTAAATGAAATAAGGGGAGAATAGATGTTTCACAGGCATAGAGTCTCTGCCACAGTCAGTAATTGCTTTACAATCAGAAATATATTCATATATGTCTATACATAAAAGTCTATTCATAAAGTCAAAATAAAAGAAAACAATATGCTGGTGAAATCCTGCAACTTGCTGGTAATTCATTTATTTTTTCCTAGGCATTTATCGTAAACATGAAAATGGAATTTCCTAAGAGGGACTATAATCTGATATTTGGGATATAGAGGTCTGTTCATGATTTCTCTATTCTTGGGAACAGTAGAGTTTCTGTTCATGTCTTCACAATTAGTGGGGGAAAAAAGATAAAGGAAGGAATGATGGTGCAGAGAGGGGTAGGACATGTTTTATCTGTATGGGGACTTTGCATTTTTAAGGGACAAGTGTTTGTTTTCTCAGTGCTTTATCACTGAGTCACTAGACAAAAACAAGAATGAACTGAAGGGAGAACTTGACAGATGCCCTGAAATGGGGAAGAGAGTAAAGACAGATCCTTCAGTGGTTATAAATGAGATAAGCATTTAATATTCAATGTTTTAAGTTTTCCTATTTGTTAAATAGTTCATGTTCTCAGTGCTATTTCTGCTTAATTATGTCTGTTCATATAAATCATATTTAGCATCTTTTGAGCTGGGGTCTTTTGGAAGACAACTCTCACATATTTCCTCTTATTTTGCAAGCAGAGGAAATAGCTACCCTTTCTCCTAATCTTGTGTTTGAAGATATGTACATTTTTTTCCAGTGAAAGACCTTAGAAGAGAGAGATACTAGCTCCTTTTGGAGCAAAGTTCAGGTTTATTTACTCTTCAATTTAATAAAGATAATGTCTCTCCCTATGAAAAAGTTCAGGCAGAATTATTGTCAGTTTCTAAAGATCTGAGTTCTCTGAGCTTGGGAACTCTCTCATGCAAGTATTACCTTAACCTATTCCTGATACAGTGTGAGAATTGTGGCTTGGTAAACTGGTACAAAATAAAGACTCTCTAACTACTGCTCTGAATAACAAATTACTGCTATAAGTGATAAGCTGCCTATTGTCTCTGATCTAGGAGTCTCATATCATCTGTTGGGCTGGCATTCATAATGCTAGTAAGCTAGTGAGTTAGCTGTACATAGATTAAGATCTCACATCGTTAAATTTCTTGATGGAGTTCTCACTCTAAGATGTATTGGCAGGATGTAAGATTTATCAGAGTCACAGTATTTACAACTTCCATATTCCTTTTTGAGGAAATCTAACAATATGGTCCTCCTTTCATGCCAATAGTTCTTGGAAGCAGGAGTGAATTTATGTCCACAGTCATATGTAACAGCCATGGACTGGAAGAGATTATGATGGAGTCTAATGCAGGAAGACTGCCCAACTGTCAGAGTCCATCTGAACTAATTGAATCCTCTCTTTTGGGGGCATGGTTGAGAGATACACAGAGTGCCACTGGTGCAGAGCGGTATAGAAGCCACGGCTAAGTATTAGAATGGGAGGCACAGTCATACATCCTTAAGAGTCAAGTTCTTTAACAAGTCAATTTTTTCACCACAGCTATTCTTAGACACCTGGGAACCCAGAGCAGTAGTTTGCATTTCCAGGACGTGTGATTTTCCTTACTTCTCCATGTTTACTCATAATGTTCTTTTCACTTAAAGAAACCAGAATGTTCTGCTACTTCTTGTAAGTGAAAAGAGACAAGCTGACAAAGGGAAAAAAGATGATAACCATCCTGAATGAACCCAGATAAGGATTTATCTGACATGAAATTTAACTAATCTGGGCTTCTGGTATTTCCTGGATAAACAGATTTAGAAATCTTGATCTGACAATCAGGTATTAAATCTGCTAGCAACATATGCTGCTAAAACATGCATTTAAACAGCTTATTCCTATTGGTATAGCATTCGAATCATTTCAGAATAACTGACTGTAAATTTTCTACCTGTTATGCTGGAAGATTTATGCTGGAAGAAAATCTGCTGTAGATTTTCTACCTGTTATGCTGGAACACTTGTCTATGGGTTAGAAGTGATATCCCCAATGATTAATCAGGTAAAATGGAACAACCTCTAAAGTCCTAAAACAGGTGTTCAAGAAAGCAAAATATTGATTATTTTATATGACTGATAGTTTTATCAGCTTATATGGGTTAAAAAAGAGTTAAGATACATGGATTTTAGCAATAGCTTCTATTTTGGTGGTCTCAATTTTACTCAGACAAATTTATTTTGTACAAGTTAATAAATGATGATCTAAAGTGAGAAAAGAGTCCCATAGCTTCTGATTCTCTGTACAAAGTGAACATTGTGCTGGGAGCTGACAGGAAGAAAACTATCTTTACCTGAATAATGTTGATTCAAAATTTAGACCATCTTACTATACTTAATAGCATTTAGATGGTCATGTACAAGGCAACCTGCTTAAGGGGAAAAAATCTCATTGTCTCACTTTCCAGCACAGAAGGAATTCTTACAGATAAGAATTAGATTGCTAAGTTCTTTAATTTTCACTACAATTTTAATGAATAAGTAATTGTAGAATTCTTCCACAAAGATGTAGGTTCCTATCTCTCTCTCCCTCTCTCTTCCTCTCTCTCTGTGTACATGTGGCCACACCTCCCCTAGGTCTGGATCTCTTGAGTTTACATTTAATCATCACATAGATCCCTTCTATTGGGCCAGATAATTGTTTCCCAAAGAATGTTTTGTGGAACATAAATTATGTTCAATATCCTATGGAAACATGTTTGGAGACAGCCTGTTTTAAAATTTGACATTGTATAATCTGCTCTCACAGAGTTACAGTGCTGATGACCCTTCTTAAGTTTCTGAAAATTTCTATAGCATGAAAATTTATTCAGTTCTTTAACTCAGTATTTCCTAGTTTTACAGAGCAAAGAAATATTTTTTAATTACCATTTATTTACATCACACAGAACTAGTATTCTGCATAGCTGCTTTACAATTGAATACCCTGTAAGTTGAGATGTGCAAAGCGTTTCTCCCTTTTTTATTATTACAACAGTTTTATTTTTTAAAATTTTTTTATAATTAATTATTTTTTATTGAATCATAACTTTGTCCATTGATGCATTTATGGGGCTCAGGGTACTCCTTCAATATACAATGTGAAATGTTTACATTGAACCAAGTAACAGATCCATCACAATTATACTCATTTCTTAATAGTTTTGAAATATACCATTGCATCATGCACATTAGGTGAGGTCCCCCCGAATACTCTCCCTTCTCCCATATCCGCTTTCCCCACCCCTCTTTCTCCTCTTCCCTTCTACTTTATGGACTATAGTTATTTTTTGCCATTCATATGATTGTGTAGGTGGTTATATATTGATTTCATAGTAGTATCGAGTACATTGGATACTTTTTTTTCCATTCTTGAGATACTTTACTAAGATAAATATGTTCCAGCTCCATCCAGGC
>NW_003852609.1:663466-685580 GCF_000181295.1 Otolemur garnettii | reverse complement strand
TATAAAAGCTACTGACTTGTAAGTATTGATTTTGTATCCTGAGATGCTGCTGCATTCCTTGATCACTTCTAAGAGTTTTGAAGTTGAGTCCCTGGGATTTTCCAGGTATAGGATCATGTCATCAGTGAAGAGTGAGAGTTTGATCTCCTCTGACCCTATTTGGATACACTTGATTGCCTTCTCTTGCCTGACTGTGATAGCTAAGACTTCCATTACTATGTTAAATAGCAGTGGAGACAGTGGGCATCCTTGCCTTGTTTCTGATCTGAATGGAAATGTTTTCAATTTTACACTATTCAATATGATATTGGCTGTGGGTTTGCTGTAAATGGCCTCTATCAGTCTAAGAAATGTCCCTTCTATAGCTATTTTCTTAAGATTTCTAATCACAAAAAGATGCTGGATATTATCAAAGGCTTTTTCTGTGTCAGTCAAGAGAATCATATGGTCTTTGTTTTTCCTTTTATTGATGTCATGTATTATATTTATAGATTTGCATATGTTGAACCAACCTTGTAACCCTGGAATAAAACCAACTTGATCATAGTGTATAATTTTTTTCATGTGTTGTTGAATCCTGTTTGCTAAGATCTTATTGAATATTTTTGCATTGATATTCATTAATGATATTGGTCTATAATTTTCTTTCTTTGTTGTATCCTTTCCTGGTTTGAGTTTCAGGGTGATATTTATTTCATAGAATGGGTTGGGAAGTATTCCTTCTTTTTCTATGCTTTAGAAAATGTTGTATAAATTTTCAAGAGGTACTAGTTCCTCTTGAAATGTTTGATAGACTTTAGATGTGAAGCCATCTCATCCTGGACTTTTCTTTTTAGGGAGATTTTGTATTGATGATTCTATTTCAGTGGGTGATATAGGTCTATTTAAGATTTCTAATTCTTTCTGGTTGAGTCTAGGAAGGTAGTGTGCTTCCAGGTATTGGTCCATTTCCTTTAGATTTTCATATTTCTGGGAATAGAGATTTTTGTAGTAATCATTGAGGATTTTTTGAATTTATGAAGTGTCTGTTTTTATTTCTCCTTTATTGTTTCTGATAGACGATATTAGAGATTTTACTTTTCTATTTCTGGTTAGGTTGGCCAAAAGTTTATCAATTTTGTTAATTTTTTCATAAAACCAACTTTTTGTTTCATTGATCTTCTGAATGATACTTTTGTTTTCAATTTCATTTAATTCTGCCCTAATTCTGGTTATTTTTTTTTCTTCTGCTGGATTTGGGGTTGGAATGTCCTTCCTTTTCCAGTTGCCTGAGATGATCTATTAAGTTGTTGGCTTCCTCTCTTTCTGTTTTCTTGATGAAGTATTCCAATGCTATAAATTTCCCTCTTAGGACTGCCTTGGCAGTATCCCACAGGTTTTGATAATTTATGTCTTTATTTTCTTTTAGTTCCAAAAATTTGGTTATTTTCCTTCTTAATCTTGTCTTTGACCCAGCTATCAGTCAACCTAAGATTATTTAGCTTCCATGACTTTGTTTGAGTATTGAGATTCCCATTGCTGTTGAGTTTTATTTTTTTAACTTTTATTCCATTGTGGTCTGAGAAGATACAAGGAATAATTTCTATACTTTTAAATTTGCTAAGGTTAGATTTGTGTCCTAGGATATGGTATATTTTGGAGGATGAACCGTGAGCTGATGAGAAGAATATATATTTAATTTTATTAGGGTGAAATGTTCTGTAGAGGTCTGTAAAGTCCATTTGTTCTAGGGTCAAGTTTAAATCTAATATTTCTTTGTTTTGTTTCTTCTTGGAGGATCTATCCAAAACTGTCATAGGGGTGTTAAAATCTCCAACTATTATGGTGCAGGAAGATGTTGTTCATATCCATTAGGGTCTGCTTTATGAATTGAGGAGCATTCTGGTAGGGTGCATAAATGTTCATTATCAAAATCTCTTCATGTTGGGTGTTTCCCTTGACAAATATGTAGAGACCTTCCTTATCTTTATCTTTGTTGGTTTAAAGCCAATTGTATCTGCTACTAAAATTTCAACCCCTGCTTTTTTCTAGTTTCCATTTGCCTGTATTATACAAGTCCATCCTTTCACTCTAAGTCTATTTTTATCCTTTAAGGTAAGGTGAGATTCTTGTATACAGCAGATAGCTGGTCTGAGTTTATGTATCCAGTCAGCCAGCCTGTGCCTCTTTAGAGGACAATTTAAACCATTCACATTAATTGAGGGAATTGATACGCCTGGTTGTGTTTTGGGTGTCATGATTTTTGGATGTCCAGTGGATATTTTTAATCCTTTCACCACTGTGGAAGTTGCTTTTTGTTCAAAAATTTTCTGGGTGAGTTTACTTTGGAGGTAGAGCATTGCACTGGTCATTGTGGAGGATGGGTCTGAGAATATCCAGGAGAGCTGATTTAGTTATGGCAAAATTCTTCAACATGTCTATGTCATTAAAGTATTTGATTTCTCCATAGCAAATGAAACTCAGTTTAGCTGGATAGAGGATCCTGGGCTGGAAGTTGTTTTGTTTTAAGAGATTGAAGTTTGATGACCATCTTCTTCTGGCTTAAAACATTTCAGCTGAGAGATCTGCAGTTATTTTGGTATTTCTCCCTTTGTAGGTGATGCTTTTCTTACGTCTGGCTGCTTGCAGAATTTTCTCCTTCATCTTAACTTTGGCAAAGTTAATCACAGTGTGTCTAGAAGATGCTTTATTTGGGGTCTTGCTGGGGTTCTGAAACTGTCTGCTATCTGAAGTTCTGAATCTCTTGCATTGTTTGGGAAATTCTCCTCCAAAATCTCTTGGAGTAGAGCATCTGTACCTTTAGGACCATCCTCTTCTTCTTTGGGAATTCCTATAAGATGAATGTTTGATCTTTTGGAGTGATCCCACAACTCTCTCAGGGAATGACCAGTTTTTGCTCTCCATTTGTCTACCTTGTTGAGTGTTTGAGAACATTCAAATGCCTCTGTTTGCGGGCTCCTCAGTTTCAGAGATCCTTTCTTCTGCCTGGTCAACTCTATTAGTGAGGGATTCTACTGTATTTTGGAGCTCCTCAACTAACTTTTTTTGTTTCCTTGAGCTCTGCTATCTCTTTTCTCATTATGTCCATATCTTTGGTGACTTGGGTTTTGAATTCATTAATTTCTTGAGACAACTTTAGAACTACTCTTTGGAACTCAATTTCCATCTTTTCTTTTATTCTATTTATCTTATTTGCAATCCATATTCTGAATTCAGTTTCTGACATTGCTGCCATTTGTCTATGCATGGCATCTTCAGTTGTATCTCCTTTGTCATTTCTTAGGGGGATTTGATGTACTCTGGCTATTCATGTTGCCAGAGTTCGTTTGTGGGGTCTGCACCATGTTTATTTTCCACTGTTTGGTTATTAGAACTGGTAAGGTGATTGAATTGGGGTTCCCAGGTAGTACAGATAACCCCTTACCAAAGGTCTAGGTTTTGTAATTGTGGCTTATCTCCTTCAACCTTACAAAGGCCCCTTTCAGAGTTTTGACTGGAGACTCTGAGGACCTACTTGGTAAGGCAGTGGAGGCTAGCTCTGTTTTGATATCAGCCAACCTCTACCATATCCTAAGAAACCACCCCCATTAGATTTAAATCTCGACTATGAAGAGATACAAATAGCTACTGCGCTCAGCCTCCACCCTTCAGTTTTTTCTACTATAGAACTTCAAAGGTCAACCTCAGAATGTTCCAGAGTAGACAGCCCCAGACATGGGTTCCAACCAAATTGTCTCTGGCAGTGCAAGTCCTGCCCAACAGAGAGGGATTTAAGGACAATTCCAAGCAAAGGGATTCAAAGACCCTCTGGTCTCAGTCCACACATACCTAGCCTCTGCTTGCCAGACCAGTTGAAGTCAGGGGATCATGCTCCACCTGCCAGTTATAGTCCACTGCCTGGCAAGCCTCTGTTTGCAGGCTCTGTTAGAGTCATGGCACCACATTCCGCCCACAGGTCTCAGTCCTCACCTGGTAAGCCTCTGCTCACCAGCCCTGCTGGAGGCAGTAAGGTGCACCCTAGTCTTCAGGGCTTGGTTCACACCCAGTAAGCCACTGCTCCAAGGTTCTGTTGGAATCAGGAGACCACGCCCTTGCTCTCAGATCACAGTCTATGCCCATTAAGCCTCTGCTCGCAGGCCCAGCAGGGACCAGCCCTGTCTGCCAAACTCAACCACTCTCCTGCTATGGGTGCTATTAGAGCTGGGCATTCTGAACCCCATCCAGCCAGACACAGGCCAAACTGAGGGTCAACACTACCACTGGCTGGGCATAGTCATAAGCAGAGGACTGCTCCTCCTCCCACTGAGTGTCCCTTTCTTCCCACACCCTCTTTCTTCCCCATTAGTCATAGATTTTGTCCTGGTAGTTGGTGGTCTACACTATGCCCAGGGTTCTCAGGACAAAACCAAACACTCTGTGCTCTGCAAGGGGCAGAACTTCAGACTGCCACGCAAGGGGGAATGGGTGGACTGGGAGTTTGGACTTGTGGGGATAAATATCTGTTCAATTTTATGCCTGGCAAGGTGGTATCTAGGTTCATGAGTGGGACCTCCCCGGAGAAAGAGACCTGGACTTTAGCAGCTCTCTCCAGCGAGGTAAAATGAGAGAGGTCTTTTGTTCCCTGTTCATTTGCAGATAGCCTGCGGCAGGCCTCCTGCTTGGGAAGGGGTCTCCCGTCCTCTAGTTTTATTTTCTTGAATGCTCTTCCTTGGAGTTTCAGATTGCCAAACTTCTTTCTTAGCTCAGCTCCCCATCTTTGGCTTTGTAGAGTCTGATTCCATCCAGTTTTTCTTCCTTTGCTCAGGAGCTTCTGATGAGGGTTGCTACCAGTCAGCCATCTTCCCAGAATCCCCCATTACAACTGTTTTAATCTCAACCATAATATCTGTACTTTGCTAGATAGTTGGGTATGACAAAGTAAAGGTGAGAAATCAGTTTAAAAGTACCATTTTATGGTAATTTGGACCTATTAAGTGATAGGCCAAGACAACTTGTTATAAGAGTTTACTGTCAAAAAAATTCTTTAGGGAAAATGACATATTATAAAAGTGCATCCTTGTCCAAATAGATATAGAACAATTGCAGAGAGAGAGATACCATGTCAATAGATAATTCTGATTGAGAACCTCCATCTACTAGGTACTTTTTGTATACTTAGTACATATTTTCTCAGGTAACATTCACAATAACTTTCTCCTGTTACTTCCAAACTACAGATATGGAAACAAAGGTAGAGAGTTTAAGTAACCTGCCCAAATTTACACAACTAAAGTGTAAGAGGGTAAATTCAAAGTCAAGAATTCGGGGTTCAAAGCTAACATTTTGGATACTCTAGAAAAAAACAAAATAAAGCTATTTTGAGAGTTCACAATGACCACTGTGCTTATTCTTTCACCTAATATCTGCCCCTTTCTTTGAAATTTTGAAAATCATTGATTTAATGTGTTATGAAGTACTGAGTATTATGATTCAAGTAAAATGAATCCATGGATTAATATTATCAGAAGTGTATCTATTTCCTGTGGAACACAAATTGGGAAATACTGAATTAAACTAACATTTAAATGTATTAGGAAGGAAGTGGACCTCTTTGTCCTGCTTTTCTGTCTGTCTTTTGGGGAGGAAACATCTGTTCCTATCTCTTTCCTCTATGCTTACTTACCCTTCTCAAACCTCCCTCCCAAGGGAGAAAAAGTTGTTAATTTTAGTCACTAGACCACATTCTATGGTGGCCTGGGTCAGTATGCTTCAAATATAGGAGGTAGTCACATTTCTAAGCAAAATTTGGGCATGGCTAGCCTTCCAGAAGTAGGCTCTATCATTCCTGAGTGCTGTTTCATATTCTCTGATTGGTGGGAAAGGTGGTCCTGCCATACACAATCATGCCGACTGATCATGAAATCTGTTCAGAGTCTATTTGGATCAAGGACAGAACAGATTTTAAGCCAGGCTGCATCTGGTATAAGCAGGACATTAGTCAATATACCAGCAGAGCCCTAGGGCAGGAAAGCAAAGAGCTTGGGAAGAAAAGGGAGAGACTATATGTGTGCTTTTCTTTTTTCTTTTTTAACCAATAGAGACCTTAACACAAAGTCATGTGATTGGAAATGGCATAAATTTATTACTCCTAGAATTTTAAAATTCTACATACCTAAAAGTGATTTTAGCCATCATGTGTCTGCTCATAAAGAGTTTGCCTGGAAAGGGAGACAGACTCTCTTGTAACAGGTGGATATGTTTATTTTCAACATAAATATAAGGAATTTTTCTCCCCTTTTTACTTAGAATAGTAATTTCCTATGATAATTTTGTTCTCCCAAGCTAAGCTTCCTTAACCTACCTCAATGTGAAAGATAACAGTATATTTGACCTAATTATTAGTTTACAAAGATGAATGTTATTTAAAGCAATAACTAGTGATTTATGCCTTTTTAGAATTACAATATGCTCTCATTCCTTGGCATAATTTTGAAAAATTTGCTAATGTTACCACCCCTCTTATTAAATGTTTATTCCAGTTTTACATTTTATGTACTGAATTCCTATTTAAACCTGTCTTTTTCCTTTCTCAGGTTTAAAAAAAATCAATATTTTTAAAAGAACACATTCTGAATAAATAAATTATTCTATTACTGTGATCACCTTGGAAGAGACTGAATGTCAGACAGATTATGAAAAAAGATCAGAAATCAAATTAAAAATCTAAAAGCAAAACAAAAATAAATCTGAAAACGGACTTTTTTTATACCTGTTTTCCAGTTTCAACATTTATGACAAAGGAAAAAAATGACCACTGTTAGCATACCATGGCAGCACCTTTTCTCTCTCTCTTTTTTTTAAATTTAAAAATTTTCAGCTATTACATGCATATAATACAGAAGTTGCATATAGTCATAGGGTACATGTGGTGTTTGATACAAGCATACAATGTGAATCAATGTGAATCAGGGTTATTGGGGTAGCTGTCCCTCAAGTGTTTATCTTTTTTTTTTCTTTTAGGAACATTCCAATTTCATCATTTTAAAGTATACCCTAATTTATTGTTATAATAGTCACTTTATTTCCACACCCAATAACCATCCCAACTCTACACCCCATCTCCACTACCCTTCCCAGCCTCTGGTAACTCATTCTACTCTCTGTCTCTCTGAGATAAATTATTTTCAATATTTAGCTCCCACACCTAAATGAGAATATGTAAGATTTGTCTTTCTGTACCACAACTTTTCTCTCAAAAGCTTCTATAACTAAATTTTCGTAAAATAGAATTACTACACTCTAAGTGGAATGGCAAAAAAATTAGGGGTGAAAAAATGGTCAGTTTCTTCTCTTAACCATGTTGCCGTTTCTTGAAGGGGCACAAAAGGCAGGTTGATATCGACCTCTGCTAAATTTAATTTAAGAAACTAGCATCATAGTTCAATTCTGTCATCCATGAAATGAGAAAAGGAGATAAGGAACTAGGTCAAATACCCATTTGGCTAAATGTCTTTAGAAATGTAGAATAAGTGTATCTTCATCACCTTCATTTGAGGTTGCTACTATAAAATCATTTTTTAAAATTCCTATTGTACAGTTTCCATTTTCATTGAACATATCGGTTATTGAGAACATTCTTTGTGCACAGCACTGCACCGGGCATGGAGAGGGAGAGATGCAGAGAATGGGCAATTTGGTTGGGAAGAGTGTGGAGTGTGACAGTAGATTTCATCCCAGGGAGGCAAGAGAGAATGTTGTATGACAATGTGAAGTTGCATGTGTTTGCATTGGTTTGAGTGAGTGATTTAGAGGAGAGCTCTAAATCAGACCTAAGGCAGATCACAATGGAAATCCCCTCCATCCTTCCATAATCTTTCTCTAATCTCAGCCTGCTGCTGGCTGTCCACCCTACCCTGTCATTTCCTCAAGGCAGTACCCTGACCTGTCCTCTGCAATGCTGACTTAGATGCCCCTTCTAAGTTCCATATCTTATCCTCAATATAATTGCAACCCACATTCCTAAGTTTTCTGGAAGCTGGTAATTTATCTCATTCCCCATTTATCCCAAAAGTAATGAGTAGCATCTATTGTATACTTAGGAACTTGCCAATAGGCTAGAATGAATAACAGTGACTTCTGGATGGGATGAGACTTGAGATAAACTAGAAACTGAAGTCTGGACGCTTCCCTGCATGCCATGGTGCATCTGTCTCACCTGCCATTAGGTTTGTCAGAATCCAATCAAAATGCATGAGATCATTTAAGCAGAACTCTTGAGGCATATAAATTCTGGTAAATTCTGTTTTTCTGAAGGACAAAAACAGACTACTATCATTAAACACATTAACACCTCTCTAAACTATATATTGAATGTGTCACAACTTTTTGTTATTTGTCATTAGTAGGTTTGGTTCTTGTGGGCTTTCTATAGTATTTGCTTTGTTAAATAAAGTTATGAACAGAGTGTTCAAGGAATTTGAGCTAATGTAGAATATTTTGGCATTCCTAATGGTTTCATGAAGGAAATTTTCTTTTCCGGTACTTGGAAATGAGCAGTTGGACTTGCCCATGATTGTATTAAAAAGTTAGTAATGCATGGTCTGTTGGTTTAAAAATGAGTTGGTGTCAGTTAGGTCAGATAATTTATGACAGTCAGTAGTTTATGTAGACTAGTATTAACCATGTCCTTTAATAACTGGTTAATTAGGAAAAAGAACTGGTAAAATGCATAGATTCTGAGTAGGACACACATCATTCAATAAGTATTTTTTCTTTTCATCTTTTTTTGCTAGACTTGGGTTCAGGAATATGAATATTAGTAAATTATCAAACAATCAAACTAATTCGTATGTGAAATAGCATGTCTGTTTTATAATGAGTATAAAATTATGTTTAGCTATGAACAAGATTTAAACATATTGTGAGATTATAACTAAGGTAGCAGAAGAGCCAAAAATAAATTGCTTCCAACTAATATAGGCATTTCTCTTTTGCTTTGTTCTTTTTCATACTATTTTGTTATCAACTCATAACTGTTCAATATTCAAAATGTAAGTGGGAATAGAGACTTATAACCACACTTCAGACACTGAACTATCAATTCCTCTTCAAGTAATTATCATTGGTTTAACCTATAAAGACCATGCTTTAATTTGGGGGTCTAACTTTTAATTAAAACATCATTTTTTTTTTTTTTTTTGAGACAGAGCCTTAAGCTGTCACCCTGGGTAGAGCTCACAGCAACTTCCAAATCCTGGGCTGAAGGGATTCTCCTCCCTCCACCTCCCAAGTAGTTGGGACTACAGGCGCCTGCTACAATGCCTGGCTAGTTTTTGGTTGCAGCCGTCATTGTTGTTTGGCAGGACCAGGCTGGATTCAAACCCTCCAGCTCAGGTGTATGTGGTTGGTGCCTTAGCTGCTTGAGCCACAGGCGCCGAGCCAATTAAAACATCTTTTAAATTGTGTATTTGGGGAAACTTACCTTCCCTATCGATATTGTCAAAATAGCACATCACTAATTAATTTGTCTTTTAACTATCCTTCGGGGGGGAAAAGTAGATCTCATGCCCTCTGACAGATCCATGTGAATGAATATTCAGGGTTTTGAGTTGATTCACTCCCATATTTCTGAGACAATTAGTGTTTTGTTTTGCTTTGTTTTTGTGCTTCATTTTCCATTACTGGTAGCCCCAACAATGAAAAAGGTAAATAGGGGTGATTTGCAAGGAATGGAGAAGGTAATATGGAAGGAAAACAGACTTTGAATAAAAGGATCTTATCCGATCTATTTTTTCTTTTTTGCTTTTTTTCTATACTTCTGTTGTAATTGTTAATGCAATTGTTATCCACTAGGTTGACATGTCATGAAGAATCATGGAAAGATCAGTAATAACCACATAGCAATTTTTATAGTTTCCAGATCACTTTTACAGCTACCTAATTTGATTCATACTAAAATTCTATGAATAAGTATAACTATCCCTCCCTCATAGATCAAAAATCTGTCAGAGAGAAAGTGAATCAACTCAGATTAACATGGTAAGTTGTCCTTGACAGGAGATAGGACTTGAAACCAAATCTATCTCTGTAGAGTTTTTTTCTTTGTTTGTTTGTTTGTTTATATTTAGTTTTATTTCCAGAGTGTATCATGGTCTGCATGAGAATGTGACCTCTTTGTGTACTAAATGATTTATTGGATGAGTTGAACTCAGCAGGGTGCAAGCAGAAAGCAATTTTTTTTTTTTCAAACCACTGTCCTACTGACTCTCCCTCACCCATTCTTGGCACTGCCTTGGAGATTAGGTAGTGTTACCCATCACATTCATGTAAATTAGATCTTAATTCTAGGTATTAAAAATCCATTATAGTTTATCATCCTTTTATTCAGTTCAAAATTTTTCTGTTCCCATTTTGAACCTACCTCAGACAGAAAGGCTACAGCTATAGCACAGAACAGAGGATTTAACATAAAAACTATTTACATGGCAGACACACAATAAGAGCTGGAAATATTTCAGTGATTGAAGTGGAGACTCTGTGCACAGGGAGCTGACATTCAGTTTCCCTATTGTGGAAAAGAAATGAGCTGAGCAAAGTAAAAAATAGTGTGGTTGCTGAGCAAGGTGATGGGAGAGTGTCAGGTCATGGAACTACACAGCATGGTCTTAGATGGCCTTGTGGAGAAACTGACAGTATTTGATGGACTCTTAAATGATATTGAAGAGTCAGTGGTGCTAGCATTTAGGATCTAGAATACCCTAGGCCTGATGTATTCAGGATATAGTGCGGGGGGCAAGTGAGAGTAAAGTGAAGTGAGTGTGCTGGAGAATGGTGGAAGTTAAGGTCATAGGAGCACAAAGGACCAGATTCTTCAGGCGTGATCAGTTTGGGCCCACTGGTATCAGAAGCTGAAAGTGTTAAGAGTATAAACAGTTTATTAGGGGGCACCAAATTATGAAAGGAAAAGGAAGTATTGGGCAAGGGGAGAAGCTGGGAGGAGGTCAGTGCCTTAACCTGTAGGAACTGATGGAGGCTGGGCCAGGGCAGTGGTGCTGGTAGACGCTGGGTGACATGGTTATATTCTGGATGCATAATATCCTCCCCCTGCTCAGGATGTCACCAGATGATGCTTCAGGACTTGCCCTTGGTCTTCTTTTGCACTCTTCTCCTCCAATCATTGTGCAGAAGAGACACAGAGTGATAAAAAGCTCACTGACTTCTGGAGTTATACTGTGCTGTGATATGCTATATGGGTGACCATATTAGATGCCAACATTTTCATTTTTCCTTTTTTTCCAAGGCCCAACTTTTGGCTTCCTCCAACTATAGTTGGAGGTGGGACCAGAAATCTCTGCTGTCTGATTCTGGTTATTCATATTTTCTTCTCTGCTCCTATCTTTTCCCAGTCCTCTTCACAATAGATGTGCCTAAAGAATGCTGTCTTTGGAAGAGTCTTTTCAATGTAACTCAGTATTAACTCTGTAGTGAGTTGTGACCACATGCAAGAAAGCACAGATACTTGTGGCCACATGCAAGAAAGCAAGTACAGCTTCTTCCCGTGTAATCATCTCTCTTCCTTTTCCTTTAATCTTGACTTTAGTCTTTTCATTTCCATCACTGCCAGGCTTGAAATTGCAATATTTTAAAGGATACTGGCCAAACTTTTAAGGTACTTCCCTCAGAATATGCTTTACTTAATGGTGCAGAATCCAAAAATGTCCATAATTCTCCATTTATTTCTGTAGCCACACTCCTTGTGACTTGACTTTCAGCTCCTCCTATGAAAGGGCAGAGTTTATGTTCCAGCCTTTAAATATGAACTTATCTCAAAGTTTCATAGTTCTCTTTATAGAGATCTTTCACATCTTTTGTTAGGTACACTCCCAGGTACCTTTGGCACTACTGTAAAGGGAATAGAGTCCATGACTGTCTTTTCATTTTCTTTGGCACTACTATAAAGGGAATAGAGTCCATGACTGTTTTTCAGCTTAATAGAGTCCATACTGTGAAGGGAATAGAGTCTATGATTGTTAGTATATAGGAATGCTAGTGATTTGTGAGTATTGATTTTGTAGCTTGAGATGTTGCTGTATTCCTTGATCACTTCTAAGAGTTTTGTGGTTGAGTCCCTGGAGTTTTCCAGGTATACGATCATATCATCTGTGAAAAGTTAAAGTTTGATTTCCTCTAACCCTATATGGATACCGTTGATTGCCTTCTCTTGCCTAATTGCAATGGCTAAGACTTCCATTACAAAGTTAAAAAGCAGTGGAGACAGTAGGCATCCTTGCTTGGTTCCTGATCTGAGTGGAAATGATTTTAATTTTACTCCATTCAATATGATATTGGCTGTGGGTTTGCTGTAGATGGCCTCTATCAGTTTAAGAAATGTCCTTTCTATACCTATTTGATTAAGTGTTCTGATCATAAAAGGATGCTGGATATTATCAAAAGCTTTTTCTGCATCAATTGAGAGGATCATATGGTCTTTGTTTTTTAATTTTTTTATGTGGTGTATTATATTTATAGATTTAAATATATTGAACCAGCCTTGAGAGTCTGGGATAAGACCCACTTGGTCGTGGTGTATAATTTGTTTGATGTGTTGCTGAATTTTGTTTGCTAGGATCTTGTTGAATATTTTTGCATCAATATTCATTAGAGATATTGGCCTGTAATTTTCTTTTCTTGTTGAGTCTTTTCCTGGTTTGGGGATAAGGGTGATGTTTGCTTCAAAGAATGTGTTGAGAAGTATTCCTTCTTTTTCTATGTTTTGGAAAAGGTTCAGTAATATGGGTACTAGTTCCTCTTTAAAAGTTTGGTAAAATTCTCATGTGAAACCATCTGGTCCTGGGCTTTTCTTTTTGGGAAGATTTTGTATAGTTGATTCTATTTCAGAACTAGATAGAGACCTGTTCAACATTTCCACTTCTTCCTGTCTAAGTCTAGGAAGATGGCATGATTCCAAATATTGGTCACTTTCCTTTAGATTTTCATATTTCTGAGAATAGAGTTTTTTATAATATTCATTAAGTATTTTTTGAATTTCTGCCAAGTCTGTTGTTACCTCATCTCTGTCATTTCTGATTGATGAAATTAGAGATTTTACTCTTCTATTTCTGGTTAGGTTAGCCAAAGGTCTATCTATTTTATTGACTTTTTCAAAAAAACAACTTTTTGATTCATTGATCTGTTGTATAATTCTAACTTTGAGAAAAGAAATAGTCAAAGATGTCAACAAAAGGAAAAACATACCATGCTCATGGCTGGGAAAAATCAACATTGTTAAAATATCCATACTACTCAAAGCAATTTACAGATGTAATGAAATTCCTATTAAAGCATCTCTGAACCCTGGTGGTTCATTTTACAAAGGTACAAGTGAATCTTTCTATGAGTAGAATATGAACGTTTTAACACAATAACTAAGAAAATTACATGAAGGCTATGTTAACCAGTTTGATGGTAGTGTTTCGGATCGTGTGTGAAAACACCACACTATACCCCAGAAGTGCATTAATGTACACAGTTACCATTCAATAAAAAGAAAAAAAAAGCATCTCTGTCCTACTTTAAAGATCTGGAAAAACTAGTACTTCATGTTATATGGAATCAGAAAAAACCTTGAATAGACAAGACATTACTCAGAAATAAAAACAGATCAGGTGGAATCATACTACCAGACTTCAGATTATACTATAAATCTATAGTGATCAAAACACCATGATATTGGCACAAAAATAGAGAGGTAGCTGTATGGAATAGAATTGAGAACCAAGAGATGAACCCAGGCACTAATCGTCATTTAATCTTCAATAAACCTATCAAAAACTTAAATTGGGGTAAAGACTCCCTATTTAACAAATTGTGCTGGGAGAATTGGCTGGCAACTTGTAGAAGACTGAAACTGGACCCACACCTTTCACCTCTAACAAAAATTGACTCTCACTGGATAAAAAACTTAAACCTAAGACATGAAACCATAAAGATTGTTGGAAAGAGTGCAGGAGAAAACACTTGAAGAAATTGGTCTGGGAGAAAACTTTATGAGGAAGACCCCCAGTGCAACTGAAGCAATACCAAAAATTACTGAGATCTGATCAAACTAAAAGCTTCTGCAGTGCCAAGAAAACAGTAAGTAAAGCAAGCAGACTGCCCTCAGAATGGGAGAGGATATTTGTAGGTTACATTTCTGAGAAAAGTCTGATAACCAGAATCTACAGAGAACTCAAACTTATTAATAAGAAAAGAACACATAATCCCCATTTCACTGTGAGCAAGAGACCTGAACAGAAGCTTCTCCGAAGAGGAGAGGCACATGGTATACAGACACATGAAAAAATGCTCGTCTTCTTTAATCCTCAGAGAAATGCAAATCAAAACCACTTTGAGATACTGTCTAATTCCAGTAAGAGTAGCCCACATAACAAATTCCCAAAACTACAGATGTTGGTGTAGATGTGGAGAAAAGGGAACACTTTTGCACTGCTGGTGGGAATGCAAGCTAGTACGTTCCTTTTGGAAAGAAGTTTGGAGAACACTCAAGGATCTAAAAATTGACCTGCCATTTGATCCTGCAATTCCTCTGCTAGGAGTATATCCAAAAGACTAAAAATAACTTTGCAAAAAAGATGTTTGCACCAGATTATTCATTGCAGCTCAATTCATAATAGCCAAGTCATGGAAGAAGCCCAAGTGCCCATCGATCCATATGTATACCATGGAATACTATGCAGCCTTAAAAAAGATGAAGGCTTTACCTCTTTTATGTTTACATGGAGGTATCTGGAACATATTCTCCTGAATAAAATGTCTCAAGAATGGAGGAAAAAGTATCCAATGTACTCAGTACTTCTATGAAACCTACTTATATTTACTCACACTTAGTTATGAAAGATAGAACACAACTATAGCCCAGGATGAAGGAGAGAAATGGAGTGGGAAGGGAAGGGGGGTGAGTTTGATAGAGGGAGGATAAAAGGCGTGACCACACCTATGGAGCATATGACAAGGGTACAAGTCAAATCTGTGAAGTGCAGAACATAGATGTTTTGGCACAAAAATCAAGTAAATGAGGTGAAAGCTATGTTGATTGATTTAATGTAACCACATCAGATTGTATATAAAAAAAGATCAGCACACTGTACCCCACATATGCATGAATGTATTCATGATCTATGTGTATTTGACTTAATAAAAAAAATGAGAAAGAGGAAATAACAGTTATCACAGAAATAAAAAACAATCCTCATCAATTAAAAAAAATATATGAACTTAAATCTGGGCCAGTATAAACTACATGGGGTAACTGAGGTCAGCATACATTTTTACTTTCTCATTTGGGACCCCATCAGCCCTGCTCTGGCCTCTCCATAGCACGGGCTAGGTTGCATAGAAATGAGCTGTGTCAGCTACTTGTTTGTGGGTGGTTTGTTATGTGGCAAAAACTAATTGGCATTTTTAGATTAAGTTTAGGGAAGAAACCCCACCATCCTATGGGGAAAGACACTACACTTTTAACAGTTTTATTCTTTCTAAAGAAATCTTCATTTTCCTAATCAATATTCAAGCTTTCTACATATGCCTTGAAGGCCAATGATACCTTAAAAACATCACCAACCTGATTTTTTTTTTCAAATGTCAACTCTTTATTTATTATTTTTTTATTTTTTATTTTTTATTGAATGGTAACTATGTACATTAATGCACTTCTGGGGTACAGTGTGGGGTTTTCACATGCAATCTGAAATACTGGTCAACACAGCCTTCATGTCATTTTCTCAGTTATTGCTTTAAAACGTTCACATTCTACTCTTAGAAAGATTCACCTGTACCCCTATAAGAAAAACCTCAGAAGTGATCCCTCCAAACCCCCTCCCTCCACCCATTCACCAACGTGATTTTTAATGGTATCCACTTAAAGAATTCTCCAAAGATGGTGCAATATTTCTTTCTAGAATGTTCAGGCATTAAATAAATATTATTCTCAGGTTAGGGGATTCAGCCAAAAGTGAAATATGAGTCTTAGCATCCTTTTAAATGTTCAAAGAATATGCATGCTTCAGCCTGCAGGCGGCAGTGTCTATCAGTGGTGAAGGCTGTGGGCCCTGAGTCCTTGTCAGAGACTGCATCCTCTTATTAGATAACCTGGACAAGTTCCTTTACATCTCTGATACTCAGCTAATTATTTTAATAGGAAAACTGGAATAAAATGGTACCTATCTTGTGCGTTGTATGGATCAAATGAGAATATATCTAAAACATTTAAAATAATATTTGAGCTAGTATGTGAACTCAATGAACACAAGCTATTTGTAGTGTTAGAGTTTTGCCTAGAGTTGAAGGGCATGAGGGAGGTACAATAAAAGTATGCTGAAATACCCAATTTTCTAGAAATACTATAGGTTCTATGCTATATACATTTGCAGTCCTTAGCAATGGTGGGTGTCTGTGAATGGTGGGTGGCTTAAAATAATTTAATATTAATGATTAAATAACAAATGCAGCCAGATTTGTAAGAAATTATTTCTGCCACTTGAAAAGGAATTCCATTAGATGTACCTACGTTTGAGACTCTTGATTCCTAGTTTTAACTTCTGCAAATGATTGACTGAAAGCTTCCATGTAATTTAATTGTTTTTTCCATTTCATCTTCTTTTCACCTACTAAATTATATATAAAAAATCATCTGTGTCATAAATCTAAATATGTTAAACTATGTTAATTGAAGATTGTTGTTACCCTATCACCATATTAATACTTGTTAGTTTTTTTGTTATGAAAAAATTTAATTGAATATATTGTTTCAAGTCAATTGATCTAATGTGGATGCTGTTCTACATCAACAATTTTCAGTTAATCATGCCTGCCATCCAAGGCAATCAAAATAATTATTTTGATGGTTACCTAGCTCAGTGTCCCTAAGAATAGAGGGTAAGACCATGCCTAGAAGCACAAAATTATGAATATTAGTGTTAATTGTGACTATATCAGTGATTTTAAAATAGTTTATATCCTTGATAGCTGATGCTCCCTGCAACTACTAAGTTGATAACTCTTAAACAAGAAAAAGCCACTTAGAAACTCTCTCATTATATCACTTTTAATTAGCCAGGTGGTTAATCACCATTGTCGAGAGCTGACAAGGTGCAAAAGAATTCACTTTTCAGTTACCAGTATGTCACCTAGCTCAGTTAGAATATCAGACAAGAATGATAAATGTTTTTCTTCCACACAACTTTCTTTCAGTGTGAACACTGAATTTCTCTAGTCATTGTTTTCCCTGCAAGAATGCATTCACATAACTCAAATCTTATTACTGCAGATGTGTGACAGGGCCAGCGTTATCCCTACCCACATCTCATTATTGATTAGTCTGAGTGAGTTACATGATTCAGCAAAGCAAAGCATAAAAAGAACAACATTGAAACAAAACTTGGTTAATTTTAAGTATTTCCGCATAATTCTTCAAGTCCCTTTTTTGGTTTAAATTCTAACATGCAGGTTAAAACTCTGGATATTTTTTTGTTTCCCATCCAGAGTAATTGTCCCTACTTCATGTACAAAGGTCTTACATGTACTATGAAAATTCTTTCCATATGTTGGTTGTGCCAAACCACAAGCATGATATATAGTTTTCCATTTGTTTATATCTTCTGTTATTTCCTTCTTTAACACATACTGTTAAGAATTCTTTCCTGATGGCACATCAGTGAGAAGCATGAGAATGAGAACTGTTGTCTTACTAAACTGAAAAACTGAAAAACTGCTTCTATAATATGGTATATTCATTCTCATTCAGCCCCTGGGGCTAGACTTTAGTATACCAATAAAATTCATTTTATTGTTAGACTATTGTTAGTAGAACTTTTTCTTTCTTTCTTTCTTTCTTTTTTTTTTTTTTCTTCGAGACAGAGCCTCAAGCTGTCCCCCTGGGTAGAGTGCCGTGGCATTACAGCTCACAGCAACCTCCAACTCCTGGGCTCAAGCGAGTCTCCTGCCTCTGCCTCCCAAGTGGCTGGGACCACAGGCGCCCGCCACAACACCTGGCTATTTTTTGTTTGCAGCCGTCATTGTTGTTTTGGCGGTCCAGGCTGGCGATTCAAACCCACCACCTTAGGTGTACATGGCTGGCACCTTAGCCAGTTGAGCTATAGGCGCCGAGCCAGAACTTTTTCTTCACACTTTCTTTCCTTCCTTTCCTTCCTTTCCTTCCCTCCCTCCCTCCCTCCTTCCTTTCTTCCTTCCTTCCTTCCTTCCTTTCTTTTTCTTTTCTTTTCTTTTCTTTCTTCTTTCTTTCATCTCCTTTGTCGCCCTTGATAGAGTGCTGTAGCATCACAGCTCACAGCAGCTTCCAAGTAACAAGTCCCAACTTTGTTACAGTCCCTTGGGTGGCTAACTTACAGAGGTTCTCTATATTAGGACTTTATAATGTAATTTCTTATGGGTATAATTTCAGGAGACAGAATCTTCAGTCAGTAAGAATTATAAAATAAGAGTTTCTTGGTTTAAAAAAAAAAAGAAAGTGAGAAGGGCTTGGCTCCTGTAGTTCAGTGGTTAGGGTGCCCACCATGATATCCATCTATTTTTTTTGTTGCAGTTGTCATTGCTATTTAGCTGGCCTAGACTGGATTTGAACTTGCCTGCCTCAGTACGTGTGGCCGGCACCCTATTAAGTAGGTAAAAGATCTTTACAGGGAGAACCACAAAATGCTGAGGAAGGACACTGCAGAGGATATAAACAAATGGAAAAATATATCATAGTCCCAAATTGTCAGAACCAAATTGTTAAAATGTCTATACCACACAAAGTGACTTACAGATTCAATCTAATCCCTGTTAAAATACCAATTTTATTTTTCACAGATCTAGAAAAAAATGATTCTATGCATTGTATGGACATGTCAAATTTGTACTTCTAAATTCCTGAAGAAACTCTTAGGTTCTTGCAATGAGTCGGTCCATCAGTGTATTATAACATGCCTTTGTTTAGAAATCAAAATCCTATCTTTTCACATTATCAGTGTAATCATGTCATCTGTTTCCTTCTCATGCCTCCTCTTCTTTTAATGCCATGAATTTTCATTGTAGTCCCAAGTTCTTTAGTTTAATGCATAGAATATTCACTTAAAGTCATTCATTTATTATAATAAGTTAATTCTTATATTCATGCCTCTATTATATATGAGGAGCTTAGTAATCTTCAAGGTAAGGCCTCTGAGATGAATAATTAAACATGTAATTTTAATTCCAGTGCTATGATTAAATATGTACACACTGGGGTGGTGAATAGTACCAAAAAAAGGAATCTTGTGGAGATTCACATCTCAACAAAGTCTGAGGATAAAAATTATTAGGAAAGGATAAGATATCAATCAGATGGGAATTATCTTGGTGAAAGATAAGCAAGATAGAGGGAGAAAGGTGAGTAAAGGCATATGAGTGCTTCTAGAGAAAAATAATACAGCTTATATTACCAAAGAACAGATTTTAAAGGGAAAGTTATGAGACTAGGACCAGATTATGAACATCTCGGTGGACCATGCAATGACGTTTATATTTATTGGGATGATTAGAGAGTCTTTGAGATCGAGTGTTTATTGTATGTTATCTGGCACATTTTGCCATGCACAATATGAAGGACCCAAATTTTAGTAAATTTAGTAAATTTAGAAAATTGTTTGAAAACTACACATTTCTTCCATTGTGTGTCATTGGCAATTATCTAAATAAAGTAGGAACAAGGGGAATGAAAATGTATAATGGATATAGTGATGTAATAACTGCGGAGTTCAAGGAACTTGAAGAAATAATAGTGGCAAGTGACTGAGTCTAATGATTGATAGGTGGATATGAACTGAATTAGGCAGGGAATTCAGACATATTCCTCAACAGAAATAGCTCATGTTTAAGACACATTGAGTTTGAAATCCCCAAGTTTTATCTAATCAGAGAGGTAAATTAAGAATTTGGCAAGATGATCTGTCTTATAGAAACTGAAATCTGGGATTGAAAATTTGGATTCAAAAGGACAGTTCCTGGCTAATGGCATGAGAATGAGTAAGTGCTCATGAAATTTTTTACTGTAAGAAAGGAAAGGGATGAGTATAGACCCCATGAACCACTAGCTTGGAAAGGATGGGCTCAATACGGTAAGCCTGGGAAGAGACCAAGAAGAAGCAATGTGTGGAGGAGATGTAAAATACAGATCTAAATATTGGCATGCCTTTGGATCCTGCAATTCCTCTACTAGGAATATATCCAAAAGACCAAAAACCACTTTTCAAAAAGATATTTGCACCAGATTATTCATTGCAGCTCAATTCGTAATAGCCAAGTCATGGAAGAAGCCCAAGTGCCCATCCATCCATGACTGGATTAATAAATTGTGGTATATGTATGCCATGGAATACTATGCAGCCTAAAGAAAACAAGGAGCTTTTACCTCCTTTATGTTTACATGGAGGGATCTGGAACTATTCTCCTGAGTAAAGTATCTCAAGAATGGAGAAAAAGGTATCCAATGTACTCAGTACTTCTATGAAACCTACTTATATTTACTCACACTTTGTTATGAAAGATAGAGCACAATTACAGCCCAAGATGAAGGAGAGAAATGGAGTGGGAAGGGAGGGGAGGGGGAAGGTTTGATAGAGGGAGGATAAAAGGCAGGACCACACCTATGGAGCACATTGCAAGGGTACAAGTCAAGTCTGCCAAGTGTAGAACATAAATGTCTTAACACAATAATCAAGTAAATGAGGCAAAAGCTATGTTGATTAGTTTGATGTAACCACATCAGATTGTATTTTTAAAAAATCAACACATTGTACCCCACATAAGCATAACTGTATTCATGATCTATGTGTATTTGACTTAATAAAAATAAATAAATAAAAAGAATAAAACCAGGTCATGTTGAAGCCATAGAGACCCAGAAAAAAGGGGAATCAACAGTATGCCTAATATTGCTGAGTGTCAGGGCAAAGAAGCATTAACCCTGGCCACGCATTGTGTAATAAAAAGGCAAGTTGTGGTTGTGCTGAAAACAGGTTCTGTGGAATTGCTGGAAACGGAGGGTAAATTTCAACGGCTGAGAAAGTATCACTAGCTACAGGCTCTTTCATTGTGTTCTCTGTGGATGAGAATCTGAGCGTTTGTAATGTTCCAGGTGTGCTTTGAAAGGTGAGTGAGGTCTGAGAAAATGGAAAGTGTGCATGTGTTATGCTGAAGAAACCTCATTTATTGACTCATAGGAGGATGAAGAGATGAAGCTTCTTCAATTTGCACTGAAGTATGAGAGAAACTGTTTTTTTTGTTTGTTTGTTTGTTTTTTTTTTTGCTAGCCCAAGAGAGAAGAGACAGCAGAGGGGAAATTAATATGTACATATATGAAAGAGCTTCATTGATGTTGCGGAGAAAGAAAGAATTGGGTGTGACCCAGAAGCTAGGAATTAGGAAGTCATCATCCAGGAGCACAAGACATGTTTGGCTTTCTGCCATATTTTGCATTCATACACTGGGAATGAACTTTCCAATGCAGTCTTTGGCTACATGTGACTTTTGAGCACTTGAAAAGTGGCTAGTCCTAAATGAGATATGATGTAAATTTAAAAGACGTATCAGGGTTCAAAATAGAATTTAAAAATATGTCATTAGTAATTTTTGTATTGGATACATATTGAAATGATATACTTGTGGATAGACTGATTAACCAAAATGTATTATTAAAATTCATTTCATCTTTTTGTTTTTAACGTGGCTGTTAGAAAATTCAGATTTATTTATTTTTTTTCATTTTCTTTTATTAAATGATAGCTGTATACATTAATGCAAACATGGGGTACAGTGAAGTGTTTTCAAATACAATTTGAAATACTTTCATCAAGCTGGTTAACATAGATTTCATGTCATTTGCTTAGTCATTGTGTAAAAACATTTACATTCTAGTTCTAGAAAAGTTCACTTGTACCCTTGTTAGACAGATAGATAGGTGATCTTTCCAGTCATCCTCCCACCACCTGGCCACCTTTCCCCACCCCCTCCCCATATTCTTGGGCTAGAATTAAGTTGTATCTTTCATTTAAGAGCTATAAATTAGTTTCATAAAAGGGCTGTGTACATTGGATACTTTTTC
>NW_003852609.1:660088-662481 GCF_000181295.1 Otolemur garnettii | reverse complement strand
TGTGGATCCAGTTTCAGTCTTCTACAGGTCCCCAGCCAGTTCGTCCAGCACCATTTGTTAAATAGGGAATCTTTTCCCCATTCAATGTTTTTAATTGGTTTATCAAAGATGAGGTAATGGTAGGTAGCTGGATTCATCTGTTGGCTTTCTATTCTGTTCGAAAATTCAGATTTAAATGCATGATTTCTATTAAAATTTTACTGGACAGCGCTATTCTAGAAAGACTTTGCACCTCTTCTTATGACCTATGAATATCTTTGGGGATGAAACGTGTGCCCAGCAGGCTGCCACTGACCATCTCCATACACATTTCACTCTAAATAGTCACAGGAGGAATTACTCCAGAATTCTTTCTGTGAATATTTATTTATTTATTTATTTGTTGGGACATCCTTAGAAGGTCAAGACTGGCCTATTAAGGTCATGAAAGAGGATCCTTATGTTATTTAAATCTCCAAGAGCCTACAGTTCCTTCTTTTCTTTGCATATCATATTTTCTTACTGGTTCTAATTTTCTTCACAAGAGCAATTATATTTATTGTTGTTGGTATGACCTCCTTTCTTTTCCTTGAGGCCTTCATTTTGTCTAATAATTTGCTCAGTCTCTTTCCCTTTCTCTCTACAAAGAGAACATGGTGATTCATTTTAGGCTCATATGGGAAGGCAAATGCGGCCGATTCTACCAGTAATTTGATTTAGTGCCTTTCAGGGTCTTAGATTTCAGTTTGGTCCATTCTCCTTTGCAGCCCACTATGAAAATGTCCAGTGTAATCTGGGAGAGTAAGCGACATTTTTGCTATAACTCTTAGTCCCTGGATCTCTGATCAAGAAGAAACTTCTAGCAATTGTTATTTGCAGCCTGTTGGCACAAAGCTCTCTTCTGCTTTACTCCTCCCACCTAAGAGTCCTCATAGTGCCTTACATATGTGCTGGGCATTAGGAATCATCAGTCCTCTCTCCCAGCTAGTGGGCATCCTCCTCCAGAAAACACAACAAATACAATCTGGTGACCCAAATATTCTAAACTGTTTTTCCTTGTCACTCTTTATCCCTTGCTGAGCCTGTTCACTGAACTCCAGTATTGAAAATCTTGGATTTTATCTTCCCTATTGAAAAGCCACTGCAAGTTAGAAAGATCACATGAATATTTTCACTTCAATCAGCACAGCCTTCTGTGATGCCTCTTCTTTCAGGCTCAGCCTCAAAGCTAATTAAAAGATTTTAAGCATATGCTCAAGGTCCTCTTAAGGGCTTTAAAGCATCAAAAAATTAGGTCTGAGTTTTAGCAAAACTTAGTTTTTAACTTGGGTTACATAGATCATTTGTCACAATAAAATTTTAATTAGAAACCATCCTCACCTCCTATATCTTTCAGTGCTCTTGGCAACAATATTCCTCGCCATTAAATTCAAAGGGATGATGTGTTTATTTTATTAACTACTAACTGGGGGAAAGTAAGTAAACTTCACAATTTTTCTCACTGAAAAGAGTCCTTTGTTGCTCTGTGTGCTTTACCTTAGGATAAGGCTTTATTAAATGATACTACATTGTTAATATCCTGCTTCTATACTTTTCTGTGTGTTCCTAAATAAAGTGGCAGTTGTCAAAATGCCTTCTACCTTATCTTATAGAATACAGGGAAAATGAGGACAACAGCATTTTCCTTTCAACCTATTTTTTAAATTAGAAAGCTTTCTGGAACAGCAATTTTTGTCCAAATTTAAATTTATATTTCTGCACTAACACAGGGATTTCAATTTCAGATTGTTTATGTCCTTCATTCATTTAAAAAATTGATGCAAATCTATAATGAAAATACACAAGTTAATTTTCAGAAAAATGTTATTTTATTGGCAAATGCAATAACGTATAGATTTGAAAACGCTAGAACATAGTAATGATCCTTTGAGTGTATTTTTGCTTACCCACGTGTTTTGACAAATTATGCTTCACCTTTCTGGAGAGATCTGGTTACTCAGCTATGAACACATTCAGTGTTCAGGCAATCTTTCTGCTTGTGTATTTTCATTGAAAGTCAGAATACATGTTGCACAAACAGAATGTGCTCTAATGCATCACCTATTGGCTGCCAACTGTGAGAATCTAAAAAAGTGGAAATAGATTATGGCTATTAAAAATGCATCAGCAAATTATTCTTCAATAGCTGCCTTTCAGGTAGAAATGGTTTCTGGAGGGAGGGTGATTGGAGGGATCACTTCTTTTTTTTTTTTTTTTATTGAATGGTAACTATGTACAACAGTGTGGGGTTTTCACATGCAATCTGAAATACTTCCATCAAACTGGTCAACACAGCCTTCATGTCATTTTCTCAGTTATTGTTTTAAAACGTTCACATTCTACTCTTAGAAAGATTCACTTGTACCCCTGTAAAA
>NW_003852609.1:658659-659827 GCF_000181295.1 Otolemur garnettii | reverse complement strand
AAAAAAAAAAAAAGAGGCGGCAGAGCAAGATGGTGGAGGAGATGCATCCCTGAGTCACTCTCCTGGTGGTTTCAGGTGAGAGTGGGCTTATTGGATCTCTTCTGCGTGGAGTCCTTGCGCGGATAAGCAGTGCAGGGCGAGCAGCAAAGAGGTGAATTACGGGATTGGAAGTGTAGCCCAGAACTACCGTGTCAGCCAGAAAAACTCAGGGCAGCAGCTGAAAGGGTGCCATCTGTGACCTGCGGCACCAGGTCCGCGGCTTGCGCCCTGTGGCGCCAGGTCTGCAGCTTGCTTCCTGAGAGACAGAAACCAATCCCTCCCCCATGAAAGGCTCCTGTGCCCAATTCGTGGGGAGTTTGCGTGTCTCGCGGAGAGTGTGGTGAGGCATGGATTCCCTGGCGGAATTTGGTGGCCAGAAACGGGAGACATTTGGACCCAGTCTGGGGTGTCAATGATCCAGGCATTTGGACAGATACTCAAGGGGAAGGGACTCTGCTTGGGAACCGATCCATCCTATAATTTTGGAAGTCTGTGTGGAGATGCACTGATGTGGCGACGGGCAGGGTGAATTGGTTCCCCTCTTGCAATCACTGAAGAGTCTTTTGAACGTGCTGCAGCGGCAGCAGTTATAGCCCCTCCCCCATCAGAAATAAACTAAATTCCGAGGGCAAAAGGAGCCCTCCAACTCTTTTCCCTCGGACCACACAAATTTGTTTGAGGGGAAACCAGGAGTTGAGTGCAGGGAATCAGTTCCCTTCCTACAAACACTGAAAAATCTTTTGAACGTCCCGCCACAGGGGCGGCTGTGGGTGTGGCCCCTCCCACTCTGGAAACAAACTGAACACGGACCACAAAAGGGGTGGCCCCAACTTTTTTCTCTCGGACCACAACAGTTTTCTGTTCGAGGGGAAATTAGGAGTTGAGTGAAAGTCTGGTGAAGTGCGAACTTGTGTCCCAAGTTTGGAGGACAGATAGGAGCGGGCGGCCAGACAGGAACCAGATATAATGTAAAACCTCCAAAATGGCATCTCCATAGCACCTGCCCTAGAAGCGCGGAGAACTCAATTTGTTCTGCAGTGAGCTATCTGGCATCTGAAGTTAATCCAAGATGCCCAACACTCTGTGGGAACTGTTGTAGGGAGAATCTGGCATCCTGCCAGCAAAGATT
>NW_003852609.1:653787-655039 GCF_000181295.1 Otolemur garnettii | reverse complement strand
CTCACCAGGTCTTTCAATAATTTCAATCAATGTGAATGGCCTAAACTGCCCTTTAAAGAGGCACAGATTGGCTGATTGGATACAGAAACTCAGACCAGATATCTTCTGTGTACAAGAAACACATATTACTTTAAAAGATAAATACAGACTCAGGGTGAAGGGATGATCTTCTATATCCCAAGCAAATGGAAACCAGAAAAAAGCAGGTGTTGCAATCTTATTTGCAGATAGACTAGGGTTTAAACCAACAAAAATAAGTAAAGATAAGGATGGCCATTTTATATTTGTCAAGGGTAATACCCAAGATGATGAGATTTTAATTATCAATATTTATGCACGCGACCAGAATGCACCTCAATTTATAAGAGATACTCTAACAGGCATGAGCAACTTGATCTCTCCTAGCTCTATCATAGTCAGAGATTTTAACACTCCCTTGACTGTGTTGGATTGATCCTCCAATAAGAAGCTTAGCAAGGAAGTTTTAGATTTAAATTCAACTATTCATCTTTTGGACCTGACTGACATCTACAGAACATTGCATCCAAACAAATCTGAATACACATTTTACTCTTCAGTCCACATCTTAGGCCATAAATCCAACCTAAGTAAATTTTAAAGAATAGAAATCATTCCATGCATCTTCTCAGACCACCATGGAATACAAGTTGAACTCAGTAACAACAGGAAGCTACAGCCTCATACAAAAACATGGAAGCTAAATAACCGTATGCTGAATGACAGATGGGTCAGAGATGAGATCAAGAGGGAAATTACCAAATTTCTAGAACACAATGACAATGGAGACACGAATTGTCTGAACCTTTGGAATGCTGCAAAGGCAGTCCTAAGAGGGAAATTTATAGCTCTGCAAGCCTTCCTCAAGAGAACGGAAAGAGAGGAAGTTAACAACTTAATGGGACATCTCAAGAAACTGGAAAAGGAGGACCAGTCCATTCCCAAACACAGCAGAAGAAAAGAAATAACCAAAATTACAGCAGAATTAAATGAAATAGAAAACAAAAGGATTATAGAACAGATCAATAAATCAAAAAGTTGGTTTTTTGAAAAGGTTAACAAAATAGATAAACTTTTGGCCAACCTAACCAAGAAAAAAAGAGTAAAATCTCTAATCTCATCAATCAGAAACGGTAAAGATGAAATAACAACAGATCCCCTAGAAATTCAAAAAATCCTCAATGAATACTACAAGAAACTCTATTCCCAGAAATATGAAAATCTGAAAGAAATC
>NW_003852609.1:649013-651190 GCF_000181295.1 Otolemur garnettii | reverse complement strand
CTTTTCTAGAACTAGAATGTAAATGTTTTGACACAATGACTATGCAAATGACATGAAATTTATGTGAATCAGCTTGATGAAAGTATTTCAAAATGTATATGAAAACACTACACTGTACCCCATGTTTGCATTAATGTATACAGTTATCATTTAATAAAAAAAAAAAGAAAAGGTTTCAAATGGCTTTTTTTGTCACAAAAGGCCACTGCACTTCTATTCTGTAGCAGATACAGCCACAATTGTCACCTCTTCATTCCACCCTCGCACATAGAGTCCTGAGGGCTGCAGAGCTACAGAGAAAACAAGTGTCCCTTTCCATTTCTGATCAACAACAGTGAAGGAATTTTTGAGAAGGATTTCTTATTGTGCTATGTCAGAGAGGTTCTGTAGAGAAGACAGGGGTAGGAGAAAGTTCGCAGTGCCCTTTTTTTTTTTTTTATTGTTTGGGATTCACGGAGGGTACACAGAATTAGGTTACTCTGATTATATTTGTTGGGTAAAGTCCCTCTTATAATTGTTTCCCACTCCCAAGAGGTGTGCCATATACCGTAACCCCCATTCCATTCCCTCCTCCCCTCTCCCCACTCCCTCACTCCCCTCAAGCAAACTTGATAATTGAGCTCTGACTATGCTTGTCCCCTTGCTAGGGTCATAATATCGTTGTCACTTTTCACTGACAACAGAAGAAGACCTGGCTTGTCACAAAAAGCACAAAGAAATAATAAGGCTTTCAGAAGAAAATCCTTAATTGTCACAGAATGACTTGGATTGGTCTCAGCCAAAATGAACTATGGTACATAACTCCAGAAATTCCAAAAGGGTTCAGATATAAATATTGAAACACACAGCTCTTTGGTTTATGTGAGAGAGGCAGTCTACTGGAGAAAATGTAGAATTTAATAAACCATATATAAATCTCTATGTCTCCTTTTGCCATCCTCATACCAAGTGTAGCAGATTTTTCTGTGTTTTTATTTTCATGAAATTAGAGTGCTAAGGGGAGGATAAATATAAGTTTATTTGTTAAAGTTTAAGCTAAAATCAGAAACAACATAATAGGCTTGAAATGTCCCAGATCCCATTGTAAGGTACTCAAAACAAGAAAGTGAACCACGCTTAGGAGAAGTGAAATGAGTTTTACCAGTATTGACTCATTGACCATCAGGCTAAGCCAAGAGAAGACAAGTGGTTTAGTAGACTATTCAACAGGGCAAACATGAACATTACTTTGCAGAGTACAGAGTATGCTGTATATTCTCTGCCCCTCCTCATAGGGAGAAGATGAAAGTGCTTCCTCACCCTTGCAAGTCCAGTGGGTGAAATGTAGCAAAAGCTTGAAAGGTAAAGTAACTGCTGTTAGCATCCTGCCCAAATCTCCTTCCCTGGGCTTGTATATTCACCCCCTAACTACTACTCCTACTACTCGACCTGTTTTCTCTCTTCTTTCCCTCCTACCCCAGTTTCATTTCCCTTCTCTAAATGCAGCCTGCAGCTAATGATGAATGATAAAAAATGTGAGCTTCCTTGGTTTACATTGGGATCCCTTCTGTGTTGCAATTAATGGTCCACAGATCCTCATGGAATCAGCTGAAACTAGACTCCAGCTAAAATCACATCCTTTTCCACACCATCCTGTTCCTCTCACTCTTTTTCTTTCTCCTGAAAGACACCCTCAGCAAATTGAATATTCCGAAAGATCTACCTCAAGCTTTGTTTTAAGGAACCCAAGCTAAGGAGCAAGTATTCATGAGTTATATAGGACAGAGAGCCTGGTACCTGATTCATGCTTACAAAAGTCTAAATTTGTGAGGCTGTAGCTTATAGCTAGCTATATCAGCATGTGCAGAGGGCAGTGAGTCATATGCAGATGGTATAAAAGCAAGCCCGCTACAAACTGTCTTTCTTGAAAAGAGCCTTGTCCAATCTGGCCTTTTTTCAGGAGAAACCTGAAAATAATCTCCCCCAATGTAGGCTTTCTTTTTTTTTATGCTCCTAGACATTTATTTATGTATATTTTGTCCAGAATGGGAGTCATATATTATATGTACATACATAGTTTTTTTTTTTTTTACCACTGTGAATGTGAGTTTTCTTTTTTTCTTTCTTCTTCTTTTTTTTTTTTTTATTAAATGATAGCTGTGTACATTAATGCAATCATGGGGTACAGTGTGGTGTTT
>NW_003852609.1:643744-645271 GCF_000181295.1 Otolemur garnettii | reverse complement strand
CTTGCTCTGAGTGGAAATGATTTCAATTTACGTTTATTCAATACAATATTGGCTGTGGCTTTGCAGTAGATGGCCTCTATCAGTTTAAGAAATGTCCCTTCTATACCAATTTTCTTAAGTGTTCTGATCATGAAGGGATGCTGGATGCTTTTTCTGCATCAATTGAGAGAATCATATGTTCTCTGTTTTTTAATTTGTTTATGTGATGAATTATATTTATAGATTTACATATGTTGAACCATCCTTGAGATCCTGAGATAAAACTCACTTGGTCATGGTGTATAATTTGTTTGATGTGTTGCTGGATTCTATTTGTTAGGATCTTGCTGAATATTTTCGCATCAATATTCCTTAGTGATATTGGTCTATAAATTTCTTTTCTTTTTGGGTCTTTTCCTGGTTTGGGAATCAAGGTGATATTTGCTTCATAGAATGTGTTGGGTCGTATTCCTTCTTTTTCTATATTTTGGAAAAAGTTAAGTAATATAGGTACTAATTCCTCTTTGAAGATTTGGTAGATTTCTGATGTGAAGCCATCTGGTCTCAGGCTTTTCTTTTTAGGGAGATTTTGTAGAGTTGATGCTATTTCTGAACTTGATATAGCCCTGTTTAATATTTCCATGTCATTCTGACTAAATCTTGGGAGGTGGCATGCTTCCAAGTATTGGTCAATTAATTTCCTTCAGATTTTCATATTTCTGTGAATAAAGTTTCTCTTAATGTTCATTAAGGATTTTTTTAATTTCTAAGGGGTCTGTTGTTATTTCATCTTTACCACTTCTAATTGATGAAATTAGAGATTTTACTCTTTTTTTCTTGGTTAGGTTGGCCAAAGGTTTGTCTATTTTACTGACCTTTTCAAAAAACCAACTTTTTGATTTACTGATCTATTGTATAATTCTTTTGTTTTCAATTTCATTTAATTCTGCTCTAATTTTGGTTATTTCTTTTCTTCTGCTAGATTTGGAATTGAAATGTTCTTCTTTTTCCAGTTGCTTGAGATGTCCCAGTAAGTTGTTAACTTCCTCTCTTTCCATTCTCTTTAGGACAGCTTGCAATGCTATAAATTTCCCTCTTAAGACTGCCTTTGCAGTACCCCAGAGTTCTGTTAACTTGTGTCTTCATTATCATTTTGTTCTGAAAATTTGGTACTTTCCTTCTTGATCTCGTCTCTGACCCATCTATCAATCAGCATAAAGTTATTTGGCTTCCATGTCTTTGTATGAGTCTGCAGATTCCTGTTGTTGTTAAGTTCAACTTTTATTCCATGGTGGTCCAAAACGATGCATGGAATAATTTCCATTCCTTTAAAATTGCTCAGGTTAGATTTGTGGCCTAAGATGTGACCAATTTTGGAGTATGTTCCATGTACTGATGAGAAAAATGTGTATTCATTTGTTAGGATGAAATGTTCTGTAGATGCTGCTAAATCCAGAAGTTGAATAGTTAAATTTAAACCTAAGATTTCTTTGCTAAGCTTCTTATTGGAGGATCTATCCAACACTGCCAAAGGAGTGTTAAAATCTC
>NW_003852609.1:627247-643356 GCF_000181295.1 Otolemur garnettii | reverse complement strand
CCTGGTAAAATTTTGGGTATTTAGTTTTTTGAAAGTCCAGTGGACATTTTTAATCCTTTTGCCACTGTGGAACCTGGAATTTGATCAAAAGTTTCTGAGTGAGTTTACTTTTGTGGTGGAAGATTGCACTGGTCATTATGGAGGATAGATTTGAGAATTTCCTGGAAAGCTGATTTAGTTATGGCAAATTTCTTCAACATGTGAATGTCATTAAAGTATTTAATTTCTGTATCATAGATGAAACTCGGATTAGCTGCATACAGGATTCTGGTTTGAAAGTTATTTTGTCGATGACCATCCTCTTCTAGCCTGAAAGGTTTTAGCAGAGAGATTTGCAGTCCTTCTAATACTCTTCCCCTTGCAGGTAATGGTTTTCTCACGTCTAACTGCTTTCAGAATTTTCTCTTTCATATTAACTTTAGTGAAGTTAATTATGATGTGCCTTGGGGATGTCTTATTTGGGTTGAGTCATGCTGGGGTTCTGAAACACTCTGCTATCTGAATTTCAGAACCTCTTGGCATGTCTGGAAATTTCTCTTTCATAATTTCATGAAGAAGAGGCTCTATGTTTTGTGAAGCAACTTTGTCACCTTCAGGGATTCCTATAAGGCAAATCTTAGTTTTCTTTGAATTATCCCAGACCTCTCTGAGAGAAAGATCTGTTTTTGCTCTCCATTTCTCTTCATCTTTGAGTGCTTGAGCATGTTGAAAAGCTTTGTCTTCAGTGTCAGAGATCCTTTCTTCTGCCTGTTCCATTCTGTTACCAAGGCATTCTACTGTATTTTTCAGATCTTTGAGGGCTGCAAACTCTTGCCTCAATGTTTCAAAATCTTTGGTCATTTTATCTTTGAAATTGTTGAATTCTTGAGACATCTTTTGAATAATTTCTTGAAATTCTAATTCCCTCCTTTCTTCCATTCTGTTAATCTTATTTGCTATCCAAATTCTGAACTCAATTTCTGACATCTCAGCCATCTGTTTATGGATGGGGTCTTGCATCTGCTCCATTTTTCCTTGGGGAGTTGATCTACTCTGGTTGCCCCATGCTGAATTTACACCATTTGGAGTCTGTCCCAGAACCGTTCCTCTAGTGGCTGCCATTGGAGAAGATGCTGGCTTCCTCTGGATGTCCAGAGAGGTAGGGCATGTCTGTCTGGAAAAGCCTCAGGGATGTGAGCCTTATTGTTTCCACTGCTGTGTCTGCTGCTCTTCACCTCAGGGTACTGCTGCTCTAGTATGCTTCCCTCTCAACTGACAATCCTCTTACAGTTCTTGGGCAGCCTGGGCCCAGTGAGGGTGCAAGAGCAGTAGGGAATATGCTTGCCACCAGGGGCGTGTGGGGCTCAAGAAAGCAGCAGGTCTCTGGCTGCCCAGAGCCTGGTGATGGTGGCAGGAGCAGCAGGGATTCCACCTGCCACCTGGAGAGCGCGGGGCTCAAGCAAGCGAGCAGCAGGTCTCTGGCTGCCTAGCACCTGGAGAGGGTGGTGGGAGCATCAGGGAATCAGCCTGCCAACCAAGGGAGCATAGGGCTCAAGCAAGCAGGCAGCAGGTCTCTGGCTGCCTGGCACCCAGCAAGGGTGGCAGGAGCAGTGGGGAAGCCGCCTGCCACCTGGGGAGTCTGGGGCTCAAGCAAACAGGCAGTAGGTCTCTGGCCACCCGGCGCCCAGAGAAGGTGGCTGGAGCAGAGGGGAATCTGCCTGCCACTGGGGGAGAATGGGGCTCAAGCAAGCAGGCATCAGGTCTCTGGCTGCCCAGCGCCTGGAGAGGGTGGTGTGAGCGGTGGGGCAGCTGCCTCCCACCCAGGGGAGCACGGGGTGTGGGGAAGATGTGTGTTTATCTATCCCTTCTGTCACCTCAGCTCTCCTCCTTCAGCTTCATTGGGTTCTTTCTGGCCATTATCTCTCCCCCTGGACTAGAGTTTTTGATTAAAACTAGCTCCAGTCTCCCCTCATCCCCTGTTCCCCCATATTCTTGTTGAATGTGAAAATTAGAGTTATAGCCAACCCAAAAGTTTAGCAAAGTACAAAACACATTGACACCAAACAAACAAATAAACAGACAAATATACTATCAGACACACAAGTACACAGATGCACAGATAATCAGAAACAAGTAAACAGACAAGAAAGAAACAAACAAAAAAATGGTAATCACAAAATGTTAAAAAATTAAGAAAAGAGAAAAAGAAAAAGAAAATAAACTCTATTAGACTGCTGTATACACTCTCAGCAACTGGTCCGTAGGAAACGGTGCTATGGAGATGCCACTTCTTGAGTTCCACAATATGTCTACTTCCTGACTGGCCACCCAGCCTTGGCTGTCCTGTTCCAGATGACACCCCTATCTGCCCTCCAAATTCGGCACAGGAGTCCACTCTTCACCAGATTATCCACTCAACTTCTAGTTTCCCCTTGAACTGGAAATTGTAATCTTCTGTGGGGAAGGGGCTGATGCCACAGATTTAGCACTGAGCACAAAAGAGTTTCCAGTCTCCGATAGGAAGGGGCTGGTTGTTCCCATGCCTGTGAATTCGATGCAGAGCACAAAAGAGTCCTCAGCCTCTGCAGGGGAGGGGCCACCTGCCACTGATGCCTGCAGACTCCAGGCAGAGTACAAAAGAGTCCTCAGCCTCCATGAGGCGGGTGCCAGCTACTGCCGATGCCCGTGAACTCCAAGTGGTGCACAAAAGAGCCCTCAGCCTCCATGGGGTAGGGTAGGCCAGCTGCTGCAGATGCCCGTAGACTCTGGGTGGAGCACAAAAGAGCCCTCAGCCTCCACAAGGGGGGCCAGCCACTGCCAATGCTTGCAGACTCAGCTCAGAGTACAAAAGACTTTTCCATCTCTGTAGGGGAGGAGTTGGTTGCCGCTGTCGCTCGCTGCTTCAGCATAGTGCCACAAAGACTTTTTCTAAAATTACAAAGTGTGTCTGTTTCCTAAGCAGGGTCCTTTCTCCTCACTTTTCTGTACAGCCACCTAGACCCCGACTCTCCAAACGGGGTCCAAATGGCTCCCCTTTCTGGTTTCCGAATTCTGCGTGGGAGTCCATGCCTCACCACACTCTCTGCAAAACACCCAAACTCCCCACTAATTGGGAACGGCAATCCTCCATGGGGGGAGATGTTGGTTGCTGCTGTCTCAGGCCACCAGCCGCCGGCCATCAGCTGCCACAGCTGATGCTCCTTTCTCTGGCAGATACACGGTTTTGGGTCACAATTCCAGTCCAGCAATCCACCTCTTTGCTGCACTGCCTATGTTGCCTGTCTGTGCCAACAAGCCACACAGGAAAGGATCCAGCACTCCCACTCTCACCTGAAACTGCAGGGAGAGTTGATCCAGAGATGCATCCCTTCTGCCATCTTGCTCTGCCTCTACACAATGCAGGCTTTCTAAGCCTAAGGTAGGTGCAAGTTGAAAAATGAAGACATTTTCTATTGGATCAGAGCATCAAGATTTGATGTTAGACTGGACCAGATTTTTATTACTTGAGAATTACTGGAAAAGGTATGAAAACCTTGAAATTTATACAGAAGATGGATGGGGAACAAATCTACATAGGAAGATATGCAAAAGAATAAGGCCACCTTTTGCTTGGGCCCTACGGATTCCAGATTGTTCACGAAACCAGTGGCTTACCTCTATAAGTGTATTAAATATTGATAAGGCCTTCTGTGTTCCTTGATAGCTTTGAACCCTCAATTTTGCTATCTGAGTATATGCAAAGTCCTTCCTACAATTTCTATGGATTCCTTGAGGGTGTACATATTTGTTTCCAACAAACTCCATTTCTTTTATATCAACATTCTCTTTCCAAGTATCTTCAACAAAATTGACTCAAGGTCAAAAAGGTCTAATGGCTAATTTCCATAGATTGGTAGGATATGACATTTTTTCTGTTTGATGAAGAGCTTAATGCCTATCGACTAGTTTTTAAGGCATTTCTGGTAGCTAATATATGGACAGTATAAAGTGTTTGCTCAGTAAATTGTGTCTACACATGGAGCTAGTGACATGAATAAGTACAGGCCACGAAGAATTCATTATTTTCATGAATAGTAGCAGTAATGCCCAGAGTCCAGTTCCTGGGCCTAGTGGTGGCAGCAAATAATGAGATTGCATGTGGAAAGGGAGAAAGAAAAATTGACTTTATTCTGCAGAAGATTGGAAATAAACTGAGAACTCTGAATAAATCAAAAAAGGCTGCTGATTGAAGTAAAGATATTGATGTGCTCTTTCTAGCTTTCATTGGCTTTTCAATAGATAAGGTAAAATCCAGAAATTTTCAGTACCAGAGTTCAGTTAAACAGGCCCAGTAAAGGATAGGAGTGATAAGGACAAAAAAAAATTCGAATATTTGGGTAAGTCACCAGTTTATATTGTTGTGTTTACGTCTTTAGGACTTGACTGGAGTCTAAAGTTCTACCTAGGTTTTTCTTTAATAAAATAATCTTTCCCTCTTTGATATTTTCTATGTATCTGATTAATAACTGATGTGCATTATTTTTTTTTCTTTCCAGAAATATAGACATTGATCAAAAAAGAGCTTAGCATTGGAAAAATTTTCTATTTTATGAATAAAGAAACATGGTTAGAAAAGGTTCTCATTATATCCTGCAGGTTAAGTGGAGTTCTCTGTTTGACATTCATCACAGAGAACTTAGTTTCAGTAGATGCTAAGTAAAAGGTGCTGGATGTATTTTAATTTAAAAATAGAAAGAATATCCTGGTAAATTTTGATTTTCATTGGCACCATTCAATCAAAATCATTTCAAATCAGCATCTGGAAACTGAAACAACAGGGTAATGATTCACTAATCTGCCCTCCAGATCTTGCTAATGTAAAATTTGTGACTTTGGCAAATTGCTTTCAATACCACTGGTACCCATCTGTTACTATGCCCTGGTTGAGTCCTACAGCATTGTTCTTCTTCCAAAAGTAACATGAACCCAAGTTATGTACCAATCAAAGCCTATCAAGCTAGGGTCTGAATGAATAGGGAAAATAGTTCATTAAGTGAAAATCATTGTTAATGCTTATGATAAGTATAATTGTAAACCTTGTATTTTCATTTTAGCAAATTAATTTTCATGTGCTGGTGGTATATTCCTGTGTTTGATGGCTAGTCACATTTTCTGGAAGAGAAGCTTGTAAAGCAGATATTATTTGTGACTAGCACTAGGTAAAAGTGGGCTAAATTTGTATTTGCTTGTTCTCATACAGGAGATAAGATTTGCCTTTGATAAAATGTTATACATCATTTCAAATTTATCTCTCTGATGTCTTCCAAGAGGCCTATTAGGTAAAACTGGTATATGGCCCACATGTCATTGATGGATTCATATTTATCTACAATATGATCTCCTGGAGGTCAGGGACTGTGGCTTATTCAAATTCTTTTTTCTTTCTTTCTTTCTTTCTTTTTTTTTTTTTTTTGAGACAGAGCCTCCAGCTGTCCCCCTGGGTAGAGTGCCATGGCATCAAAGCTCACAGCAACCTCCAACTCCTGGGCTCAAGCGAGTCTCCTGCCTCCACCTCCCAAGTAGCTGGGACCACAGGTGCCTGCCAAATGCCTGGCTTTTTTTTTTTTTTTTTTTTGGTTGCAGCCATTGTTGTTTGGCGGACCCGGGCTGGATTCGAACCTGCCACCTTAGGTGTATGTGGCTGGCGCCTTAGCCACTTGAGCCACAGGCACTGAGCCTATTCAAATTCTTTATACATTTACTGCTCATTAGATGTAACAAGTATTCAATACTTATTTAATTGACTGATTTCCCCATTGAATTTGTGGCAAATAAGTGACCATAGTGCATATAGTTTTTATATTTTATTTTAAAATATTTAATTATAAAATAAAAATTAAAGATATTCAAGGTATACATTGTAATGATTTGATATTTCCATAATGATTACCACTCCAAGAAATAGAAAGTAGAAAGACACTTGCCAGGGATCTGTGTCTTTTGTGTGAAAGATAAAATAGCAAATATCAAAATCCCCAAATGTTGAAATCCCAAAAGATCCAAATTCCTAAAGTCTAAAATCCTCCAAATCACAATACTGAAAGATCAAAATGCTAAAAGTATAATTCTTGAAAAAAATAAAAAATTTTAATAGGCATTTATTTCATTTATTTACATTTTAAAGAGGGATGTATTTGAGAAACACATAAAAACTTGGCAGGACACTGCATAGCACACTTGTGTAACAAAACAGGCAATAATGATGCACATATTCTTGAAACCATAAACACCCAGGTATACTAATGACAGTAGCACAGATATTGCAGTTATGAGCAAACAAACTACTCATAAAGAACTCTGTCACAAATCACACACAGGCGCAATGCTGGGCAAGCTACAACTTGCTTGGCTTTCGGTGTGGCTGGGATGGCTTCTTTTGCTTTCATCTACACAGATTTTCTGTTTCTTGAGTTTTTATCTCAAAATTTTCATAATGACCCATATCCACATAAATGTATATCACACACATGGTGACTCTGTGCCCAGCTTCATAACTGTGGGCATGTGAAATATTAGGACAGACAACTATGTCTGTTGATGAGATCCATCAGAAACCTCAATGAGTCACCACTGCATATGCAGGGGCCAAAAGTCAGAAATTTTATCTTTCACAAATGCACATGTACCAAATAGCCTTTCTTCATTTATTGAAGAAGTTTCAAAATTTGTATGTTAAAAACCAGGAAGCTGATGATGTCACTCTTACCTTGAGTCCAAGAGTCTTAGGACCTGGTATAAATCCTGGAGTCCAAAACCTAGTGAACCTGGAGTTCTGACATCCAAGGCAGCAACAAAGAAGTCTGCTTCACAGAGAAATCAGGCTGTCTGCTGTGTTTGTTCTCTCCTTGGGCCTCCTGCCAATTGAATGGTGCTCACCAACATTGAGGGCAGATCTTCCCCACCTCATCCACTGAGAATCGCACACAAATTTCCTCTGGAAACATTCACCTGGACACATCCAAAGTAATACTTTATTAGTTTCCTATGTGTGCCTTACTCTAGTCATATTGACACCCAAATTAAATCCACAGGTCCACCCCTTGCTAACAGGGCACCAAGATGCATATCCATAAACTATACCTAATTTCAAAAGAAACCATATTTAATTTCCAAATAAAGACAATGACAAGGTTATAGTTTCGCCTAACATAATATAACTATCCTGTGTACAACCAAAAATGCACTAATACCTGTCCTGGAATTCTACTTTCAGGATCTCAACATTCAGGATTTTAATTTCAATCCAATCCAATTTTTCTGCCACCCAAATGCTCCCCAACTGTTATTTATTTTGGGTGGGAAAGATGTTGTGGATTTCTTGTAATTATCCAACAGTTTTAAAAGAGAAAAACATAAATATGAACTCACCTAATGATTTGATTTTCTATTTTAGGTTACATAAAATAATTAAAGTACTTTTGTTTATAATTTTTTTTGAGTGTGATGTTTCTTGAGGCCATTTCCAGGATGCAGTCCATGCTTCCCCTTGCATGTCTAACAGTAGAAAATAGTTTCTCTCCTTCTACCTTTCTCATTTCTTCTGCTGCAAACCATGCCTTCTTTGTTGATTTTTTTAATTTTGAATTATAAGATGCATCTCCCCATTTAGCCTTTCCCCAGTGTTAGAAGATGATTGTCTTTCTTTCTTTCTTGAATTTCTGTTCCTTGCATTGCTCACAAGCTGAGTGATGAGATTTCTCCTGTTAGAGAGATGTGTTTGCACTTTTTCTCCACTCTCCTTTTTATCTAATGAGTAAAATATGCAGCTGTTCAAAATTGCAGCTTTCATCAGCCAGAAGAATAATTGTTTCCACCATTTGCAGGACTTCCTTGTAAATCCATAACATCCATAGTACTGACTGGCTCTGTCCACTCTGCCCATAAACATTGCATATTCTAAAATAACTGTCATTTTTTCAAACTGAACAGGCTGTTTTTTTTAGTAACCAATGATCAACTGTATTTGAAGGCCAAAGAATGTTCTCAGCATCGTCACTAGCCTCTTGTCATGGAATGAGCAGCACATTATTTTCATACCCCAGTGATAGGCATGTAATTCACATTCTTGAAGTTTCTTCTTTTTTCAGATCACTTGGAAAATCCTTCCTAGAAGCCATAACTGTTCCTGTTATGTGTATTTTCCTATTATGCAATTCCTGAGCAAATTGAGGGCTGGTGTGGAACTTGTCAGTGTAGATGTGACAGACTGAACTGCTCGTATGTGCTTGCAAAACTTGTGCCAAATGAATCACTATTTGAGACATAAATGGCAAATAAGGATGAATAAGACTTTCTGTTGTTGTCTGGCCATAATAGGGAATGTGAGAAAACACATAACCATTTTCTGAATTACACAGGCAAAAAATTGTAGTCCCCTCTTTATAGGCTTCATTGGATTATAGCACTTGAATTGTATCCTTCCTTTGAAGCCTGCTTTGCTCTCATCTATAGCCACATTTCTTCCTGGTACCTAAGGTTTTCTGCATTTATTGTCAATATACTCACTAACATTCTTCACCTTGCTCTCTTGGGTACACACTCTCCCGTGAGCTACAACAGGAGCCCCTACATACAGCATCCAAAATATTTAGAAAAAACAGAGATGAGAGAAAACATCTTTGAAGACTAGGGTTTGGTCTAACCAATCTTTGGTAGAATAGTCAACTAATTGCATCTTCAAACAACACCTTTGTGAGTGGTACATTGATTATTTTGTTAGTAGAGCCACCTTCTGTAGTTTTTCTGCTACATACATATTTGTCACAGTCACATTTCACCAATAAGATCGTCTGAGAAAAAGAGTTGGAAATATTCAAGTTCGGTTTTTGGCTGAACTCTTTGAGGAAGGGTGAGCCCTTGTTGTGTGACAGAGTACAGGAACTTTATAAGATCACCATGACCATCACAAATAACCTTCCAGCTACTTGTCACAGGCTGCATATTATTGTCTGTCACTTTCTTCTTCATCACTAGCTTCAGGTTTACTGACACTAATATTTCTTCATACCTAAAGAGCTTCTTCGTGCTCACTTTTGTCACTGAATTCTCCTTCAACTTCACTATCCTCAAAAATCCACATTGCAAGATCATCTTCACTCACATGGCTTCTCCCTGCCATTGTTCTACAGGGACAACCACGTGAATACAAACACGGTCATCTGCTTACATCAAAACACATGGCCTGCTGAGAAAGAGAGAACACACACTGCACTACCTGTTGGTGAAAGTCCATGCTACAGGAGGAAACATGTTGGACAGCACCTGACGGTGGGGCAGCAACAAAAAGTGTCTGACGTCTTCTGACATTGACATGGGAGCAGGGCAGGGAAATCGTTATGTCAGATGAGATTGTAGGATTAGAAAGGATTAATTTGGGGGATGGTGATTTGGGGAATTTTAGCTGTGAAAGAGTCACAGAATTTTAGAGATTCTAAGTTCTCTAAATAAACTCTCTCACCAGAAACTTTAGGGATTTTGATCTTTTGGAAAATAAACACTTGGTATTTGGGATTGTGTCTTTTTGAGATTATGATTTGCACTGGAATTTTGGGGGCTGAGGAGTGTAAGGAAGAGGAAGATATTGATCAAAGGGTATAAATTTCCAATGATAAAATAAATATGTATTATTTACTATGCATTAAAGTAATATAGATAATCCCCATCCTCTCTGTGTTCTGTTCTTCAGTCTATGTTATTTTTATACCCATTAATTACCTGTCTTAATTACTGAAGTGTGTCTTGAGAAGGGGGAGAGCCACATGGTTGAATAGGAACCCCCAGCAATTGAACCTCCACAGGAACACCAAATTCAACACCTATCTACATGAGCAAGCTTCAGAAAAAACAAAAATCAGGTGGGCAATCATATTATCTGTTTTTAACATTGTATCAAGGAACCATGTGCTGAAGATGGCAGAAAGCATAGTCTTACATTGCTTGTGCCCCTCGCACACTGACGGAGAGAGAAACTATACACCTGATGAAGGAGAATGAAGTGACAGTGGGACCTTCCAGCAAGACTCAGGCTACTATGACACAGGGAAGACAACGTGGCAGAATGTGTCCATGCCCGTGGAGGGAGCAGTCCAGTGAGAAATCCTCCCACCAGAAGCTTCCGTGCCACCTGCTACCACCTCTGGCTGACAAAAGAGCAGCCTGGGCCTGGACTAAATCTGTAATTTTTAAAAGTATATGGGAAAAAGAGTCTCCTTATCTAGAATAGAGTTGCCCACAACTGCATAACAGCATTAAAATTCCTATAGTCCCAAAGTTCTGAGCTCTGGAACAAGTATAATGGCAATAGTAGTCATTTCAGTTGTGTTGGGGCAAAAAAGAGAAAAATATAAAAGAGGAGTTTTCACATGAAAAAATGCTCATCATCCCTGATCTTCAGAGAAATGTAAATCAAAACTATTTTGAGATACTATGTAACCCCAGTGATAATAGCCCACATCACAAAATCCTGATATTTCAGATGCTGGTGTGGATGTGGAGAAAAAGGAAACTTCCACATTGCTGGTGGTGTTGAAAACTAATACAACCCCTATAGAAAAAAGTATGGAGAATTCTCAAAGAACTAAAAGTTGAGCTTCCATTTGATGCTGCAATCCCATTCTAGGGATTACCCAGAAGCAAAAAATTCACTTTACTGTAAGGACATTTGCACTGGAATGTTTATTGCAGCTCAATTCACAATTATTAAGATATGGAAGCTACCCAACTGCCCATCAACTCATGAATGGATTAACAAACTGTGGTATATGTATACTATGGAGTACTTACTATTCATCTATAAGAAAAAAATGGAGACTTTATATCTTTCATATTAACCTGGATGGAATTGAAACACATTCTTCTTAGTAAAGTATCTGAAGAATGGAAAAGCTGGCATCTAATGTATTCAATACTAATATGAAACCGATATATAAACAATTACATGCTTACATGAAAGAAAAACACAAATATATTCTTGTGAGGGGGGAGGAGGGAAAGAGAAGAGAGGAGGAGGGAAGGTGATTGGCAAGTTCTCACCTGATGTGCACAATGTGAGGGTATTCAGCATACCCCCTGGGTGAAGGGCTCAACTAGAACTTGAACCTTACCTTAGAAATGAAGACAATGTAACTTAAACATTTGTAACCCCATATCAGTCTGAAATAAAAAAGAGAGGTTTTCAAGGGCATAATATTTTAAAATGGTAGAAAGAAAATTGAACAACTTATGCATAAATTTTTTTGCTGTTGTCTTAGTCAAAGAGAATGGAAATTATAAGAGGCAAAAGTAATCCAAGATAGAAAAAAAATTAGGAACATAATTAGTTATACTAAGTGAATTTATGTCTCCCACTACCTACATAATTTATACAAGGGAGACTGGTCTTTAGAAGGGACATTTTAAATGCTAAAAGAATGAACTGAATGTTGGTCCTTCTCCCTGGCTCTTGAGAATTGCGTCTTTAGATTGATTCATTCTCAGTCTTATCTCTCCTGGGTTTTTTGATCCAATTGAGGTAGACATGTAAGTCCTCTAGACATCTTAACCAGCACCTGTGAATGCAACCCTTGGCAAACTTTATGATCATCTCTCCTCTTCAGTGAGAAACTTCAGCTAGCCTTGTGCTCGGTACAGTAGGCTTGAATTTAGAAGCCAAAAAGTCCAGTACCTTCATTTCTTCTCCTTGAGTAAAATGTACTAGAAATTGCCTTTCTACCAGGCCTGTGATGATAATTAAATTAGTTAATATATGTATACAGTGCTTTGATGATATTTATCTTTACCATTAAAGATATTGATAGATTAGGTCTTTTATCATTTATACATTTTCACCAAAATATTATAGGAAGCAAAATAAAGCATGCATAGAAATTCACATCTTACATAAAAATGAAGATTTCTACACATAAATTTGTGCATTACATATATCAAAAAGTTCTCTGCTTTGGACCAAAAAATCATGCCATTCGGTTTATGCTAAACTAAAATCTAAATTTCAGCTTTGCCATTTAATGTGTGACCTTAGCCACCTGAGAAACAAAGACAGCAATAATATCAATGGAATAGGAATATTCTAAGGATTAACTACAATAAGCCTACCAAAAACTTAGCACAATGGTTGGCTCAATATAAGTAATACATTTTTATTATAATTTGTAAATGCTGTATTCCCTTGGCTTGGGAACTGGAATCTTTTATAGTAAATTTCTCTCCTTTACTGAGATATTTTTATTAACCCCCTTGAGTGGTAAACCTAAGCCTCAGAGTACATAGGTCTAGTACCAAGTCTTCAGGAGAAGGTATTTCTTTAGCAAAATAGATTCAGCCATTTACAAGGTAAGAGAGAGAAAAGAGGGAAAGAGACAGAGATGAGGGAAGAGACAAGCAAGATGGTAGAACATTGCATTTTGTGCAATACAAAATCTTACTCCTTTGAATCTCCAAATCAGCAATAAACTCTCCATTATTAGTGATGGTCGTACACAGTGTGTATGCATGTGTATGCATGTGTGTGTGTGTGTGTGTGCGTGTCCCCTGTGTTCCTGCTCCTGGAGTGTGTGAGGCGAATCATGGTTATCCAGGTGGAGAAGGGCAACAGCTTTCCATCTGTGCCTTACCTCTTTAGTGTTGGTTTGTTCTTCCATCAGCAGGAAGGGGTAGAGTTCTGGCAGTGGTTGATCTGGCAGTGGGTGAGGAGAATGGTGAGGAGATAATTAGCTACCATTTATTGCTTGTAATTGTTAAATAACCTTGACATTACAATTTAATTATCTTCAGCATCTTGATATCTAAAACACTAGTAAATATAGTTAGCAGATGCTCACAAAACCCACTGGGATTGCCTATGAAAATATCTACAGCTATGTAATAATGTCACAGACATGCCACACCTAACAGTAAGTCAGGAAAGCAACTGGGTGAACTCACTGGCACTTTATCAAAGCTCTCGAAATGTGGTCACAATAATTGTACACGGCTCTCATGAATAAAGCCTCTGTGGTTTTTATTGATTCTCTATACAAATATATAAAACAGGCCAGGCAAATTCTACCTTATTTTTCACTTTTTGTATGATTTCCCCCTCCTCTTCACATCTACTCTCTTACCTGCCAATATTCTGTTTCCACTTTACCTATTTCATCTTAGCCAAATAGCTCGGTCTCTTTCCATATTTAATGAATTCATTAGTCATAAAGTTGCTTTGCTCCTCTGCCATCCATGGATTGAAAATGTGGTAGGTCAAAGACCTGTGGGAAACACAGAGATGACTCAGGTTTGACTCAGTCTGAAATAGACCTCATGTTTGTATCTGGCAGCTTCTCGTCCTTGAGGAAATCACCTTCCAGGATACAGAGCTGGGACGTGCTCAATGATGGATCCAGAGGTGAGCATATGAACCAACCAAGGTCAGACAGATGACAGAGTCTTTTTTCAGTAATTCATGTGGACAGAAAAATAAAGAAACATTTTCCACTGTGATTGTCAAATGAGGAGGACACAAGTCTAGAGCTGCTGACGGCCACCTTGCCTACTAAGTTGATGTTGTACAAAATGAATTCAAGAATTTCATTACTAAAGTGTTATGGCTTCCCTGAAATATCTGGCAATAAATTCCCTTTAAGCATAAGCTAGTTTGAATTGGTTTTCAGTCACTGGCAATCCAAAGCCTCCTAAGGAATACAGACTTATAAAAGTGGATAGTTTAATAAGAAGATATAGCCAATGTGGCAAAATTGTCTCAACGTAGTCAAGTTGAACTGCAAAAATATTTTCACTTGTGATTAATAGCAACAAATATTGCAGTGCTATATTACCTACTGTTATAGCCTTGATTTACCTTGATTCCATGTTTCTGAAGTTCCAAAGAAATCCTCTCATTTTTATTTGTAGTTCTCAAACCATATGGGGGGTGGGCTGGGGGAGGGAAACTGTAACTTTCTCCTCAGCAATCCCACCTACTCTGTGAGCTCCCTTAGGATTGATTCTTCAGCCACTATAAGTAAACAATTGACCCAAATGACAGCATCATAAAATTAACTAGAACAGTGTGATAGCTGTACTAATGCAATGGCAGGGCCCAATCCTTCTTTCCAACCAGATTGCCACTAGATAAGCTATGCCTCTTTATATTTCTGGGACTGCCACTAGCTACATTAAACAGGAACTAGTTTTCTATGAAAGTCCTAATATCCATGAGCAATAGTCTTTAGACTGTAATTTGCAATGTGGAAAGATTACAGCAAATTGTGAAAAGACTACTTTCTTCATCTACCGTATCTAGCTTCCTTCTTTTGAAAGAGCTTTATTCAACTACAATCATAAATGGCAAATGACACTCTTTCAAATTCAATTTAAGAATGTTGATAAGAATAAGGTTCAGATAATAAAGGATGATGAGAGAAGGCACTAGAGCTGCCTTATTGACAAAAATGACAAATTTTAATATTCTTCCTTGCCAAGATTTGAAGTTTCCCCCTATCCAACTGGCATATCATCTCACACAGCATTGTAATGGATAGGAACAAACCCCACAGGTAGTGAAAAACTGTAAACCCCAAAGTCTCTGTAAAGGCTTAAACTGCCTTAAAACAATATGAACATACACAGGAATAGACAAACTAACCAACAAAATAGAATACAAAGCGAACAAATTAATCCAACTGTGTTTTGAAAACTAGAAAATGAAAAAGGGGGATATTAATTCAATAGAGTGAAGATGGGCATTTTAAGAAATGACATTGGGAAAACTATAGAGCCATCTGTAAAAAAGTAAAATCAGACTTGTTTCCTATGTTATTAATAAGAATAAAGTCAGAATGTAAAAGAAATGTAAATGTAAAAATATGAATGTATGAAATGAAACTACAGAAGTAATATAAGAAAACCTGAGTATAGGGACAGTTATTCTAAAAAGGATTCAAAATCCAGAGGCAAAAAAAGAAAAAAAATGAGACATACATATTTCATTATATAAATTACAATGAACTCATGTAGGAAAAATTTTATTCCAAATAGTTAAAGAATAATTGATGATTTAGGAGAAAATATGTTAAATAATATATATTACAAACCATTGCAAAGAATTTATAAAAATAGACGGAAAAACCCTGAAAATCCCATAGAAAAATGAGCAAAAATATATTATCTAAAAATGGTTCTTAAACATACATAAAGATATCCAATGGTCATAATGAGAGAAATATAATTTTTATGAAATAATTGTAAGTTTTCCATAGTTGTACATATTTCTGGGGTACACATTTTATGTGATGTTTTCATATAGGCAAATAATGTCCAATGATCAAATTAAGATAATTGGAGTCTCTGTCCATGTCTTCAAGAATATGTTGTTTCTTTGTGTTAGGAACATTCCAATTCTATTCATTTAGCATTTTTAAATATACAATAAATTACTGTGAACTATAGTCTCCTTATTGTGCTACCCAATACTAGATTTTATTTTTTCTACCTAATTGGGTTTTGGTACTCTTCAATCATCCTTGCTTTTCCCCCCTTCACTATTACTCTTCCCAGACTCCAGTAACCATCATTCTACTTTTTTTTTTTTTTTTTTTTGCAGTTATTGGCTGGGGCCGAGTTTGAACCCACCACCTCTGGTATATGAGGCTGGTGCCCCACTCCTTTGAGACACAGGTGCCACCCTTCACCATTCTACTCTTTATCTCAGTGAGTTTAATTTTTTTTCTTATTAAATCATAGCTATGTACATTAATGCAGTCATGGGGAACAGTGGACTGGTTTCATATACAATTTGAAATGCTTTCATCATACAGGTTATCATAGCCTTCATGGCATCCTCTTAGTTATCATGTTAAGACATTTATATTCTACATTTAGAAAGATTCATATGTACCCTTGTAAGATAAACCAACCATAGGTGTGATCCTACTAAATACACTCCCTCCACTCATCCTCTCCCCTCCCCTCCTCTCCCTCTCCCCTTTCCCTATATTCTTGGGCTATAATAATTTCATACTAGGGCTGAGTACATTGGATACTTTTTCTTCCATTCTTGAGATACTTTGCTAAGAAGAATATGTTCCAGCTCCATCCATGTAAACATGAAGGAGGTAAAG
>NW_003852609.1:617083-625100 GCF_000181295.1 Otolemur garnettii | reverse complement strand
AGGTTTGGTAGAATTCTGATGTGAAGCCGTCTGGTCCTGGGCTTTTCTTTTTAGGGAGATTTTGTATAGTTGATGCTATTTCAGAACTTGATATAGCCCTGTTCAACATTTCCACTTCTTTCTGCCTGAGTCTTGGAAGGGGGCATGCTTCCAAATATTGTTCAATTTCCTTCAGATTGTCATATTTCTGGGAATAAAGTTTCTTGTAATATTCATTAAGGGTATTTTGAACTTCTAAAGGGTCTGTTGTTACTTCATCTTTACCGTTTCTGATTAACAAGATTAGAGATTTTATTCTTTTTTTCTTGGTTAGGATGGCCAAAAGTTTATGGATTTTGTTGATTTTTTCAAAAACTCAACTTTTTGATTTGTTGATCTGTTGTATAATCCTTTTGTTTTCAATTTCATTTAAGACTGCTCTAATTTTGGTTATTTCTTTTCTTCTGCTGGATTTGAGATTGGAATGTTCTTCCTTTTCCCATTGTTTGAGATGTCCCATAAAGTTGTTACCCTCCTCTCTTTCTGTTCTCTTGAGGAAGGCTTGCAGTGCTATAAATTTCCCTCTTAGGACTGCCTTAGCCGTATCCCAGAGGTTCTGATAATTTGTGTCTTCTTTATTGCTTTGTTCCAAAAATTTTGTTATTTCTTTCTCATATCTGACCCACCTATCCTTCAGCATACGGTTATTTAGCTTCCATGTTTTTGTATGAGTCTGCAGATTCCTGTTATTACTGAGTTCAACTTTTATTCTGTGATGGTCCAAGAAGATGCAAGGAATAATTTCTATACTTTTAAATTTACTGAGGTTAGACTTGTGACCTAAGATGTGATCGATTTTGGAGGATGTTCCGTGGGCTGCTGAGAAAAACATGTATTAAGTTTGTTAGGATGAAATGTTCTATAGATGTCTGTTAAATCCAAATGTTGGGTGGTTAAGTTTAAATCTAAAATTTCTTTGCTCAGCTTCTTATTGGAGGATGTATCCAACACTGCCAAAGGAGTGTTGAATTCTCCCACTATGATGGTGCTGGAAGAAATCAAGTTGCTCATGCCTGTTAGAGTGTCTCTTATAAATTGAGGTGCATTCTGGTTGGGTGCATAAATATTAATAATTGAAATCTCATCATATTGAGTAGTACCCTTAAGAAATATAAAGTGACCATTCTTGTCCTTGCTTACTTTTGTTGGTTTCAAGCCTATCATGTCTGCGAATAAACTTGCAACACCTGCTTTTTCCTGCTTTCCATTTGCCTGGAATATAGATGACCATCCCTTCACCCTGAGTCTATATTTATCTTTTAAGGTAAGATGAGATTCTTGTATGCAGGAGATATCTGGCCTGAGTTTTTGTATCCAGTCAGCCAAACTGTGCCTCTTTAGAGGACAATGTAAGCCATTCACATTGATTGAAATTATTGATAAGCCTGGTAAAATTTTGGGTATTTAGTTTTTTGAAAGTCCAGTGGACATTTTTAATCCCTTTGCCACTGTGGAAGTTGGAATTTGATCAAAAGTTTTTGATTGTGTTTACTTTGTGGTGGAGGATTGCACTGGTCATTATGGAGGTCAGGTCTAAGAATATGCTGGAGTGCTGGTTTAGTTATGGCAAATTTCTTCAACATGTGAATGTCATTAAAGTATTTAATTTCTCCATCACAGATGAAACTCAGTTTAGCTGGATACAGGATCCTGAGTGAAAGTTATTTTGTTTTAGGAGATTAAAAGTGGATGACCTCCCTCTTCTAGCCTGAAAGTTTTCAACAGAGAGATCTGCAGTCATTCTAATATTCTTTCCCTTGTAGGTTATGGTTTTCTTACATTTGGCTGCTTTTAGAATTTTCTCTTTCGTATTAACTTTAGTGAAGTTAATTATGATGTGCCTGGGGGATGTCTTATTCAGGTTGAGTGGTGTTAGAGTTCCGAAACGCTCTGCTATCTGAATTTCAGTATCTCTTGGCATGACGGAAAAGTTCTCTTTCATAATTTCATGAAGAAGAGCCTCTGTGTTTTGTGAGGCAACTTTGTTGCCTTCAGGGATTCCAATAAGGAAAATATTAGTTTTCTTCAAATTATCCCAGAGCTCTCTGAGAGAATGATATGTTTTTTACTCTCCATTTCTCTTCCTCTTTGAGTGCATTGGAGCATTCAAAAGCTTTGTCTTCAATGTCAGAAATCCTTTCTTCTTCTTGCTCCATTTTGCTACTGAGAGTTTCTACTGTATTTCTCAGATCTTTAAGGTCTGGAAGTTCTTGTCTCAATGTGTCAAAATCTTTGATGATTTTGTCTTTGAATTCATTGAATTTTTGAGAGAACTTTTGAAATGCTCCTTGAATTTCTAATTCCAACTTTGCCTCTATTCTTATTTGCAATCCAAATTCTGAATTCAATTTCTGACATCTCAGCCATGTGTTTATGGATGGGATCTTCAGTTGCATCTGACATATCCTATCTTGGGGGCGGGGGGTGGTGGGGATCTACTCTGGTTATTCATGTTCATGTTACCAGAGTTTTTCTGCTGATTCTGCCCCGTGCTTAATTTACACCATTTGGCTGGATGAGCAGATAAGGAGAAGTTGGGTTGGGGACTACAGGAGTAATGATTTACTAGCCCTTTGTCCAAAGGCTGGGACTGGTGTCTGTACCTTTTCCTCTAGAGCTCTGCCAAGGACCCGTACAGTGCTACAGCTGAGAAACTGGGAGCCTGCTTGGTGTGGTGGGGCTAAATATTCTCTGTCCTACCCTAGTAAATCAGTTACTCTGGGTTGAAGTCTCAGCTGTGGAGACATATGAGCAATTAAGTCACCCCACCGCCCACAGGCAACAATTGGGAAAGGAAAATCAAACACCTTCCCACCACCACACATCCAGGGTACCACTTTGGATAGTCCTTGGTTGATTGGCCCAGTTCAAGAGATCCAAGGTAATTGTTCCAGGCAGTAGCAGTCTCAGGTGGGAGAATTCCAAAGGTCTCTGGCAACTATATAGCAGGGGTCTGCTGGCAGCTCAAGTATGACTTGCTCTGGTGCTCCTTGAGGTCAGAAGGATCCACCCAGCAAATAAATTAGTCTGGGAAGGTTGATGCCTCCTTCCCCACTTTGCACCTCTTTCACACCCAGTCACTGGTAACCCCACAGGGCTGTGACCCAGTTCCCTCCAATGAGCAGATGCTCAAGGAGTTTACCACTGCCTAAGTCACAGGGAGATCTATGTGTCCTGACCCAGGCCATGTCTCTCTGCCACTATCTGGCAGGGGGAGGTGAGGCCTGACAACTTTGGGTGCTTAATGGAGGCTAGGGCAGTTTACAGAGTTCCAGCCCCTCCCCTGATTGATGTTGCTGGCAAACAGGACAGAACAACTTCACAGAATTTGTTTCTGTCCTGGCTATATTCCACTGTGGATCAGACGCTGCTTAAGTTGACAGAAACCACTACTGAGCCCCAGGCAGCAGCAAGCAGTTAGAGCTCACACTTAGCTGTCAGTTCCAGCCTCTGCCTGCCCACCTATGATCCTCTGAGGACCAGGTGAGTCTTTGGCTCAGTAAAGCAGTCCTCTGGCTAAGCCCTGCCTTGGGAGTCTGCCATTTCTATGCATGTGTATTCTAGTCCCCGTGCTCCGCCCAGGCTGCTACCACCTCCAGCCTTCCCTTTACTCATGATCTGTTCCATGGTGGCTGATACCAGAGAAGATGCATGGCTTCCTCTGGTTGCCCAGAGAGATGGGGTATGTCTGTCCTGAATAGCCCAAGGGGTGTGAGCCTTATTGTTCCCGCTGCTGCTGCTACTGCTCTGGGCCTCAGGGTACCGCCACTTCTGTATGGTTCCCTCTCAGCTGACTGTCCTCTCCTTACTCCTGTCCCACAGAATCAGCACAGACCAGTAATAGCCCCTGCCCCATCCTACCTGTCGAGAAAATGCCCAATAATTTGGACTCCCTGGGGGACAGGTTTCCAGACCTTGGGGTGAGAGTGGAGGGGAGTGCTGGGAGTTCAGAATTGCAGGTAGAGAATATATATAGTTTTATACAGTTTTATGACTGGCAGGAGAGTGCCATGGCACCCTAGAAGGGGTAGTAGGTCCAGTTTTTAGAGCGACTCTCCTGTGGGATAGAATGGGAGGATGCTTGAACTCTGCTCACTTATTTGTATGGTGTTTACTGCGAGCCCTTCTTATGGGGGAGGGAACTCCTGTCTACTTGGCGATAGATTTTTGTACCTTTATTTTGTATTTTTGGGGTCACAGCTTGCCTCAGTAGGGTTGATGTACATTTTTCAGCCTTCTCTCTTGGCTCAGCTCCAAACCATTGGCTTACTTGCTAAACTTCTGCCTTTTAACTCTCCTTCCCTTTTTTTTTTTTTTTTTTTAGCTACCACATACTTTTGGTGCTGGCTAATTTCACTCACCCTAATGACCTTCAGATACATTCATGTTTTTGCAAATGACAGAATTTCATTCTTTTTGTGTTTGTGGCTGAATAACATTTCCTTGTGTATATGTACCATGTTTTCTTTATTCTTTCACCCATTGATGGGCACTTAAGTTGATTCCATATCTTGGCTATTGTGAATAGTGCTCCAACAACCATGGCAGTACACATTTTTTTAACATACAAATTTCCTTCCTTTTGGATAAGTACATCCAGTAGCAGAATTGCTGGATCATATGTTCTATTTTCAGTCTTTTGAGGAACCTTCATACTTTTTCTATAGTGACTATACAAATTTATATTCATATAAACAATATTGCCTGTTTTTTGGATAAAAGTCACTTCAATTTCACTGATCAGATCTCATTTTAGATTTGATTTGCATTTCCCTCATGATAAGTGAGGTGAGGTTGCGAAATTTTTATGTATATGTTGGTCATTTGTTTGTCTCTTTTTGAAACATATCTATTCTGATCTTTTGTCCACTTTTTAATTAAAAAAAAATTTGTCCAATTTTTTTTCCCATGGAATTATTTGAACTACTTATATATTCTTGTCAGATGGGTAGTTTACCAATATTTTCTCCCATTCTGTGAATTGGCTCTTAACTTTGTTGCCATTGCTGTGCAGAAGCTTTGTGAGTTGATATGTTTCCATTTGACCATTTTTGCAGTAATTGCCTGTGCTTTTGAATTCTTAATAAATTTTTGCTCAGACCAATATACTAGAGTGTTTCCTTAATATTTTTTTCCTAGACGTTTCAAATCTTATATTTAAGTTTTTAATTAATTTTGATTTTATTTTTGTATAGATTAAGAGATAGAGATCTAGTTTTATTTTTCTGCATTTGGATATCCAGTTTTTCCAACTTGATTTATTGAAGAGACAATCTTTCCCCCAATGTGTGTTTTTGGCAATTCTGCTGAAAATAAATTGACTATAAATGTGTGGATTTATTTCTGAGTTCTCTATTCTCTTCCATTGGTCTTTGTGTCTGTTTTTATGCCAGAGCCATGCTGTCCTGTTTACTATAGCTTTACAGTATAATTTGAAGTCAGGTAATGTGATTCCTCCAGCTTTGTTGTTTTTGCTTGATAAACTTGGCTACTCTGGGTCTCTCATGCTTCCATATAAATTTTAAAATTCTTTTTCCATATCTGTAAAGATTATCATTTGTATTTTGGTAAGACTTGCTTTGAATTTATTGATTTCTTTGGATAGTATGAACATTTTAACAATAATGATTCTTCTAATCTATGGGCATATAATCTCTTTCCATTTTTTGTTTGTCCTCTTCAATTTCTTTCATCATTGTTTTTTTGTTTTCATTGTGGAAATCTTTCAGCTCTTTGATTAAATATAGTCCCAAGTATCTTATTGTATTTGTAGCTACAGTAAATGGGGTTACTTTCTTTGTTTCTTTTTTTAGATTGTTTGCTATTGAAATCCTACTGATTTTGACTTATTGGTTTTGTATCCTGATCTTAGTCCAACCCTCAAAGCAATTTTGGAATTCTTTTTCTGGAATGGCCATCAGAACTATCGTCATATGAGGTCTGACAATTCAGTTCACAAACTCATCCTGGAAAAAGTACTACATACCTCATTGCTAAGTATGATTTCAGCCACCAGATGGCCAACGGGAATACTTATAAGGTGACCATAATGATATTCAGCAAGGAGGTATGTAGCACTTTTTCTAGGATGAGTTTGAGAACTGAATTGTCAGACCTCATATAATAGTGGTCCTATAAGATCATAATGGAGCTGAGAAATTCCTATTTCCTAGTGATGTTGTAGGTGTCCTAATATAGTGCAACACATTGCTCATTTTTTTGCTGGTGATTCTGATATAGAGAAAGCTACTGAACTTCCAGCTGTATTAAAGTACAGTAAATACAATTATATATAATACATAAACTCAATAATGATTATAAGCCACTATGTTTCTGGTTTATGCATTTATTATACTATACGTTTTTAATCATTATTTTATCTAGTGCTCTTTGTATTTATTAAAACCTGATGTTAAATGGCAGATGCTTCAGGAAGTATTTCAAAAGAAGACTTTGTTATCATAGGAGCTGAAGGCTCTATGTGTGTTGTTCTTCTAGTGGGTCAAGATGTGTAGGTGGAAGAGAGTGATATTAGTAATCCTAACCTTGTGTGGGCCTAGGGTAATTCTTGTGTTTTTGTCTTTGTTTTCAGCAAAAAAAAGTATAAAACATTTAAAAAATATTAAGTAGTAACACTTTTTTAAAATAACAAAAGTCATAGAATAATGTCATAAAAACACTTTGGTACAATTGTACAAGGATTTTTATTTTAAGCTAATGTTATTACAAGAGTCAAAAGTTAAACATTTTTTAAAAGTTTACAAAGTAAAAACATTACATTAACATAAAGATAACTTATCTTTGAAGAAAGAAACTTATTTCATAGTTTAGCATTGCCTAATATATAGTGTTTATAAAATCTTCAGTGGTGTACAGTAATGTCTTAGAGGCCTTCACATTTGCTCCCTGCTCACTCACTTATTCACCCAGAGCAACTCTTAGTTTGTGCAAGTTCAGTTCATGGTAGGTGCTCAATACAAGTGTACCAAATTTTATCTTTTTTATTATATTTTTACTGTACTTTTTTCTAAGTTTAGATATGTTTAGATACATCAACACTTAACCACTGTGTATAATTACCTTCAGTATTGAGTACAGTCACATACTATATAGGTTTGCAGCCTAGGAGTTAAATATAGCCTAGGTGTACAGTAGGCTATACTATCTGGGTTTGTGTCACTTTGTGACATTTCTACATGATAAAATCACCTAAGAATGCATTTCTCAGAATGTATTCTTGTCATTAACTAACACTGAGTTTATTTATTTTAGTACAATAAGGGAATAAAGGAAAAAGAGAATAAAAAAGGGCAGAGACATACAGAAAACATATAGCAAAATGATAAATAAAAGCCAACTTTATCAATAATAACATTAAATGTGAATGTTCTAAATACTCTCAATAAAATTATAGGCATTGAAATATGATATAAAAAGCAAAATCCAAACTATGATATTTATAAGACATCTATCCTAAATACAAAGACATAAGTAGACTGAAATTAAAAAGATGCAAAGAAAAGTATGTTTCATTTACCATGAAAGCAGTAAGCAAAAGAGAACAGATGTGGCTATTTTAATATGTGACATACATACTTTAAGAGAAGAACATTTATGAGATGAGCCAAAGAGGAAATCACAAGGAAAATTAGAAGCTATGTAACATAAACTCAATGAAAATAAAACACAATATATTAAAATTTATCTGATGTAGCTAAAACAGCACTTAAAGGGAAATTTATGTCAGAAAATCTAAGATAAATGTTGATACCTTTTAGCACTCATAACAGAAAAGAAGTCTCAAGCCAAAAACCTAAGCTTTCAAAAAAAAAAAAAAAAACTAGGGAAAAGAACAAACAATCCCCAAGTAATCAAGAAGAATGTAAAACAGCACTTAAAGGGAAATTTATGTCAGAAAATCTAAGATAAATGTTGATACCTTTTAGCACTCATAACAGAAAAGAAGTCTCAAGCCAAA
>NW_003852609.1:556140-617063 GCF_000181295.1 Otolemur garnettii | reverse complement strand
AGAAAATCTAAGATAAATGTTGATACCTTTTAGCACTCATAACAGAAAAGAAGTCTCAAGCCAAAAACCTAAGCTTTCAAAAAAAAAAAAAAAAAACTAGGAAAAGAACAAACAATCCCCAAGTAATCAAGAAGAATGTAAAACATTCCTTACAGAGGAAAAATAAATCAGTGGAACAGAAAACCATGCAGGAAATGAATGACCTTTTGAAAATACCAACAAAATTTTAAAAATTATTCATTCTAACCACGTAAAAAAAAGGGGGAAATCACAAGTTAATGTTAATAAAATATATAATGAAAGTGGGAGCAATACTATAATCTCTATAAAAATTAACAGAATTATAATAGAATTAGAAACAATTTTAATCCAATTAATTAGACAGATAAAATGGAATAATTCCTAGAAGGGTGCAAGTTACTAAAATTGACTCAAGAAAAAATAGAAATTCTGGATAGACTTCCAAAAAGGAAAGGAACTTAAATTAAAATTCTTCCTACAAGCCCTAAGCCCATCTCTATGTATGGTGAATTTTAGAAGATATTGGAAGAAATTACAGCAAATCCTTTACAAACTCTTGAATTTGGTTTATAGAGAAGGGGTGAATAAGGAAAAGAAATTGAGAAATCAATAAAAAGAAAAATATTTTCTTTATATACATTGGTTCATAAACTATGAACATAAGATGATTGTATGTTAACTTAGGTCATCTTTAGTTTATCTCAATAATATTTTACAGTTTTAGTGTGCAGATCTTATACTTTATATAAAACATATTCCGTGCATTTTATTCTTTTTGATACTGTTGTGAATGGGATAATTTTCTTAATTTGATTTTTGAATTTTCTATTGCTAATGGAAGAAATGAAGTTAATTTTTTCATTTTGATGCTTCACTTTGTGATGTTGATAAATTTATAAGTTCTAATAATTTTTTTTGCAGATACCATTGGATTTTCTACATAAAGGATCATGGCTTCTCCCAGCAAAGGCAGTTTTTACTTTTTTCTTTCAAACCTGGAGATTTATAATTTTTCTTCCTTTTTTTCCTTCCTTTCTAATCTCTTCCTTCCTCGCTTTCTTTCTATTTCTCCTTCCTTTTTTCCTTCTGTCCTTCCTTTGCCATTTTCCTTACTCCTTTCCTTCATATAATGTTGAATACTAGTGGCCACAGTAGATACCCTGGCCTTGTTCTTTCTCTTAAGGGCACGACAACTACCTATTGTTTTTAGATGGCCTTAATCAAAATGAAAGAGTTCTTTTGTATTTCTGGTTTGTTGAAGTGTTTATTATAAATTGGCTCAGCATTTTGTGAAAACTTTATTCTGCTTCTCTTGAAATGATCAAGTGATTTTTTTTGTCCTTTATGCTACTAACATAGTCTATTTCATTCATTGTTTTTATGTGTGAAATCAGTCTTGCATTCCTGAGATATATCCCAATGACTGATGCTTTCTATATGTTGCTAGATTTGATTTGTTAATATTTTGTTAGGTATATCTGAATATTCATGAAGAATATTGGTCTATGTGTTTTTTTTTTTTTTGTAATGTCTTGGTCTGGATTTTTTATCAGCTTCATAGATATGATATGATATGATATGATATGAAGAAAAGAAGTGATAAATAATTCCTCCTTTTATATGCCCCCCAAAGTTGGGATATCTGGTTATATATATGATTTTGATTCAGAATAGTATCAAAAATAATAAAATGTGCAGGAATATATTTTATATAAAGGATAAGACCTGTACACTAAAACTGTAAAATATTATTGACAGAAATTAAAGATGACTTAAGTTAACACAGAAACATCTTGTGTTCATAGATTATGGACCAATATGTATGAAGAAAATATTTTGCTTTTTATTGATTTCTCAATTTCTTTCCTTGTTCACCCCTTCTCTATAAACCAAATGCAATTTCTATAGAAATCCAGGAAATACACTTTTTTCTAGAAATTTACAAGCAAATCCAGGGTTTTTTTTTTTTATTTTTCATTTTTGCACATGGATATTCAATTATCCTGCACCATTTGTTGAATAGAATAACATTTCATATTGAATTTTCTTGACACTTAGCATTGAAAATCAATTGGTCCCAAATGTAAAGTTAATTTCTGGACTCACTCTTCCATTCCATTGAGCTCTTAGTCTAATAATAACACAAATATTGTACTGTTGATGAAAAAGAAGCTATACTCGGTAAAATAATTTAAGAAGGTTTATTGTAATCCATATTTGAGGACCATGACTCCGAGCCACACCTAAGAGGCCCTGAGCAAGTGGACTGCAGGTAGTGAAGTTACGATTTGTTTTTATGCATTTTAGGGAGACAGGGATTACAAGTGAGGTCATAAATTCATATGTGGGAAACATACATTGGTATGGTCCCAAAAGATGGGACATCTGGAAGCAGGAGCTTATAGTTTTATATAAGTGTGTTTAAGATTCTTTGGCTGACAATTGGCTGAAAGAGTTAGGTTCCATCTAAAAAACTAGGATAATCAGTGAAAAGGAAGATAAAATAAAGAGTGTGTTAATTAGAGACAGAGTAGCAGACATTCTCAAGTGGTTTGTTATGTATTTGAGGATCTGTAGATAGGCCTTTCATAGCTATAGGCTTGTTAATGAGTCACAGAGGACATCTCTAAGAAGGGGAGGGAGCATGATGAGGCCTTTCTCATAGCCAGCAACTCAGTTTAGGGATCCTCTTGGCCGAGAGAGGGTCCAGTCAGTCAGAAGCTGAGATTTTAAGATTTTATTTTAGTTCACAATTCTGTCTTGACTAATGTTCCCTTTTAGTAAATCCTAAAGTCATGTAGCTTAGGTTTTCCAGCTTGATCCTTATTGTAAAATGATTTTGACTATAAATTTTTGCATTTCCATATAAATCAGCTCATTTTGAAATATTTTTATAAAGAAGACTATTGACAAGGGTTTCTTATTTGGTTCCCCCTTCCACTGCCAAAGGTTCTATTCCCTTTCTTCTGTTCACCCTCTTTTGCTCATAATGCTTATCAGTCTTTTTTTTTTTTTTTAGTTTTTGGCTGGGGCCAGGTTTGAACCTGCCACCTCCCGTATATGGGGCCAGTGCCCTACTCCTTTGAGCGACAAGTGCCACCCAATGCTTATCAGTCTTTCCCCGTCAATAACCTCTATTCTCTCACCCCCACCCCCACCCATTTCTCTCTCTCTACCTCACACACACACAGGACTATTGATATTGAAACTAAGGAAACCTGCTGGGGCTTTTGTATAACAGAGCAGTGGGAGACATGGTGTTGTATGTTACCTATTTGTGTTTAATTACTTCCCAGAGAATACAAGTTTTTTTCCTCTCTCTGCTTTCAGATCCATCCTAACTTTCTTTCATCTTTAATGAGATAAATTTCACATTTGATTTACCTAATCCATCAACCTTCCCACCCTACCACCTTTTTGATCCTGTCACTAGCTGAGCTGAGAAGGAGATATTCCACAGTTTTAGATATTTATGGCTCACTTTTAAGGTGAGCACTTTCGATCCCCACCAGCTCTCACTCATATTGCTTCCCTAGATCATCCCCATAGTCCAACTGATTTTCCCTTATCCCTGCAAAGTCTCTCTGTTTATAGCAGGTCTCCTATAAAACAGACCAGTTATCTAGTCACAGGCGAGGAAGCTGCAGTGGTGTTTTGATTGCATTCTCTCTCTCTTGAATGTAATTCATCAAGGCTTTCTCTGACTTTCATTTTGTGCAGGTCTTTCTTGTTGTTACCATGGTAGTAAAATTGTTTTTCAAGCTCCTATCAGAAATAGAAGTCTATCATAACCAGTGGAAGTCATTGTTGAAATATCTAATTTAAATAACAATTAAAGGACCAGGAGGGAGGCAGAACAAGGCAGCTAAATGGAAACCTCTAGCAATAGTCCCCCACACAATCAACAAATTCAGCAGCTATCCACTCAAAGAAGCACCTTCAAGACAATGAAAAAGCAGACGAATGGTCACAGCACCTAGTTTTAACATTATATCAAGGAAAAAGTCACTGAAGAGGACAGAAAAGACAGCCTTGCGTTGCCCCATTCCCAAGCATCACCTTCTAGTATTCTGTGTGGAGAGAGTCTATGTGCCTGTGGGACGGAGAGAGTAAAGTGATTGTGGCTCTCCACATTGGAACCCAGTGCCATGTTGTCACAAGAAAACATGGAACAGGGCAGAATTCTACCAGCACCAGTCAAAAAGTGGTAGGAGATGAAATAAAGTATGGATTTTTTTTTTAATTTCTCTTTGCTTTTGTTTTTTGAAAGTTAAGTAAAGTTGTCATCTCTTCAGAATAATTGGTTATAAAATGTCTTTTGCAAGCCTCCTAGTACCCTTAAATCAAAAAACCTACAACAGATTCACAAAACATAAAAAAAAGAAATTAAATTGTACTACCAGCTCGGCACCTGTAGCTCAAGCGGCTAAGGCGCCAGCCACATACACCTAAGGTGGCGGGTTTGAATCCCCAGCCCGGGCCTGCCAAACAACGATGGCTACAACCCAAAATGGCCAGGGGTTGCTGTGGTGGGCACCTGTGGTCCCAGCTACTTGGGAGGCTGAGGCAGGAGACTCGCTTGAGCCCAGGAGATGGAGGTTGCTGTGAGCCTGATGCCATGGCACTCTACCCAGGGGGATAGCTTGAGGCTCCGTCTCAAAAAAAAAAAAAAATTGTACTACCAGAGAAAATCATTTTTATATAAAGACAGGAAGGGAGAAACAAAGGACCACAAAATTATTTAAAAAAACAAAACAAAACCAGGAATCAAATATAACATGGACGTAGCTAGTCTTATCAATTATAACATTGAATGTAAATTGAATAAACTCTCTAATCAAAAGACATGGAGTAACTGAATGAATAAAAGCATCAAGAGCTAACAATATATCCTCTTCAAGCAACACACTTTACCTATAAAGATATACATAAATATGATGGCTGCTCAATAAATACTAATTTAAAAAGACCAACTGGAATTATGAAATATTTTTAACTGGATAATAATGGAATAATAAATATGACTTGAGGAATGTTGTTAAAACTCTGCTTAGAAACTAACACACTTGGATAACCCAAGATGGCTGACTGAGACACCAGCTCCCAGACCATTTCAGAAAGGAGGAAAGTTACAGATAAAAAAGAAACGAAACAAAAACAAAAACAACAAATGAGTCAGCATAGACTAGGCGTAATTCTGAGAGAAACCTGTCAGGATCTACAAGAGATTCCACTGAAGAAGTTGCGGAGCAGAACAAGAAGGGGGAAGATCCTGGCATAGGTCAACCCCAGGAGGCTTGCTGTCCAGCCAAAGGGGTAGATAGAGCCATTTGTTTCTCCCTCCCTCACATCTCTGGCACTCAGTAGGGTCCTGAGAGCCATTTCTACTGTCCGGAGCCCAACAGCTGCTTCCACTAGTGAGATGTGAGCTTCTTGAGGACAAAGCACCAGGCTGCCGGCCCCACGGGGTGCTTCCTATCACCACAGACCCGCAAGACAGCGGGCAGCACGCTGCTTCTCCACCCACTATGGCTTTCGTCCTCCCTAGGGGGCTTCAACCCTTCAATTTTTATTATTGCTTGTCCCCACATAAACATTTCTCCCCTCTAGACTGCAGGAACCACAGGGTTCCAGTGAACCCAGGGGATCTTTCTGAACCCAGAACTTGATCCTTCTGCAGCGGACGACTAGCCACCCTCCACGCAAACGCTTTTCCTGCCCTTCCCCTGATCTGCCTGTGGCTCCCTAGAGACATTGAGCCTGGACTCTCAAGGGCAGCTGGCTGGACTCCGTTGGTGCATCCACAACTCTAAAGCTTTCACAGAGTGGGACTCGAGCCTTTCCTCTGAAACACCTGCAATGCAGCAAGGGGTTCTCCAAGACTGTGAGCTCATGCTTACCAGCCCTTCCTGCGGGCCTGGCCTGGCTGCTCCTTCAAAGCAGGCACACACCCAGTGGATGGATATCAAATCTCCCTAAACTCCCCGCAGGCAACTTGAGACCAGCACGCTTCTCCCTGGAATGCTCAGGGATTACTTTTTTTTTTCCTTAGAATTTTATTATTTATTTATTTTTTTGCATTTTTTTGGTGGGGGGCAGGGCTGGGTTTGAACCCACCACCTCTGGCATATGGGGCTGGTGCCCTACTCCTTTGAGCCACAGGCTCCGCCCTCAGGGATTACTTTTAAGGGACCCAGGGACAGGCCTAAGGGGCTCATACCCATGTGCCTAGGACTCAGTCATGTTCTTGAGGGCACAGAGGGGAGGTTTGTGAACTAATCTCGGGAGGTAAGGCAACTGAAATGTTAGGATAAGCCAAAGAGTCAAAACTATCAGATTATATACAGTACATGATCCATTTACAGGCTTACAAGCGAATAATGTTTCTTTTGGATAAATGTATACATTGTAGAACTATTTACATAAAAGTATGTAACCAATTAGCACAAAATTCTGGAGAGTTCTCTTTAGAGGTGGGAGATGTTAGAATCTGGAGCTAGCACATGGAGAATCTTGAAAGAAGTTGGTAATATTGTATTTCTTAATTTTGTTAAGATTAATGTTATTACTATTTTATGGATAAACATATAGAAGCCCATGTAATTGTGTTATATGGGTGTTAGTTTTATAATTGTTGCACTAAACACAGGCATTTTATGTACTTAAAAATATATATCCCAACCCTGGTTACCTTAATTTAATTAATTCATACTGTATGCTTGATTAAAATGTCACTTGTACCATTAAGAAGATAACTCATATAATAAAGTGGCCCTTTTTAATAGACAATTATAAGATAGATGATCTTAAAAATGATTTGAACAAATCTCACTATCATTGAAACTACGTTTACAGTAAGAGTTAAGATATTAATAATAGTATCTTATATAATTAAGAAAATGTGGTCACAAACCTTGTGTAAGGTATTCATTTAGATATATCAATTCTGTTACATTTAGTTTTTAAAAAGTAAGTTTTGTATATATTCATACCTCATCATGACGTGGACATGATGTGCAGGAGAAATATGCCATAAGAGTCACCCCACTGCTTCTCAGGAGGATTTTATATACTAAGGTAAGCATAATTTACGTTATATAAATGTGGGTTACTTTCTTGACATTAATTAATTCTCTACAGGGCCTATAATAATTCTTGCTTTTTGGTAAGTTAATTGAGAAAATCACCCACACAAATGGATTCTAATAATGTCAGCATTTGGATAACTTCAGAGATCATAGAAATTTTGAGGTTGAATACATCACTTTTTTTTTTTCTGAGACAGAGCCTTACTTTGTCACCCTGGGTAGAGTGCCAAGGCATCATAACTCACAGCAACCTCAAACTCCAGGGCTTAAGCAATTCTCTTGCCTCAGCCTCCCAAGTAGCTGGAACTATAGGTGCCTGCTACAAACACCCAACTATTTTTAGAGATGGGGTCTCACTCTGGCTCAGGCTGGTCTCCAAACTGTGAGCTCAGGCAATCCACCCACCTCAGCCTCCCAGAGTACCATGATTACAGGTGTGAGCCACTGTACCCGGCCTCTATCTATTTTTTTTAAAGTGCAAAAACTATATTGATTTAGGCTTCATGTTTTAGATTCTATATTAGCTCCAGAAAAGCACATGTTTGTTTAGGACATAGGCTTGGAACTTGGAAGACTCTGGTTTGGAACCTGTAGGCAGTAGAAAGAGGGATAATCCCAGAAGTTGTGAACCTCCTTGTAGATTAAAAAGAGAGATGATTGGTATTAATAAAAAACAAATCAGTGATGAGAAGTCTCAATATGTATTTGTGTTTCAGTTTAGAATTTAAAGAGAATTTTTACACATATCATCCACATACTAACTTAGGAGAATGCTAACTTAGCATTCCCTTTTTTAGAGCTAAGAACATGGAAGTTCACAGAGTGCAAGCATCCATCTGGAGCAAGACTACTTAGCTTATCTGAGTTTCTTTTTAAAAGAACATAAGACAATGAATTTCTACGAGACATCAGACTAAGTCTCTACTTGAAGAACTTATCTTTTTATTCACTCATACAGAGAACAATACCCATAATCCAGTGGGGAAAGTTACATGCAGATTAAGAACTGAAAGAATATTCAGAGAAGGAGTAATTCTTCATCAACTTCATTGCTTTTTTCCTTGGTACAGATTCATATGATAGAATTGTTCAACATGGTGCTGGTAGTATACTGATAACTTACATCTAAAAATACAATTAAGCAATGAAGAATCACATTATAGAACTCAATCTTGATTCTTAAAGGCTGTCTGTTCCTTACTATTTTTTTATTGAAAGTAATGAAGAACTTGGATTTGATTAAATTTCAGTATGTGTCATTCTTCTGATATCTTTTCTATATTATAGAAAAATCCAGAAAGGAAACTAAGCCCTATTTAATTTACTGAATGTTAATAAAACTTGCAATAGGATAGAGTTATATTTTATTTCTTTTTTAATGTTTCAAGTGATTATAATGATTTTTAATACAAAAGTAAATTCAAATCATTTTATCATAAATGAAGGTATTGACTACTGACTATAGAGTATATTTTAGAAAGTGGAAAAAGCATGTTTGAACATGCATTGAATTTTATAATTCCTGGTACTGTATAGTACACTCATTTCCCTTGTTAAAGAGAGTAAATTACTTCCTTCATTGTATTTAGACAAATTATTTCAATTAACTGAGGCAAGATCATTAAGCATAGGTAATATTAATGTAAGTTAAGTTATTTATATAATAATAATCCTAGAAGAACACTAACAAATATATACCCCATTCTTTAAGATGGATTTTTCTTTAGACTAATAACTTTGATAATTTCTATGATTTGAATTTCAGTTCAATAAATATTTCATAAAAACTAATCATGAGCCATGTAGTTATCAGCAGCAGAGCCTGAGACAGGGATTGCTGTTCCAGTGCTCTTAGGGGAGGAGAACTGAGGTATAAGGATAGAGAAAAGAAAAGTTAAACCAGGAAGTAGTTCCCATTGGGACTAGCTTTGACCTTGTTCCAGGAAAGGTCCAGGGCATAGTTTGTACAGTAGACTTTGACCCATCTTGAAGACAGGGAGTGACTATGTGTTGTCAGTCATGAACTGAGGTCTGCCGTCTTGAGTGCAGAGGGTTCCTTTGACTAAGACTGTTCATTAGGAAAGGAGGCAAGTATAGCTCTGTGACTGCACTTATTCAGTCTGGGGGCTGTGTGTCCCTGATGACAGAAGACTTCTGAATGTGACGCCAGCAGCATGCACCACATAGTATAAGAAGGAGATTCTTCCCTCTAAATATTGACAATCCAAACAAACATTAGCACATTTCTTTATAATATTAAAGACATTCCTTTGAGAAAATATGCCAGTAAATTTAAGGAAAACTGCACAAGTTTGGAGGCTAACAGAGATTGTGATTAGACTTATTTATTATTATTATTTTACACATAAGCATCATTCAGAAAACAGAGAAAGCTAATCCCAAACTGAGTCAATGATCCAATCTGCAGAGTGATCACAATTTCTGGTTTAGGGCCAGAGAACATATTTCCTAAAGGGGACCCAGAACAAATCTTTTTAATAACAGCTTGGGGGTGTGAGGTGACAGTCTCAGAAGAGTGGGGTGATGTTTCAGCACTGTTCTATTTTCATATCAGCCACTAACTTAATAAAAGCCAGTGTCGTTATGCCCTACTCATGGGATGCACTGTTATAATTTACTGGGTCATCCTCTTGCTCTTTGGTCAGCTGGCAATCTACTACTAGCAACATCCCACTCTTCCAAAACCCAGTTAAAAAGTCATCTGTTTTGCAAACCCTTTCCTGCCTCCTGCAGGCAGAATGATTGATTGCTCCATCCTTCACACTCCCACACTCCTCTGTTAATGTCTTTTGTCAGCATACACATTTCATACTTGAATTTTGCTTATGAGATACAATTCCTCCTGAGTAGAACTGTATCTTATTCATTCAAAGGAGGACAGAAACCAACTGAATGAATGAGAGTAACAGATAAATGATATTTCCTAAGGCAGTAATCTTAGGATGAGAGGAGCTTGAATAGCAGCAATGTGCTGGGAATCCATAGATGCTCATTAAATAGTTTCTGAATGAATTAAACGGTTACATTACAGCACCTAGCTTCAGTAGCTGCATGCCATCGTAGCATGCTGCTTAACCCTTTTAAACTCATAGGCTTGTTAGGATTAAATGTAATTGCATTTATCTATCTGCCTAACTAGCTAGCTAGCTATTACAGGTGTGTGTTCCTTCAAAATTAATATATTAAAATCATAACTTCCATTTCTTAGAATGTGGTCCTATTTGAAAATGTTTTACATATATAATAGTTAAAGTTATACCTTAGCCAGTATAACTGGTGCCCTATATGAATAAAACAAGTGGACACACATAGACAGAAGGAAAGACAATGTGAAGAACAACAGGGAAAAAGCAGCCAGCTATAAGCCAAAGAGAGAGAAAGCAGATCCTTCCCTGTAACTCTCAGAAGAAATCAATCATGCCCATACTTGATTATAGACTTTGGCTTCCAGAGCTAGGAGACAATAAATTGCACCAAGTTTGTGGTACATTGTTATAGCAGCCCTAGAAAATTAATTAACTATTTAAAATATCCAATCTGTGGTGCTACAGATTAGTTCCTAGAATATAGTTAATGCTTAAGAAAAGATAACTACAATGACATCAATTCAATAGCAAAATATTAAGAGTATTTCTTGCACAAGATAAAGTGGTCTATGGTTATAGTTGCTCTGAAAAAGAAGGGTTCTATTAAATATTGATGGATTTGTGAAGGAAAGTTAAAATTCAAGGCTCATTTGGGCAAAAAATAAACCTCGTGCAGTCAGATCAGGAAAGTGTCAGAATTTGATGATTTTTCTTACCATTTTTACTTTATAATTTCCCTCTTGTAGACTTGATTAAAAATTATATTAATATTGTACCAAAAAAACTTATTTAATGGAGATAGATGGATTCATGATAATTTCTATCTTGATACATACATGTGGAGACAAAGCCTTAACAACTGGCCTGGTAAGGTTACAATATTACTCCAGGCTCTTGAAAACAGACGTTTGATATATTAAACATTCTTGCTTTAAAAATAACACTCTAAATTTAGGGGATGTTCAGATAATGGTCTCTTTTGAGAGCTTAGTTTTCCTGTCACCCTTACATAATACATATACTTAAAACCTCCCTCTCCAACACACAGATGAGACCTAGATGACATTGACAAAGCCTGGATGACTTAGTACAATCATGACTTGAAGTTCACCAACAAGTAACACTTGACCAAAATTAGAACTGTATTTAGAGCCATATTTAGATATTGAAAACATAAACATTGAATAGCATTGATCCCTACATAAAAGTAAGAAATATACTTGCTCCTCAAACAATGAAAGTTCCAAATGAATACTTGAGTATTCATTTCCTTTGGGTGGAAAAGCAAGATTTTGCCATCATGAAATATGTCAACAAGAACTTTTTCTTGTTCCCCCGTTTTCTTACAGGGAAAGGTAAGAAAACAAAGGTTATGATGGGGCCAGTGAGGTTTGCCTTATGAGTACATCATTCTATAATCTTTAAAAGTTCATTTAGTAGTTTTCTTCCTTGGATTCTAGAAAGGAGATGAGTAATGGAGAAGAAAGAAATAATACCAGAAAATAGGATCAATCTGATAAGAATGAGACCAGAACTGGCTACATAATTCAGGGAGATCAGTCCAAAATAAAAATATGGGGCTTTTGTTCAAATATTACGAAGAAGGTAAAGACAGCAGTAGCAGAGCATTAAAACAGCATAGTCTATTGAAGTCTGGGCACAGTTCATACTCTTGTGAAATTGGGTGTGGAAACAGCTTTCAGGATAGCTCACATTTATTCTGTCCTTCTAATGTGCTGAGTAACAATCTAATTTATAGGGTTTAACTCATTCAGGGTCTTCATAATAATAGATGAAGTAGGGTAGAAAAATTGCTATATACCTCATTGCTGAATATCACTGTGGTCACCTTCAAAGTATACCCCTTGGGAAGCTGTGCACCAAAGCCAGTGCCTAATCCACCCTTCAAAGCAATTTTGGAACTTTTTATCTGGAATGACCATCAAAGCTGTTATCATATTACCTTTGATCTCCTGAATGTCATCAAAATCTCTTCCTTTCAATATTTCCTTTATCTTTGGGCTGAAAAAAAAAAGTTACTGGTCCAGATCAGATGAGTAGGGAGAATGTTTTGATACAATTATGTTTACTGGCTACAGTACCTTGTGAGCTGATGCATTGTCATGATACAAGAGCCATGAATTATTGAGCAAGATTTTCAGTTAAGATTTTTCTATTTCTCTATCAGCATTTAATTGGTCTGATGATTCTGACACAAAATTTTACAAATTTTTGCAGTGTTTTGTTACTGGCCACCCTGACCTCTCTTCATTAGTGGCAAATTCTGTCTCCCCAGAAAAAAGCTTAATCCATTTGTACACTACCATTTTCTTCATAGCATTTCCCCATAAATTTGGATTAACACAACCCTGATGTCACTTCCGCTCTTTACAAGTTTACCAAGAAATTTATGAATGGATGAAGATGAGTAATCATGGTTCTAATTCTCAGAATGGCACATAAAACATGCAACAATAATGAATGCTACTTAGCAAGACACCACAACACATCAATAGGAGCACAACTGTGAGACATTGATATACCAGGTTGTGAAACCTTACTGAGTTGTTTATACACTGCTGCTAACCTAGGCACATGATAGCAAGTTTGTGAACTTAACTATCAGACCTTCTGTGTGTGTGTATGTGTGTGTGCGCATGTGTATATTCATATACTTTTCTCTTTTTTTAAACTTTATATATGTGTGTGTATATATATATATATATTTCTATTTCAGAATATTGCAAGGGTACCAATGTTTTAGTTACATGCATTGCTTTTGTATTGCCTTAATCAGGGTTATAAGTATGCCCATCAACTAGATAGTGTTCATTGTACCCATTAGGTATGATTTCACTATTCCTTTCTACCCCCACCCCACCTGTTTGATTTCCACTGAGTCTTAATACCTTCAGCACGTGGGTGCTGATTCATTAGTTTCAATGTAATAGTACCTATGGTGGATTGTTTTTTTTATTCTTAAGATACTTCGCTTAGAATAATGGTCTCTAGTTCCATCTAAATTGTTGCAAAAGGCATTAAGTCATCCTTCATTATGGCTGAGTAGTATTCAATTCAGTATCACATTTTGTTAACCCACTCATGAATTGATAGGCACTTGGGTTGATTCCACATTTTTGCAATTATGAATTATGCTGCAATACACATTCAAATGCAGGTGTCTTTTATAAAGTGGCTTCTGTCCCTTTGGATAAATACCCACTAGTGGACTGATAGATCAAACTGTAGGTCTACATTTATTTCTTTGAGGAATCTCCATACTATTTTCCATAGAGGTTATACTAATTTGCAGTTTCATGAACAGTATATAAGCATTCCTTTCTCTCTGTATATGCACCAGCATCTATTGTTTGGGGAGTTTTATAAACGCCATTATGACTGGGGTAAGGTGACAGCTCACTGTGGTTGCACTGCCCTGATGATTAGTGATATTGAGCATTTGTATGTTTATTGGCCATTCACCTGTCTTCTTTTGAGAAGCTTGTGTTCATGTCTTTTGCCTACTTTTTAATGGGGTTGTTTGATTTTCTTATGTTAATTTGCTTGAATTCTTTGTAGACTATGGTTATTAGCCCTTTATTGGATGTATAGCAGGTGATTATTTTCTCCTGTTCTGTAAGTTGTCTGTTTGCTCTGTTGACTGTTTCCTTAGTTGTGCAAAAGCTCTTTAATTTAAGCAAGTCCCACTTATTTGTTAAATGACACTTATTTTTCTTTTAAAAATATTTATTTATGCTGGGCACAGTGACTCACACCTATCATCCCAGCACTGTGGGAGGCCAAGGAGGGAGAATTGCTTGAGCTCAGGAGTCTGAGACTCACCTAAGTGAGAGTGAGACTCCCACTCATGAAAAAAATGGAAAAACCCAGCTGGGTGCCATGGCAAATACCTGTAATCCCAGTGGCTTCTGGAGGCTGCAGTAGCAGGATGCCTACAGCTGGAGTCTGAGGTTGCAGTGAGCTACAACGCCACCGCACTCTGCTCAGGGCATAGAGTGGGACTCTGCCTGAACAAAAAAAAAAAAAAAAAAAGAAAGAAAAAAAAAGAAAAAGAAAAATTTATTTATTTTTTATTGATAAATAATAGTTGTACACATTTGGGGCACATGCCATATTTTGATAATAATATACAATGTACAGTGATCAAATAGAGGTAATTGCTATATCTATCACCTCAAACATTTATCTTTTCTTTGTAATGGGAAGCTATTTTGAACTATTCAATAAATTATTTTTAGGCATAATTCCCTTACAGTCCTATTGAATACTAAAACTTACTCTATCTACCTGCATTTTGGTATTCTTTAACAAACTTCTCCATCCTCATCTCACCATGTCCTCTCACATCTTCTGGTAACCAATATTCTACTCTCTACCTTTACCAGATAGACTTTTTAGCTCCCACATCTGAGTGAGACATGCCAAATTTGTCTTTCTCTGCTCAGCTCACTTCACTTAACATAATGACCTCCAGTTCCATCCATGTATATGTATTCACTTTCTAAAGATGAGAAAAAAAGCCCAGAAACGCTACAGTTCCTTGCCAAAAGTTATATAACTGTTTTATGCCAGAGCCAATAGCATTCAGGCATTTTGTTTTCAGAGCCATATTTTTAACTACCACCTATTCTGCTTCCTTCTAAATAAAAACCTCCTTAATGAAAATAGGGTTAAATAAATATACTTACCTCTTGCTGAAGATTCAGTACATTAGAGTTGTTCCCCTTTCTCTGCCCCCAAACTGATAACTCTCTGTAAAGGCAGATAGTACTTAGAGAAAGCTCTTGTCATGTCATAATTGATTTATAGATCATCAGACTCATCATTAAAGTCATCATTTTGCATGTAGCGTTGATTTTATAAGGTACTGAACCAAATTATGATTGTTTATATGAACCTCCTACAGAGTGAGTTAATCTGGTTTCCTTTGATATTACTTTTAATGATTCTGCATATATAAAATATTTGACCTTTTTATTCTTTGAGTAGAAGTGCACTTAATTTTTTTATGTGCTATGCAATTAGTTCATGAATTTTCTATCCTCTCAAACTTCTGTGCACTTACTAAGTAATCCTGATCACAGTGGGTTATCATAATACAATCTTGGATGTGTTATTAATCAAAACTAGCACAGCTAGAACCCCCAAACAGGAGGGATTTAGTAGCACACCCCCAAACCAAATATCATTACAAAAGGGAATATGTTCATCAAATAGAGGTAGTTGTGATTCACTAAGGTGAAAGCACTCTGGTTCCTGAGCAACTGGTGGTCAGCTTGACATTCTTAGAGTGGGGCAGATAGCAGAGGAAATTGACCTTCTTGCTGGGATTGACCAGAAAGAAAAGACAGACTGAGTGAGCACCATCACCAAGGAGATGCCATCATTTCCATTCTGGTTTATGAAGGTGGTAGAGCCTATGTGTCAAACCTGTCAGCCTCAAGTACCTGTTGATCTGTAGGCCAATAGGACGCTGATCATTGAGACACTTGATGATGACTGAGATGACTGGATATCCAAGAAATATAAGCAACACTGGAAAACCATCTGTTCTAAAGTTATTTGGTAAATGGTAATTTGAAACACTTGTTTAAATTGTAATCAAGCCAGAAAATATCCCACTATGGATAATTTTTTTAAGTGCAAAATATTGCCTTCTTTCAAAATATTATTAACCTGAAAACTTTGTCACCAAACCCCACCATGGTACTTGGACTACAACAGGCAATAACTGATTATTTGTTGGACGAACCAACAAAGAAATGAATGACTGATGGAATGGCAATTTTTGTTTGAGGATGTGAGTAGAAAGAGAAAGCTACCAGTTTTATCTAGAAAATATAGTCAACTTTCATCATGGGAAATGTTACTCATTTCTGGGCTAACATTCTCTGAATATCTTCTAAGTAACTAGACATTCCTATTGTTCAATTTTCCAAATATGAAGTCTTATATTAAAGCTCATTCCTATCACTTTATTGAATAAGATAGAATAGCAGTCTAATAGGCCTGTTAAAGCATTGGATTACAAATTTTAGATAAAATTCTTTTTAAGACAATGTAAGTCATTCTAAGAGATGAGTAATGTCTCTAGGTTTTTTAATTACTCTTTTCTAGTAGTCTACTCTCTATTAATCTTAATACAGTTTCTTCCACAAAGCTATTAGTAAATGTAAGATTACTTGCTTTTGAGTATCTATGTGAAAACCATTTGCTTTGCATATTTCTTTTTCTTTATTTTTTTAGAGATAGAGTCTCAAGCTGTCACCCTCAGTAGAGTGCCCTGGCAACCTCCAATTCTTGGGTTCAAGCAATCCTCTTGCTGCAGTTTTTCTATTTTTAGTAGAGATGGGGTCTTGTTTTTTGCTTAGGCTGTCCTCAAACTCATGAGCTCAAGCAATCCCCCCGCCTCTGCCTCCCAGAGTGCTTGGATTATAGGCGTGAGCCACCAGACCCAGCCTCTCAGAGTGCTGGGATTACAGGCATGAGCCACCACGCCTTGCCTCTTGGTTTTTGTATTTCTTGAACCATAGTTAAAGGGTGATTCTTCTCATTCAATGTCCTCCAAGCAAAAGTCCTAATAATAGATTTCTATAATCTTTTTCTTGGAAAATAAAGGGTCTGTACATACAAATAGCTACACTTAGCTATTGGTTATCTTGCTTCCTTTAAAATGGCTGTTCAGTTAGTTTGTTTATTTATTTATTTAGAGATGGAGTCTCACTCTATTTGCCCTAGGTAGAGTGCCATGGCATCACAGCTCACAGCAACCTCAAACTCCTGTGCTCAAGTGATCCTCTTGTTTCAACCTCCTGAGTAGGTAGGACTATAGGCACCTGCCATAACACCTGGCTAGTTTTTCTGTTTTTAGTAGTGACAGGGTCTTACTAGCTCAGGCTGGTCTCAAACTCCAGAATTCAAATAATCCACCTGCCTTGGCCACCCAGTGTGCTAGGATTACAGGTGTCAGCCGTCATGCCTGGCCTTAAAATGGCTATTTAGTTTCATTTATAAATGCCTTTTATTTTTAAAAAGTGTGTTTCAGAATTATGTTACAGTATTTTGTGAGTTGGCAATGGAGCAAATATAATGCACTTAATGAAAACTTACATTTCTATGAATAAGGAGATAGAATTATGATATGAAAAAGACCATAATGTATGAAATAAGAGAACTTGAGCTGTCATCCTAGCTGTGTGAATTTGAGAAAGTTAGCTTAATCTCTCTCGGTTTCTGCTTTTCTTCAATAAAATGGTAATACCTGTATCAACATCCAGTAGTGTGCTGGAGCTGATGGCTGGAAAGAGTCCATTGTTAAATGTCCACTAATTTTACAAGCTCACTTTTATATCATTTAGTAAGTTGAAATGGGCTATGGTGGGAGTATTTATGCCACAGAAATGGTCATGCCTTATCAATCAGGGCACTTAAATTGTTCATTTGTTTTTGAAAACCAGTTTACCAGCATACCATTGCTCATTATTGTAAAGAGTAAATGTGAATCCTAACATTTTCAACAGCATGGATGAAACTGGAGGATATTATGTTGAGTGAAGTAAGCCAGGGACAGGGACAAATTCTGCAAGATTCCACTTAAAGGAGGTGTCTAAAATAGCCCAGCTCAAAGAAGCAGAGAATAGAATAGTTGTTGTCAAAGGTTGGGGGAGGGGTGAATTGTTGCTGAATGGACATAAATTTTCAGTTATGCAAGACGAATTCTAGAGATTTGCCATTTAGCATAGACTCTGCCATGAACAATACAGTATTGTGCACTTTAAAATTTGTTAAGAGAATAAACCTCATGTTAAGTGCTCTTATAAATAAAACAAAACAACTACAACAAACAAAAACACACAGAAGAACACAAAGAAATTTTGGAAATAAAAGACATGTTTAGGACCTTGATTGTGGTGATAGTATCATTGAGTATATGAATATGTCCCAAAACATCAAAATGTATCTGTTAAATATATGCAATTTTTTGTATACCAATTATACCACAATAAAACTTCAAAAAAGGAAAAAATGGGGTAGTATATTTTAAAGTGTTTTATAATTCCTTAAAATATATTCTTATAAACTAGTGTAGCATAGCAAAAAAGATTTAATATTGATTTGCGTCTGTATATTCCTTATCACTTAATCTATAATCCAAAATGTTTAATTTATAAAATACTATGATAAGATATTATAAAAATTGATAAAAAACAAAGACATACACATCTACACACAAAGTTATCTTTGGAGAAATATCAGTGGAAAAGATAAGAAAAAAGAATAATAAATTTTTCTCTCTTGGAAATGTAAAACAATTTAAACAAATCTACATGAAGATAAAAGAAAAAGGTGTATGAGTTTAAGTGTGCAGAAAAGAAAGTGATTTCTAATCAGGAAAAGAGTTGGTGAGAAACTGATTATTAGCAAAATATTTCCACTTATAAAAACCTTTTAAATCATGTAAAAACTTTTAATAAGAAAAATGTATTTCTTATATTTTTAGAGCACCTATGCATGTAAAAATGGTGTCTGAAAGTTTTCTTCCAAATATATTCTCTTAGCACCTGTGTACACCACTCAGCCTCATTCTCTAGGCTTCACATTCCCCAGGTACCAGAGAATTTCTCATCACTACGTCCCGTCTTCTTGATCTTTCTTTCCCAGTGGCTGTCATATTGGTTTGAAGCCTTTTCATTCCTTCTCACAATTCCTTCTCTCTTTCCTCTACTCTTTTCCCCACCCCACCCCCTATTCTCTTCCTCTCTCTTCTACCTCCCCACCTCATGCTCTCATCCTTCCAGAACACTGAGAAATACACTTGCTCTTCCCTCCAAGCATTCCCAGCCCCACGTCTTTATTCAGTCTTCCCTCTGCTTGGAGTTTTGTGCATCCTGCTACACAAGGGACTCTGAATGTCCAAACACAATCCGTCCTTCCTGTCCCAACTCAAATGTTTTCTCTGCAGTGATTGATTATGTTAGTTTCCTGTGGCTAGGGGAACAAATGATCACAAATTAGGTGGTTTAAAATGAAAGAAAGGTATTTTCTCACAATTTTGGAGGCCACAAGTTTGAAATCAAGTTATTGGCAGGGTCACATTCTCTCTGGAGGGTCTGGGAGAGAATCCTTGCTGCCTCTTCCAGGTTCTGCTGGCACCAGGTTACCTTGGCTATGGCAGCAAAATTCCAACTTATGCCTCTACCTTCACTTGGCCTTCTTTCCCCTACCTCTGCATATCAAATCTTCCTCTCCTTTTCTTTTATGTATATAAGGGCAGGAGTCATTGGATTTAAAACTATCCTAAATCCAAAATGATCTCTTGAGTTCCTTACCATAATTACATTTGAAAAGGCAAATATTTCCAAGCAAGGTCACAATTATAGGGGCTGGGGATTAGGATTTGGATATAATTTCAGGAACAAAATTCAACATACTATAGACATCTTCTTTCTAAGTTTTTCTAAAACTTTCTTCTGAAGTTTTTCTATGGCTGCAGGGAGAATGGGGACAAAAGACCCCATTTTGACAAGGGAAAATACCCCAAGAAAACGTTAAGAAATAGGCTGAGCAAGGTGGAATAAAAAAAAAATTAGCTAGCTTACTTTTAAAATAACAGTTGAATTACATATCTGAGCAGTTTGTGCTTTTACTGGAAGCTTGGCCTGGAAGGGATACAGCTTGCAAACACCCGTGCTGGGTCTGTAAGCATTCTGAAGAACAATGGCCATAGCAGAAGCTGCCTACAAGGCCTAGTAAGTAACATGAACCAAGCCAACCCCTACCCAGTTAACAGTCAACAACCTTCCAAAACCAAATACCCATTGTGGGGATTTATATAATGGCCAGGAAGGCTTGTACCCTAACCACCATGGAAGGAACTACTTCCAGGTGGAGTCAAGGGGAAAATTCCTCTTTTCCACCAATTCTTCAAAAGAGAACTGATGCCACCACATCTATTCTACAGAGATACTAGAGGGGTTTATATATGTGACCACACACAGGAGGCTGCCCCCACATAAGACTCAGGTTCTGGATTTCTCAAGGCTGCTCGAACCCATAAAGTTAATGATGATAGGTAAATTAAGAATTAACATACTTATAAAAACTGGTGACATTTTTCTTCCCTTCCTTAACTTACCCCCTCATTTAAATAAAAAAAAGCCTTCAGTAAAATCTGAGTGGAACAAATGCTTAGGGCTACTCGCTGAAGCCCCACAAGCTAACAGTGGACTCCTGTACATACTCTTTAAAACTCGATTCTCTGTGTACTGTCCTTTTATCTCTTGCCACTTATATTTTAATTTTTCCCAGTTGATTCCTACTGTTTCCACAGGTCTTGAAGGACCCTGTTCCCAGGGCAGAACCCCAACATATAGCTTTAGCTACAATTCCAAATCATTTGTTCATAATGATACCATCTAAATACATGACCTTGACCAGAACAATGTAAAGTAAATATATTTTCGGTGAATCAACTTATTGAAGAGTATTTGCAATCAAGAAGGACACACATCAAGGAAAAACATTTTAACTTAAAGAATTTTGCAGTTTATTTTTTCTTAAGTCAAAGGAAATATCATGAAACTTCTTCAATAAATAAAACCCTGTTAAAAAAAATCCACAGAAGCAAACACCCAAATTTCATGTAAATTTTTATAAGTCACATGTCAAAAACTGGCAGAAAGCTTCATTTCTGTAGAAGAAAACTGATATAAGAAGTGACAACCTGTCATCTAAATTTATGGAGGTGGGAATATAGTACATTATAACTTTGAGCTGGAATTTAGTTTGACATGAACAAGAAGTCAGGGTAACCAAGTATTCAAGTGAGAAATACATCGCCATCCACAGTAACTTAACATGCTATGCAATTTCCAGAACCTTTTAAGAAACTTTTCTTCCCTAGGATTTACTGACAGATAATCAAGTGCAATTTTCCAACTTCCCACAATGTGTTCAAAATTTACTGGCTGATATTACTTAGTTGAATTCAACAAATGCCATTTATCATTTTTCAAATGTGCAATTTATTCACTTATTGCAGGATTTACATTGACCTCAAACCAGGTTGTTTGATTGGAATTTCAAATCTCTAAAGCTTCAATTTCATCTAGCTGCAATTATGTGAAAAGTTGAAGTCAATTTCCAAATAAAGTCAGCCTATATTTGTACTTTTACTACATCTAGTGGGAGTTAGCTTTTTTATTAATAGAACAGCTTTTAGAAAATGTTTCTGTCACTGGATATAAAGATTGTGAGAGGAATATGTTCTATGTTCCTGCTTTATGATTGGAAAGCTTTCCAAGCATTGTTTCACATTTTAGGAGAAGAAAGCCAAATGGTACCAGCTTTTATAGGTCACAGCTAGACTACAATGCACTTGTGACAGCAGGTATCAACTTGGGAATGAACAAATCAATCATAAAAGAAAACTTGTAGTTAGTACTTTATGTATGAAAGTAAAGTTTACCACTTGGGATATGGTCATTCAAGTAACAATGGGTGACAAAGTACCTCTGAAATATTTGCCCAAACTTCCCTTGGGGACATTGTGTATTTAGAGAGATGAAGAAAGAGCTGCAGATAACCCCCTCTACAAGGGACCTGAGATGCCTCTTTCATCAGTCTGTGAAAAGCTGAGGGGGATTACTCATGGTGGAAGTGTGTGAGGGTCAGTGATGATCCAGGAATTGGGGCACATGCCCTATGACAGCTCATGCTGTTTCCATTCTATGTGCCTCAAACTCACAAGTTGTCAGTTCTTCAGAACTTAGGAACCTTTCTCATTTAATGGCCTTAAACATACTGTGTGCTGAATAAATGTGTGTTGATTATAGTTTTATTTTTTTCCAAATACCTGAATAATTTTCTAATCTCCAAATGTTCCCTAACAGATGGCATTATAAATTGGTATTGTTAAGCAGCAAAGGATATGGACATGACATCCACATCATGTTTCCCTATCCTGCTGAGGACAGAAGGAAGAGTGGTATCATGGATCTCTGGAGTAATCCCATCATTGAACAATTATTCTTAGAACACTTATGTGGGCCATATCCTAAGGAAGCAATGGTGAGTGCGACTGTAGGACTTTCAGGAAGCTGAGGAGTTTCTTTCCCATTGCAGAACTTACCTGAGAAAACAGTGTATTAAGCAATAACAATAATAAAGCTAATTAAATGTTCTACTCAAGAATATGAATAAATCTCATGGCACAGGCAGTCAGCATAGCTATAAGAGGAGGGATGTGTTCAAGAAAGCTTTTTATCTATTAACCAGTGAGGCAAAGTAGAAGACAAAGAGGATTAAAGTCAATGTGCAGAGACTCAGATACAAGAAAGACCATATAATCCTTCAAATGCCCATTCCATTTAAGAGTAACCAAATTTATTCTACTTTACTGGTGATAGATCAATAAGAGAAGGTCAACAGTCTAGTAAATGGCAACACTAAATCAACACTTCCTTTTTCACTTCAAACTTAACCTTGCATAAGTGCAATTAGAACTCCTCTTTGTCATATAACATATATCAGCCTCAAAGCTCTTTGCATCACCTGGCAGGTGCATATAGCACTCCATGCCAGCTGCTTCACTACTCTCACATGCCTCTGAATTAAAACACACACACACACACACACACACACACACACACGTAGGGTCTAGCCAAGAAGAGAGAAACTTCTCTAAGAATTTCAAAGGGAGGGAATTGAATGAAAGGAATTAATTACAAAGTTGTTTGAAAAAATTAAAATGAAGGCCAGGACTTGTTGCTCATGCCTGTAATCTTACCACTCTGGGAGGCCAAGGCAGGTGGATCACTTGAATTCAGGAGTTTGAGAACAGCCTGAGCAAGAGGGAGACCTGTCTGTGCTAAAAATAGAAAAACTGGCTGGGTGTCATGGTGGACACCTATAGTCCCAGCTACTCTGGGGGCTGAGGCAAGGGGATCACTGGAGTACAAGAATTTGAGGTTTGTGTGAGCTATGACACCACAGCACTCCACCTAGGGCAACAGAGTGAGACTCTTGTCAAGAAAGAGAGAGAGAGGAAGGAAGGAAAGAGGAAAGGAAGGAAGGGAGGGAGGGAGGGAGGGAAAAAATAAGAGATGGAAGATGGATGCAGAAAAAGACAATGACAAATGTAATAATGCAAAATCTAAAGTGGTTAGTAATTATGGATTGTAATACAGGAGTCTGCACCTATACCTGCCCATTGGAAACATGTCATAGCCAACTTGGGGCCTTCTGAAAACAGGTGCTGTTTTGAGACAGGTTGGAACTGTTTAAAAGTTCCATCTCTGTCCACATAACCAAAGTCTATATCCTTTTGCTGCAGATAATACAACCCTCATCAGCTTCCATTGCAAAAAAACTTCACTTTTCCTCTCAACCTTTTGATTTCCTACATGGCTTCTTATTTGTAGAACACAGATCTGGCAGACTGCAAATCACAAGAAATGTAATTTGCAGATTTATACCCCATCAGTGCAGAGCAGAGTATAGAAGAGTGAGTATGAGGCTCAGAAATAGCTAAGTAACCTCTTCAACTGAGGTTCCGGATTGGGTGGGATTCAGGATGAATACAACCAACAAGAGCCAAGAGGAATTTTTTTCTGTGATTTTTTTTCTCTTTGTGTGTGTGTGTGAACACAGCTGGGTAACAGTTATTAGAATATTGTCAAGAATATTATAAAGATTAACTAGAATATTGTCAAGAATATTATAAAGATTAACTAATAATTAAAGATTTCTATTAAATTGAGTGTAGGTATATGCCATAGAGTATGATTATGGTTTATCTGATGGCTGTTCAAAGCAGACAGGGAGACTCCAACAAAGCCACAGAAGCCATGGGTTACCTCTTGAGCTATGCAGCCCCTCCTGGTACACTGGTACAAGAACAATGAGGGGAAGATTTTGACTGTCCCTTCCCAGGTTGAAAAACAATAGCAGAGGGAAAACTAGGTTTTGGCAAGGATGCTTTTTTTTTTTTTTTAAATTTTTTCTTAGGTAGAATGTTGTGGCGTCACAGCTCACAGCAACCTCCAACTCTTGGGCTTAAGCAATTCTCTAGCTTCAGCTTCCCAAGTAGCTGGGACTACAGGCGACGGCAACCATGCCTGGCTATTTTTTGTTGTTGTTGCAATTCTCCAGGGCTGGGTTCAAACTTTCCACCCTTGGTATATGGGGCTGGTACCCTACCCACTGACACATAGGTGCCACCCAGGCAAGGATGCTTTTGAAAGGTCTGTGACTTCAAACACCATAGAAATAAACAATTGTGTAAACTTCATGAACATTGAGATGGCAATTATATAGGAAAATAAGGGATAGGGACTATATAGGAAATAGAATACTATATATTCTCTCAGTACATATGTTATAATGATAGGAATTTGCATTTGTCTACTGAGAACTACTAGAAAGTAAGAAAGTTCATTTTCCCCCCTCTCTAGACACTTATTTAATGGCCTTAAACATAGTGTGTGCTGTATAAATGTTTGTTGATTATAGTTCTATTATTTCTGTGTATCTGAATAATGTTCTCTGAATGTATCTGAATAATTGTTGCCTAACAATACCCAGTTATAATGGGATTATAACTGGGTATTGTTAGGCAACAGAGAATGTGGATATATGACAAGGAACTCAGAAGTAATTTCAGAGGGAACAGGGCACAGTGAGGGCTTGGATGAGGGTGAGAGCTTCTTCTAGTGGGGACAATGCTAGATCAAGATATGAAACACTTTGGACAATCAGAAGAAAATCCAAATGCCATAGAAGCACCATATGACCTTCTAAGTGCCCTTCTCCACTAACTCCTATACTCCTTCAATGACAAAGTACATGCATAGGGAGGCAGGAAGAATATTAATAATTATTCTCCATTGACTCTTTACTGTACTGAGACAATGCCTAACAAAGACATTCTATGGAGGAGAAATTCATCTATGCCCAAGCTTCTTCCAGTGGCCCTCCAGTAGCACTGAGAAAATACCTATTAAAACAAAGGTGAGAATAAATCTTGCTGTTCTATAACAAAACCAGGCATCAGCAGAAGTGGTTACCAAAGAATGTATTTGGAGAAGACAAGAAAAACTCAGGAGAAGGACAAAGCCATTCATATATAATTCTATCAACAGGGCTTTGGGATTTGGGTGCTACAGGCTTCCAGGGATGTTTAGAGACACTGACATCATGCTTGGCTTATGACACACAGCGCCGGTACACAGATTTCAAATTGCCTGGCTTTCCAGAGAACCCATCATTCTTTCACTTTCTATTCAGGAATATTGTGACAGAAAATGAAAGAAAAATTGAGAATACAACCAGAAATGTAGCAACTGAAATCCAGATGGAGTTGGAGGCAAGGTTGAAAGAAGGCATTTAACTGTCCTCAAAGGAGCAAACTCAATTTTCATGGGTAACAGAAAGGGAAGGAGTCAACCCACGCACTAAGGTGCTGCAGTCTTAGTGGGACTCAGTACGAATGCACGGTGCAGGGTTTGATAACCTCCTCTTCCCCTTACAGGTAAGAGGATTCCTACTCTAAGGTTATGAGAATGTGTTGATACCTAATACTTGATAGATAAGTTCAATAACAATTAACTAGTCCAATATATTCAAAGCCAAAGGGCGGGACACATCAGACCACACAGGGTCACAGTAGAGGCTACATTCAGGAATAGGTAAAAAAGCAGGACTGTGGGAAGCAGACTTTGTGGTAACAGGTAGGATGATGACCTTTGGTTCCCAAGGGAGGATGACTGGCTTGTTTGATTAATTCCATAGGCTGGCAATAAACTAAGCACCACTACTTGGGGGATAGTCAGGCAGTGGGGGAAGGGAAATTTCTATTTATGCCATTTGAGGCCCTCGAGACTTTACCAGATTTCAAGGCAGCACTTAATACTGAAGACCACAAATGGATGAAAAAATATTCTTCACTTGCTAGTTTGTGTGTGTGTGTGTGTGTGTGTGTGTGTGTGTGTTTAACCTCTGAGGCACTTAATATGAAAGGAACAAAAGCTTACATGTTATGGAAATATATTTATTTTCTCCATGGACCCCACATTGCTGGGAGCAGTACTTGCAGACAGCTTGCACTGAAGTCCTCAAGTGTGATGAAGCAGCTTAGCAGTTTATGATAAAAATAAACCTAACATTTATGGTCAGTTGACCTTTCTTAAGGGTACCAAGACAATTCAATTCAATAGGAGAATAATAGTGTTTTCAAAAAACCATTTTCTAAGACAACTGGATATGTACATGTAAAAAAATGAAGTTGGATCCTACCTCTCAGAATATATAAAAATCAAGTTAAAAATTAAGAACTAAAACTATCAAATTCTTTTAAATAAATACTGTCTTAGTTAAAATTTCTACAATAAAATGCCTTAGCCTGGTGGATTAAACAACAAATTATTACTCACAGTTCTGGAACCTGGAAGTCTCACATTAGGGTGTCAACATGGTCAGGTTCTTGGTGAGAGCTCTAGTCCTGGTTTGCAGAAAGATGTCTTCTTACTGTTTCCTCACAGGCAGAGAACAGAGAAAAAACAAGCTCACTCATGTCACTTCCAAGGGTATAAATCCCATTATAACTTAACTACCTCCTAATCTCACTATCTTCAGACACTGTCACACTGGGAATTACAGTTTTTGCATATGAATTTTCAAGGGATCCAAGCATTCAGTCCGTAGAACATACACAAATGTAAATCTTTGTGATGTTGTATTGGGCTATGGTTTCTTAGCTATTACACCAAAAACACAAACAACTAAAGAAAAATAGATAAATTAGACTGCATCAAAATGAAAAACTTTAGTGTTTCAAAAGAATTCTATCAAGAAAGGAAAAGACAACCTACAGAATGGGAGAAAATATGTGCCTATGACAAATTTGGTGGGAGACTAGTGTCCAGAATATGTGTGTATGTGTAGTAAAAAAACCAAAAAACTCTATACAGTTCAATAATAAAAAGACTAATGGGCTAATTAAAAATGAGAAAAGAACTCAAATAGCTATTATTTCTGGGAAGACATACATCAAAATGTGCTCAGCATATTTGACATTAGAAAAATGCAAATGAAAGCCACAATGAGATACCATTTCACAACCACTGCAAGACTAAAATCAGAAAAGATGGACAATACTGGGTGGAGGAGGATGTGAAGAAATTGGAACTCTCATACATTGCTGGGAATGTAAAATGGTGCATCCACTTTGGAAAGCAGTTTGGCAGTTCCTCAAAAAGTTATATATAGCATTACCATATGATCAAGCATTTCCTATCCCCAAGATAATTGATAACATATGTCTGCAGAAATACTTGCACATGAGGTTCACAGCAGCATTATTTAGAATAGCCCCAAAGGAAATATATTTCATAAAATATATATATTTATTTCATAAAATATATTCCATAAAAAGGAATTTATGTTCATAAATTAATAAATAAATAAACAAAATGTGGTAAATCCATAAAATGGAAGATTATTCAACAATAAAATGCTATAAAAAGGAAAGAAGATCCACATTATCATAGGGATGAACCTTGAAAACATTACTCTCTATAAAGAATCAAGAAACAAAAGGCTACAGGTTGTATCATTCCATTTATATGAAATGTACAGCATAGTCAAACCTATAATGATAGAAAGTATATGATGCTTTCCAAAGACTAGCAAAGGAAGTGACTTCTAATGGGTATAGGGTTTTTATGAAAAATGCTAAAAATATTCCTAAATAATGTAGTGGTAATCTTGCACCACATTGTGTATATTCATACCCAAGCCACTGAGATGCACATTTTAAAAATATGAATTTTTTGATATGTAAATTTCATTTTAGTAAAAATTGAAATTATTTCCATCAATATACCATGATATAGTGATACTGAACAAATATGACACCATCTGTCATCACTATTTGATTCCTTATATTTTTATCATAATACTAGACATCATAAGTTCATAGACATTTCCAGAGTAACCTGAAATGCTACATGTGTAGGTAAGCCTTTACTGAAAACTCTTCTTGGTTAAACACTGACTATATTCTTAGCATTTATTTTATTTGGGGGGGGGATACAGTGTGCTGGTTTTAAATACAATTTGAAATATTTTCATCAAACTGGTTAACATAGCCTTCATGGCATTTTCTTAGTTATTGTGTTAAGACGTTTATATTCTGCATTTAGAAAAATTCACATGTACCCTTGTAAGATGCACTATAGGGGTGGTCTTTGAGTTTCTTGAATCTATGATGTTTCATCTTTCACTAATTCTTAACAATTCTTGGCTATTCCTTTTTTAAATGTGTAATTTGCCATTTTTTCTTTTTCTTCTGATTCTAGATTTTAATTACTTTGTATGACACTAGTTTTCATATTGCTCCACAACTCTTGACTTATTTTTTCTCCACTCTCTTTTTTCCTTTTTGTGTTAATTTTAGGTAATTTCTGGTGACCTATCTTTGAGTCTACTAATCCTTTTCCTGGCTATACTGAGTCTATTTCTGAGCCCACCAAAGGCATTTCTCATCACTATTACCACATTTTTATATCAAGCACTTTCATGGGATTCTTTCTTAAAGTTTTTACCTTTATATTGGTTCTTTGTGTTCTTTTATGCTGCCTACCTTTTCCACAAGAGCCTTTAACATATGAATCATAACGATGTTAAATTCTCTGTATTATATCTATAATATCAGTGGCATATCTAAGTGACTTTGTCCTTTTTGTCACCCTTGCTCATTTGTGAATCTTGTAATTTTTGATTGAAAGTCAGACATCTATGTAGAACAATAGAGACTGAAGTAAACAGCATTTATTCCTGGAAATGGCACGCCTTTTCTTTTGTTGGGCCCTGGTGTGAGTGACTAATTCAATCCAGTCAGTATTTTTCTGGGTTTACATTACCCTTGGTGAACTAGAGGATTCACTCTACCATTATCTTCAGTTGAAAGTAGATACTTAGTTGCTAAAGGTTTTTCTCAATACTTCTGTTCCATCCTCAATTCTAAGACTTGCTAGTGAACCTGTGCTTCATGGAGGTTTTCTTTCCATGCCCTTTCCCTTCCTGGCAGTAGGCTCTTACCATCTTTTATTTGGTGCTTCCCATTCTGGTGGTGATGGATGCATTATCTTGTCCTGGATCAGCCTCAATCTTAGATAGGTAAGGAGTCCCTGGGTTTTCAAGTTGAGACTTGATACTTTTACCCCTCCTTTGTGGTAGGGAATTTCTAATGGTCTAGACCAGCAGTTCTCAACCTGTAGGTCGCAACCCACAGGAACTGTATTAAAGGGCCCTGGCATTAGGAAGGTTGAGAACCACTGGCTCTAGACCCATGAAGTTTTCCTGTTGTCTTCCCTGGAATAGAATTATTCTTTCCATGCCCTTTCCCTTCCTGGCAGTAGGCTCTTACCGTCTTTTATTTGGTGCTTCCCATTCTGATGGGAATGGGAAGACTGGGTGACTTCCCATTTAGTCACCCAGCTATGATGACTTAATGTTTTTGTTCCATACAGAAGACAGGGGAAAGGATCCTGATGGGACTGAATTCTTCTTCCATAATGGTTGCTTGTCCCCTTCTCTACTGTATACCAGGAGAGACATCACCTGCCTCCTTTCCTACTGCACACTTGCCAATCTTCTGCTGTTTTCTCCCACTGGTTAAACCCAGTGGGAGTTCTTGATACAAGGACAAGGAAAACAGTGTGAAGAGGTCAGCTGTGCTGTAATACAGAGTGGTGCAAGAAACATGAAAAATGGACTTTAAAAACTGCAAGGATAGAAACTTCTCCTTCCTCTGTGCCCTTATGTTCTTGAACTTTTTTTTTTTTTGAGTGCCTGCATGAAGCAGAGTTTTCTTTTTTTCCACCCAGTTAATTTTCTGTTATAGTTAGGTTTCTCTCTTTTTCATCCCATTTATGTAGCTCTCTTGAGAACTCTGGTCATATAATTTCAGTCTGACAGAGACCCATCTCATTCTCATATTGGAAAAGATGCTTATTAGATACTGAGCAATAATAATGATGGATTTCAGATTGTGGCAGTTAATATGCCATGTGTTTATTGAAGTGAATTGCAGATAAATTGTTTACATTGATTCCTCATTTATGTGCTAAAATGCCTGAGTAGGATGATTTAATGTTTTAAAAGTAAAATTTGTGTTGATTTTTGAATTTGTGAACTTTTATTTATCTTGATAGTCTTTTGATGACATTTTATTTGTTTAATTTTTTTGTATTAGCTGGCTTCCCTTGCTAGAATATAAGATCCAGAAAGTTAGGAACTTTTTATATCTTTCAAGGCCACTTAGCACAAAGCACTCAATTAATATTTATGATTCAATTTATGGTCTGTCTAACCAATGGTTCATCTATTACTGTGTTTTTATGATTAAAAATGTCTTTTTAAATATTGAAATGTCTCTCAATATATTGACTGTTATATTTGTCTTCTTAGATGTTATAGTATTAATATCCTTGTTACTATAGCAACCATTTCTTCTGTTATAATTATACAGACATTAGAAGAAAAATATGTAAGATTTATTTTTCTTTGCATTTTCTCTAAAATTTATTTATTCTATTTAAAAAATTTTAGGATGTTCATCCAGCTGTAAGTTTGCAAAGCACAGTACTCTTGAGATATCTGAATCTATTTTCTCCAGCACAAAAATTTGCTTCATTACCAAATAATTTGAAGCATTTTTTATTAAAAGGATCTTGCAGAGTTCAGGTTACTTCACACAGCCCAAAACTATGCAAATTTTAAAATATATTTCACTATTCATTGCTTAAATTATTTAATATATGTCTACTCCAACAAAAGGATCAATACTTTTCATGATCATGTAATTAGCTGTTCAACTTGAGATAAGTTGCTTATCTTAGAAATTCATGATTTATTTTATATAAAAATGTCTAACATGTCCTTAAGATATAAAATTCTGTTATTTTAGTAGCCACTCTAAAATATGTTGCTTTCTAGGAAGAATCATAAATACTATTCCCGCTAATCCCAGGGGTAAAGATGTTTTCTCAATATCCCCAATTTGGGATATAGGCAAAGACTCACAAACTAATGCAACGCAGCAGAGTACTGAACCCGGACTTGAGATAAACTGCTTGGGTTTAAATCTAAGTTCTGCTACTTACTAGTTCTGAAATCTTGGGCAAGATACTTAATCTTGCAATAACTCTATTTCCTCATCTACAAAATGGAAGGATGACATTTTGAATGGAAGTACCTACTTCAAAGAGTCGTTATGAGGGTTAAATGAGTTAGTAACATATGTAAATGGATTTAGAGCATTTATTAGTACTTGGTAATTATTGTATAAATGATGACTACTATTTTAAACAACATATGGATTAGGTGCTTAGAACCACTCCATGGCTTCCTGATACCTTAGAATACAACATCCACTCTCCCTACCTGTACTCTATGACCCTACTGGGCCCTTGCCTACCTCTCCAGTCATCTCATCCTCTCTCCCTTATTCTCCCAGGTTGCTTATTCTAAGCAGCAGCCTGGTTGTTTTTAAGTTCACCAAACATTCCAAGTTATCACTTATCTCATAACCCCCTTTTTGCCAATATCTCTCTTAGAAGGTTCTTTATACAAATGACTCTTTCTCATCTCTGGGTCTCAACTGCATAATGCATCCTCCTCAGAAAGACTTTCTCTGTTTACCTTAAGTAATTATTTTCCCCACCAACATTTTATTTTCTACCACTTAAGTCTACTTGTTTTTTTCCAAGCCCTTTTTGTAATCTGTCATCATTTTATTTTATTTTTTGCTTTATTGTTATGTCTTCAGCAGAATAAGTTTATCAAGGTCAAGGAAACTATATATATTGTACCCTGTTTTATTTTCAGTCCTGATGCAGTGTCTGGCATAAAAAAGGCACTCAATAACTATTTGATGAAGGCATAAAAGAGCAAGGTAATAAATGAGAGAATATAATGGTGTGTGTTTCAACCTCAGAGGTAAAACCTTAGGAGCTGTGCTAAGTACTGACTGCAGCAAGAGCAATGGGGCTAGACTGTCTGGAATGCTATTTTCTTTATACATAAGTAGTGGTACTGAGTACTAATTGTTTTGTCCTCTTTGAGGTCATCTTAAGACTCCAAAAAATAAGAAAGCCCATAAAGACTTTGGGATATAGCATATAAGTGTATGTGCAACTAAGAGCTGAACTGGGAAGATAGACTCTGTAAGGAAAATGCATATGCCCAAATTAAGAAGCTATTTAAAGAAACCCACTCATAGCTCACAAATACAATTTCCAATATACTGGGAGATACCTCTACTAGTCTCACCCATAGACAGAAAACACTAGGAGGGCAGGGATCACGTATGCGTCACGCTCTGGCTGTCAGGCACATTTGTATTCAAGCCATGGTTTTTGAATGAAGGAAAAAAATAGTTCACGTTATTAATCTTATCTTTCAGAAAAGGATCCAAATTGTAAGTTCCTCAGTGGTAATAAAATATTTACAAATATGTGGTTACATATTAGTATTGAGTACGTTGGATACTTTTTTCCATTCTTGTGATACTTTACTAAGAGGAATGTATTTCATCTTCATTCAGGTAAATATAAAAGATGTAAATTCTCCAAATTCTCCATGTCTTTTTATGTCTGGATAGTATTTCATGGTTAAAACACAAGTATATTCTAGTGTGGGGAAGGGAGAGGAAAAGGGGAGGGAGGGTGATTGGCACCTAGCGTGCACAATGTAAGGGTATTTAGTACACCTCCCAGGTGAATAAAGGTGACTATTACTGACTGTAGTTTGGAATTATCATTATATTTATTAGGACAATGGTACAGCCATCAGAGATAATTACAGCTAGAGGAAGATTCTGTGAAAACAAGGCATTTTGTTTCCCTGAATCAAAGTGGGACGAGAATATGATTGTAAATTATTTCCTGAGAGAGAGCATAGGGGAGCTAGAGAGTCTATAATACCTTCTGAAGGTCAGAGGGATGTTGCTGTGTCTAAAGCCTCAGTTGTTATCACTCCCAAGTATTTCCTAAATTTAAGTTACTGTTTCAGCTGAAGCCAACTCAGATTGACCTTTCTCCTTAGCCACAATAAAAGAGTTGAAATGGTTTATTCAAATAACAAAGAACACTTGTGAATTTTACCACTGCATGCTAGATCTGAAGAACTGAAATTGTTCTGAAGACTCTTCAAATTAAATGGAAAATAAAATTTTAATGAGTTAAATAACAAAGCTTATGCTAGGTGTGGTGGCTCACGCTGTAATCCTAGCACTCTGGGAGGCCACAGAGGGTGGATTGCCTGAGCTCAGGGGTTCAACACCAACCTGAGCTAGAGCAAGACCCTGTCTCTACTGAAAATAGAAAAATTAGCCAAGTGTTGTGGTGGGTGCCTGTAGTCCCAGCTACTTAGGAGGCTGAGGCAAAAGGATCATTTGAACCTAGGAGTTTGAGCTTGCTGTGAGTTATGATGTCACCATGGCACTCTACTCCAGGTAAAAGAGTTAGACTCTTTTTTAAATAAATACATAACTGAACTTTCTCCCAAAGAAAATTAGGGGAACTATAATAATACACATATCAACTAAGGAACATTCATAAATATAACTTGTGTACAAATCAGGCAAATGGCTGAAATTCAGCATCTCTCAAAAACCCTAATTAAGGCACTCCTCCCCTACACAAATTGAGTTTGTTTCCCATATGTCACTTACTACAATGCTCCTGCTATCATTTAAAGATGTCTTTTGATTGACAGATAGACTTACGCTAATAAACCCCCTTTTTACCAGAGAATAAAGGCAAAGAATAATCATTCACACTGGACTTCCAAACCCTACAAATCCTCCCACTACTTGCTTTTGCTATGTTCGAGAGCAGATGAAATTGCTGTTCCTATTCTTCTACTTATATGAAAATAGCCACATCACACTAACCAGTAAAGCTCTCATGAAGTTGCTTTTTTAACTCTATCAGTTCCTGCCTTTGGACTATCTTATCAGCAGTCATATGACACTTGGAATTTTTAGTTAAGAGTAGGGACTCTGCATTGATATTCTACAGCAGGCTTTGTGCTTATTAGGATGAGGCTTCGGACGTTATTTGGACATGATGGATTGCGAACCTCTCTACCTGTAAAGATGTGACTTTATTGTGCTTCCCCAGTAAGGTGTGACTTTGCTATGTTCCCCCAGCATGTGAAGGATGTTTTTCTGCCTTATTTTTAAGATCAGTTATAAGAATCATTTTGCCAATAACATTAAAGTTCAAGCATAAGCTTTCAGAACGATTAAATGGTTCAACTCTCTCTCTCTCTCTTTCTCCTCCCTTTCACCCAGTTCATTTGCCCTGAGAATGGTATGTCCAAGGGAGGTTCTAATTTTCAACCTTGAAACAGACACATGAATTAGAACTTCAACAGTTAATGTGAGCGAGAAATGCTTTTTGTTTTTCATTAAAACCCACCAAACTCTAAGGGTTATATGTTACTACAGGAAAGCTAAACAACACAAATTTTATTTGTAAAAGCTTGAAACAACCAAAACCTACCTCTTAAGTTTGAAAAATATTAAATGAAAGTTTCCACATACCATGTTCCGGTCAATGTTTGGCATATAGCAACCTCCTAAATAACTATGTCAGTTAACATTGATATTATCTTTAGAACAAGCATCTCATCTTCACAAACATATACCATGTTTCCCGAAAATAAGACACTGTCTTATGTTTATTTTTTCTCAAGAAGACACACTAAGGCTTATTTTCAGGGGATGTCTTATTTTTATTAAGTATAATACAACAATCTACATTTATTCAAATACAGTTAAGTCATCTTCTTCTGGAACCTGACAGGGGGAGCCGACCTTGTTGGTGGGGCTGGCACTAGTGATGCATGAACTCCTTTTCCCTAGCCATTCACACATGTGCAATAGGATGCCTGTGACCAAGGTTACCACCCACACAACACCTGTGCAGGTGCGAATGGCTCAGAGAAAGGAGCTGTGGCAGATAAAAGGTATTCCAGTCTTCCTTACCACTCCGCACTGATATGCAGCATATCTGCATACACCCATCACTAGGTCTTATTATCGGAGTAGGGCTTATATTTAAGAAATGCATAGAAATCCTGCTAGGGCTTATTTTGGGGGTAGGTCTTATTTTCCGGGAAACACAGTAGTAAATATCTAAGTACAGAGGTGGTGACTGAACCCTGATGGAAGTGAGGAACTTAACAAAAAAGGAGACAAACTCTTTCATCACACTTACTATATTCTGCGTCAAGCTTATCACACAGGTTATTACATCATTTTGTTCTCACAAATTTAGTATCTCTCGATGAGTAATTAAGGAAACAACCACATTATCATTAATTAACAAATACATGTCCACTGGTGTGTGGTCCTTTCAGAGGAACCCAAATGCCTACACTCTGTTTGACAGTGGGAAATAACCACCAGGTATTCTAATTGTGCTGACTTCCTTCTATACTCTTTAAGTAACCAAGCCTTGATACATGTGCTCAGCTGGTTTTATTGTCAGTCCAAACATGCCACTGATAATTTGTCAATATTGTGGTTGTGAAATCTTCTATGAATAAATGATGACTGTGTGATGGTAAGTTTTAAAATAGTCCTGCCAAAGATATCTTTTATTTGTCATTACTCCCCACATATTTTATTTTAAAATGGAAGTGAATTTACAACTTAAGTCATTTGATTTTCTATAGCATAAAGGATGTATATAAAATCACATATCTGTTCCCTTTTATGATCAACGTTATTAGTCATAGAGAAACATTTTTGCAGACTCCTAATTTTAAAAACATTTCAACCCTTCATCACTATACTTTACTTAAGAAATTACATGTATTACTTAAAATAGATGGGTTTTGGATTTCAAATCTCGAGCCTAGCATGCCTCCATGGGCTAGTTTTCCAGGAGAATATGATACAGGGTAGGAGGGTTAACCCATACAAGTGGGTTATGATGTAGAAATGATGGATACAAAGATTTCTACATTTAAAAGAGTGAACGAAGCAATTTACTGATATGATAGAATAACAGCAAAGAAAACTTCTCAAGTGTACTTGCTTGTGGTTTCCCAGCAATCACCAGATCCATTGTACTGTATTGAATCTGTTTCCAAAAGCAGGCTTAATCTTGAAGATAGTGACTCATGTTTGCATGATATCTCTTGAACTTCTTTGGAAAATAACCTTAAAATAGTGAGACTTCTTTATTCTTAACCAATTTATTTTTATTGGATAACAGTATTGGCAACAAAAGAAAAATGTTGATATTCTCTTTCACAACTACCCCCACCCGACCCCTGGCAACATGGAAAGTGAATCCCAGTTCTAGAAGGATACTTAAAGCCTTTTAAGGCATGCCTGTGTTTCATCGAGGTGTAAAGAGCTCCCCGTCCCAGCAGAGAGTATTGTGTGACTTAGTTGTACACTACTTAGTTCCCCGTATGTGAAATAGAGCTTCTCTTTTTCTGGCCATGATGATCTTGGTAGCCTGGGGAAATCTGCTCTTGCCTGACTTTGCTTTCTCCAGGTTGCTATCTTCTGTTCTCCTGCCATCTCATTTCTCTTGCTCTTCACTCACGTTGTGGTGAAAGTAAGACTTGACCATTCACCTCCATAGACCTGATTCCTTATGCTCTTTACTGGGTTGCACCATTATTAACCCAGCTACCTTATGCTGAACACTTTTGACAGTTATAAGGTCATTTTTGTTTGTTTGTTTGTTTGTTTTTAGCAACATACACAGTTGTTTTTATTAAGCTTCATATTCAGCTTACAAGGGCATTTTTTTTTTTTCCGAAGATCTGTATTCTCCTGTTAAAGATAATGTAACATTTTGCTTTTGGTCTGATAAACACTAATCTTAATTCCAGGGATAAAACCTGTATGTATGCTTCTCTGTGTGTATGCAAATGTGCATATATGCAAGTGTGTACATTTATGGATAAAATTCACAGAGCAAAATGTATTTCACTACTTATAAAAGATTATCTTAAGAGAAAACTGATATTTTTAAAAATGTTATTTGTGAGTCACCTACCATTTCAAAATGCATTGAGGCATTTCTTTAGTAGGAGTTCAAAAGGAAAAAATACCAATTAAAAAGAACTTTTGGGGGGGGAACTCATATCACCAGTAATTAGAGTGATGGATATTAAGCTACATATAAAGATGCTTGCAGCTCCTAAAATGTTAATTATTTATTTATGCTATAGAATAAACTAAAATGTGTGTCTGCTTTTAGCAAAAGTCATGTTACATATCTTATTTGCAAGTAGGGTAGATAAATTAATTGCCTGTTTATGTATAGACACTGAGATATGCACATTATTTATCTATCTATCATCTGTCATTTATCTACCTAGTTTTGATCTTTTATTTCAAATTGCATGAAAGAGCTTTTTCTCTTTCCTGTAAAGTATTCATTTTTTTTTTTTAGGCACAGACCATAAAATCTTTCTTTAAAGACAAATGTATAAATCACAAATCTACTTGTAGCTGTTCTAGTGGAAGTAAAGAATGAAAAATTTGTTGTAATTCTTTACTTTAATGTAACAGAGTTGGCTCCATTTTAATATATTCATAACATGACTCATCATTTCACCCCTCCTGCCTGATACAACCATCTCTTACTTGATTAATAGCATTACCCTGTCTCCACTCCGTTAGCTAAAATTCTCAGGGTCATTTCCATGACTTCATCTCCCTTTCCTGACAGAGCCCATCAGTTATCTGGTCTTATTATTTGATTACCTAAAAAAACTCTACAATGATTCTTTCCTTTTCTCAGCAAAAAACAACAACAACAAAAACAACAACAAAAACACAAAAGACCAACCTATCTTACTTCAGGCTTTATATTAAGTAGGGTGCTAAATATGCTTTGGTAAAAGAGACCCCAAATGCGAAGAGAAATGATGGTCCAGAGTGGGTAAGAAAATCTGCTTCCTGAGGTTATTCAAGAACCAAGTTCTTTATCTATTGTTTCATTTTTGCACTACTCTGTCTGATCAAAGCTGGCTCACTTATAATGTCCAAGTGCCAGCCTGCAAGGGAGGAAAAGAGAGGGTGAGAGAATTTGGTGTTGCAGATCACTGCTTTCTACATATTTGGCCAGAACTTGGTCACCTGTCTCCAACTAAATATAGGATATGATGGTCCTTGCAGCATCTAGATGGTATGCATGTCAGTTGGCATTTATCCCTTTGATGTTGTTATAAATGAGCATGCCTTTGCATTAAGCCTGTTCCACATGTTGTAGTTCAACAGTGAACTATGTGAAGTCATATCTCTCATAATACTTACATTCCAGTAGGAAAGACTCAACAAGGCACAAATACGTCAGATAAATTTGGGAGCAATCACTTACTTTCCGATGAGACCCAATCTTTTCCTCCCACATTTACTGTTTCTGTTTCTATATGTAAGTGATGAAGCACACCAGTTGCCAAAATATACACTGAAATACTAATATAGAGATATTTTTGTTAAGAGGGTAAACACAAGAGAAAAACATTGTAACTATGCGAGATGAGGGATATGTTGTTCAGTAGCTTGACTTTGGTGATCATTTCACAAGGATTGTGTCAAGCTGTATACCTTAAAGATATAATATTTTATTTGATAGTTACAGCTCAATAAAACTGAAGAAAAATAATTATGAGATTCTTAACATAATATTGATTCTATTACCTCCACTGGTAGTGAATCTCCAACAGAGCTGCTTCAGAATAAATGCTGAAGTACTTGAAGCAAAGCTTATGTGTTACTCTGGAAGCAAACCCTGAAGAACATGAATGGGGGCAAGTGCACCAAGGATGGAGGGGAGAGCCAATGTGAGGCTGCATCAGTAAGCTGGGCTCCTTGCATTCAGCAAGAGTGTTGGTGCAATCAGATTAACTTGGATAAAAAATTGATTCTAGAACTGTTCCCCACAGTGGAGGCCAAGATGTCCAGATTCCTTGAGCCCAGGAGTTTAGGGCTGTAGTGTGCTATGCCAGTTCCATGGGAACTTTAGCACTAATGTGGTAAAGCTCCAGGAACAAGGAATCATCAAGTTGCCTAAGGTGGCATGACGGCTAAATCCTGGACGAGATACTCATCATGTAAAACAAATATTTACTGCTTTTTACCCCATGTAGTTTTCATTTTATATAATCAGGGCACAACTATCACAGATTTTAAAACTTTTAATTTGTTACTTATAAGATATTGAAAATATATTCAATATCCCCAAAAAGTAAAACAATGAATTCTTGTAGGGCTTTCCCTAAATTTCAATATTAATCAACTCATAGCAATACTTTGCTTGATTATTATGTCTCTTTTGGTTTTTTTTAAAAGAGTCAGAATTAGAATGTGATCAGAATCCATCACAGTCCTGGTCTGGTAGGAAGGGATAGGACTGGAGGCTCAGCAAATGCACCAAGTTAGATGGACTCTGGCATTGGGACATCACCTATAAGCTCATTGTGATTACACGTTGCTTCTTATTTATGTAATCATCGCAACCTAGAGAAAGAATCTTTCTATAAACGTCATTTTTAGAGAAATATCTTAGTGTAGCTATTTAGTGTATTTACTGAGTTGAATATATAGATGGAAACTAGATATCTTTTAAAAAACATCTAGATTATAAATCTAACCTAATGGATGCTCCCATGGAAATAACACCCAATGTTTTTGATGAGTTTATGCGTACCCCTAGCATTACTTAATTGAAGAGAATGAAAACCTAATTCTAGATAAGGAAATTTAATTTTCCAGGTTGATCTGAATTAATATTTGTGCTTCAGAGCTGACCTGTGCAGGCTAGTTGCTGAATAATTAAGCAGGATGATACTTGCCAGTGCAGACTCCAGGATGCCAGCTTTCAGTAACCATTTGCTAATGAAACCCCTGAGAATTCCCGCAGAGCAGAACAAACAAACGTTATACAATTACGCCAGGCATTTCTCACTTCCTTTATAGGAATACACCATCCAATTAACAATCTGGTGGGTCTAGGGATTCATAAAATTTTGAATAGAACCTTTAGGCTTTCTCAAACCAACTGCTAGAATTAAATATAAAGGGAAACAAGATCATTAGATGAAAATTTCAACTATAAATATTTAATTTCTTGGCTTGCAATAGGACACCAAGTCTCAGCTCATGGCATCTGATCACGGCGTCAGGAGGGACCTTTAGAGGTCACTGAGTCCAGACCTCTACCTCTGGGAAGAACTGTTTGCTGGTAAATAGCTAGATCCCATTTCCCCAAAATCAATAGGAAGAACAAGCCTCACCATTCCTCGGCAATGCTAGAAAGACTTAGAATATAACAGCATCCGAAAGTCTCACTTATCCACAATTGTCTTCAAACTCATAGTAAGCCTTATATCTCCATCTCAAGGAAGACCAGTGTCTCCTCCCTAGGGAGCGATTTGGGAAGATAGAATCTTCACAACAAAAGTTTTAGCTAAACACAACAGCTCACAAACGTGGTAGGCATTACTAGGTGACACAATGTGACAGAAAATATATCCCTAAATTGTTTTCCTTCTGAGATAGTTTTATACTATATGACATTTTATTAGAGAGTGCTGGTAATTATCTTCAGTATCAACAAGGGTTAACTTACTTGATTAATATCTTTGTTACCTTATAGATGAGACTCTCAGAGTATCTAAGGCCAGTTCACCCAATTAATTCTCAGTTTTACAATGAAGAAACTGATACAGAAAGAATATCCTCTTTTATTAATGTTTCTTACATTTCCCGGGACACGGCTTTAAACATAGTAAGCTCCTGGTGAATGTTAATATGTGTGAATAATGAGCAAACAAAAAACAAATGCACAAGAGGTGTCCCCAACAATCTTGAATAACTTACAAGTTTGGAAACTGAATTCAGTATTTTCAAGAATGTGTATTTTTCCATTTGGTGCTCCTTTTCACTTCCACTCTTTCTTTTCAATCCTTCTATAAGAGATTTTCATTTTACCTTTTGAATTTTTCTAATAATGTCTTCTATTTTGCTTTGTTACTCTTGTACACACAGAGTTGCACAATTAGGAGCCTAAGAGAGCCTTCCTTCTGATTTGCTTCTCAATGCCCTGATCTTTTCCTTCTGGCCTTACCTTTACATCAAAGTCAATGTCATCTCTTTATGGGCTCTCAATGTGGGGAATAGTACTAAGAAGAACTGTTCTGTCAGTATTAATTACGTCATCATAAATTGAGGATGAATTTGATGAATTAATGGGAAATGCTTACAATATTCTCAGAGAAGTGTATTCATTAACTACTTTACTTGCCATTGAAAAGGAGTCAGCAAAATATAAGATGAGGAATTAATGAGCTAGACAAGAACATAGTGAGTGATTTTATTATATACTATACAGAAAAGGGAAGTGCAGAAATCACCACACTGGGCAGGAATTTTAGGATCGCGTATTGTATACAGCACTGGAGAAAGGGGGAAGTTCTAAGGTGATTGAGGTCTGAGTATTGCAGTATGTCAACAAATTGAGAATGCTCTGAGTGTGGCAAAAACCAATAAAAAGGAGTTTTTAATAAGGTTGAATCTTCCTGAACAAAACCAGCATCACTTTGAAATTCAATTCTATCAGCTTACACAGTATTGTGCTATTTTCCAACTGCTAAAGAACAATTTCAGAGTTGAGTGGAAGCCCTAATTATCTTTGTTGGAATGCCATGTTCTAACTTGTTAATATGTCTAAAAGGCCATCCCTGAGACAAAGTATTGGTTTTCTGTGGGAATATTTCCTGCTGAGGACACAAAAGTGGCTACAGTGAAAACATATTTGATGTACACGTCTTTCTTGCATTATGAAATAGATATTTTCACAGAACAAATCTGTAACCAGATCTTATAAATCACTTATGTTAAGTGACGGAGGAGGTTTCTTCTACCTGCCTATCATCTGTGTTGTATGTATCTCTGTGTCTACTCATCTGAGTATTTATCATCTATGTAACTAATATTATCCTATTTATCAATCTATTAATCCTATTTATCAATCCATCAATGCCTATTTACTTGGTTAGTATTCTTGCCAGGAATTCCTCAAGAAATTAGAAACAATTGCAGTTAGTATGTTTGAAAAAATTATTTTATATGTTGAATTTCCTTAGGCAATAAACAACTACAAAGTTTTTTTTATGCGCTATAAGGAAATATCTACTAGTCTATAAGGGAAGAAAGTGGAAGCTTTTGCTAGCATCAGTAAGCTGCTGATAAAGCTGAGGGTGCCCAACGTATATGGATCTATTTGCTTTTCACACCTTTTGGAAGGCAGTAGAAAAAAATTGACAGGTGTCATGGAGCCACTTTATTGAGGCAATTATTCCAAATCAACTAATTCAACCCCAAATTGAAAAATAAATGGAATGTGGTTGGATTTCATTGTAGCACAAAACCAACTTGCTAGAGAATAAAACAGTGTGAATATATGAATTTTATTTGGAAAAATGAAGGGAAATTAATATAACAATTAAGAAACTCATTGGAATTCCTGGAGAAAGAAATGTATAAAATATATTTGACCTGCCAGCTAATACTACTTTTTCTTAGACAACCTTTTTGTACCTTGTTTATTTCAAATTCAAGGCAATCTGTGGGTCTAGATATCAGCCAAAAAATTCCTCCGAGGAAAGGTTAGGGTCACTGTTGGCAGATGGACGCTTTATTTTTCTCTCTGCAACAAGAATGCAGCTTACATCTGTGAAGCAGTGAGGCTGTCATCCACGGGACCTGAAGCTGACCTCTTCTATTTGAAAAAGTAGAGAACATGAAAGCAGGGAGAGATGACTACCCTTATGCTGTCACCTCTGTGAACTGGTTCCCTCGTGATGGGTATTATTGAAGATGATTCTGCCAATAATACCCAAGGGCATGGCTTCTGAGGAGATTGACTCAGCTGCCAGGGACAGGCAAATGTAAGAACACACAACCCTCCTTTTCACTATGAAGCTGACTGGCCCCTCTGCCTGAATCCGCTCTTCCCACTGCTCCAAACTCTGCCTCTGTCTCAGGAGCATTTTTTGTGTTACAATAGTGCCTTGTTTGGACTGGTACATGCCCAGGCATCTGACCTTTTTACTTTTACAATTTTAACACCTTTAAAAACTTATCTTAAGAAATTTACATAACAGAGAACAATGCCCCAAATTCTGAATTAATAACATAAAATTTTGTCATCTTTGCTCTAGTCTTAGCTTCTCTAAGAATTATATCATTAAAGGTGATAAAAAGTCCCATTTGATGTCTATGTGTCTAAGTATCTATGTATTCATCATCTATATAACTTTCTTCATCCCTGTCTACTCATCTGTCTTTGAATGAATACTTATTTACCTGTCTGGGTCTCTTACCATAATCTCATGTCCTCTTCCCAACATAGACAAGATCTTCCAGTCAGTGGTTTATACTTCCTGTTTTTCTAAATGTTATATCCCTGGAAATTTGAAGCAAATTGAATTTAAGTCACTCATGAGCTCATCCATTGATTTTCCTTAAGTTGTTGTATTCTTCGTCTTAAATCATCAGTGATTGCTGTCTTCTAGGGCTGAACGTGTCGTCAGAATGTTAAGCAATCCTGCCAATATGATTCTCTACTTAATAATTAATAACCCAAATTTAATTGCTTTTTGTGAACAAGTTTCTTGTTGAAAGGAAGTTTCTGTATAACAATATTATTAAAAATGACTTCAGTAATGGTAACTATTTGTTCAGTATATGCTCTTTATCAGACACTGTTATACTTTATATCCATTATTTCATTAAGGTTTTATAAAATTCTGGAATCATTGAATTATTATGCCAATTTTACCTCTGAAAAAGAAAATTTTTACCCAGGTGAAGTATCCTTTTGGAAGGCAAAAATTATTATTTTATAAGTATCTATTTTTCTTTCTTTTTTTTTATTAAATGATAGCTGTGTACATTAATGCAATCATGGGGTACAGTGTAGTGTTTTCATATACAACTTGAAATATTTTCATCAAACTGGTTAACATAGCCTTCCTGTCATTTTCTTAGTTATTGTGTTAAGACATTTGTATTCTGCTTTTAGAAAGATTCACTTGCACCCTTGTAAGATAAACCATAGAGGTGATCCCTCCAATCACCCTCCCTCCACCCTCTGCATATTCCTGGGCTACAATTAGGTTATAGCTTTCATATGAAAGCTATAAATTAGTTTCATAATAGGGCTGTGTACATTGGATACTTTTTCTTCCATTCTTGAGATACTTTGCGAAGAAGAACATTTTTAAAGTCTCCATCTTTCTTTATGGCTGCATAGTATTCCATGGTGTACATATACCACAGTTTATTGATCCATTCATGGGTCGATGGGCATTTCCATAAATATCTATTTTTCAAGACACCTGTGTGTTGTTCTTTGTAAAATATAATTGTCACCATTTATGGATTCCTCACTTGTGCCAGATGTCCACTTTAAAACTCATCCTCACAGCAGCACGGCAACATAGGAGTTATTAAATCTATGTATAAAAGAAGCAAATCAAGACTCTAAGAGGTAAATACAAGTTGCCCAGTTTCACACAGGTAATTATGGGAGGAAGTAGGATAGGAACTTAGGTGTATTATCTCCAAATCCATTCATTATCTTTGCCTATCTTGTATAATAAGACCCTCAACTCTGTGCTTTAAACATAGAAGGAATAATATAGCAAGAGAAATTTGCTTCCTTAGTTGCCTTTCCTCTGTTGCTATCACAAATATCTGAACTAGACCTATTAATTTTACTAAATGCTTTTGTGTACATGGAGATTTTTTCACTCAAGATGTCTTTCAAACACATTTAACAAAAGGAGAAAAAAAAATCCTCCCGCAGTCCTGTAATGTTATGTTAAGAACCTCTGCTCCACAACAGATGCCTCAAAAGTTCATTGCTGGAGATAGACATGTAGATTAACATTTCTTTCTCAGGATTAAAATAGGAAATAACAAATGTGCTTAGCTATGTAACCTAAAATTTAGAAAAAATCTACATAAAAATTAAGTTGTGATCCTAGTGTTCTGGGAAGCTGAGGAGTGTGGATTGCCTGAGCTCACAGGTTTGGGACCAGCCTGAACCAGAGGGGAAACCCCGTCTCTGAAAATAGCCAGGCATTGTGGCAGGTGCCTGTAGCTACTTCGACGGCTGAGGCAGGAGAATCACTTTTAAGCCCAAGAGTTTGAGGTTACTGTGAGCTGTGATGCCATAGCACTCTACTGAGGGTGATAAAGTAAGACTCTGTCTCAAAAAAAAAAATTAAGTTATGATATGATCAAAGAACAAAATTAGTTATTTTCAGAATCCTAACACATATATTGAACATCCCTTGTGTTTTTTTTTCTCACCTACAGCTTTCAAAAAGTAGTGAAAATGAATTGCTGGAGTAATACATTCTAGGCATTCAGGCCAATTTTATGCTGAAAGACACATTTTGAATGTCTGGTAATACCTAAAACCTTGGCTATATGGCTCTCAGCTCATCCTAATGTCTGAGTTTTCCAGACCATTTAGGGCAAAAATTAAATGCCAATGTTTCATAAAGGCTGAGTCTAGAGAAAATGAAACATATTTGACTTCCTTTTTAAAGATCATAAAACTGATGCATCAAAATCTACAGCTTATGAAAACGGTAGGGTATCTCTCTCTCTGTTTTTTGTGGGGTTTTTTTTTCTTTTTTTTTCTTTTTTTAGAGTTTCACTCTGAGGTCCAGGCTAGAATGCTGTGGCCTTAGGCCTCAGCCTAACTCAAGGCAACCTCAAACTCCCGGACTCAAGCCATCCTCCTTCCTTAGCCTCCCAAGGAGCTGGGACTATAGGCATCTGCTAAAATGCTTGGCTAATTTTTCTATTTTTAGTACAAATGGGGTCTCCCTCTTATTCAGGCTGGTCTACTCCTACTTTGGCTTCCCAGAGTGCTAGATTAAAGGCTTGTGCCACCATACCTGGCCCAACTGTATTGTATCACCTTTAATATTATTATATATGGACATTTTTATCTCAAGTGAAAAAGAAGCTTTGTAATTTTTTTTTATTAGAAAGCTGTTTTGAAGGTTATCAAGTAATTTGAAATGTGCTTTGTTCCGTTCCTTAGGTAGGTACTTTTCTGTATTTTTTAAACTTAATTTTTATTAAATCATAACTATATATATTTATAGGGTGCAATGTGATGATTGATATACAATGTGGAATTCTTAAATCAAACTAATTAACATGACCTTCCCCTCACTTACTTATTTTTGTGGCACAGCATTTATAATATACTCTTAGTTGTTTTGAAATGTATCCTTACATTGTGTACGTTTGGTGAGATGCTGCCAAATACCCTCCCTCACTAGCCCTCCTCCCGCCCCTCTCCGCACTCCCCCTCTTTCTTTCTGGACTATTTTGTGTTTTATCATTTGTATGAATGTGTGTTTATATATTGGTTTCATAACAGTACCGAGTACATTGGATAATTTCTTTTTCCATTCTTGAAATACTTTACTAAGAAGAATATGTTCCAGCTCCATCCAGATAAATATAAAAGATGTAAAGTCTCCCTCTTTGATGGCTGCATAGTATTCCACGGTGTACATACATCACAATTTGTTTATCCTTTCATGGGTAGCTGGGCATTTGAGCTGCTTCCATGACTTGGCTATTGTGAATTGGGCTGTAATGAACATGCTTATGCAAATGACTTTGTTATCCCTTTTATAATAGCAAAGAAGATGAAATACTTGGGAATTTGTCTGTATTATATCTTAAAAGCTTTATGTTTGACTTTTATTTCTTTAGATTCTCTGTGACTGATTTTTATAACATAATATGATGTTATGTAAGGGTCCAATTATATATTTTAATATAAATAATTATCTTCACATCAATTACTTATTATACTATTAGCCCCTGACTATCATTACTACTGAAACTCTTTAAGAAAAGTAATTCTTCATAGGAGAATAGGGCATATCTCCTCAGCTTCTTCTTCAAGATTATATTGACTATTTTTGATATTTTATAATTCAGTATTAACACTTCAACATTTCTATTCAACATTTCTTTAAAATCATATTTTTAAGTTCATTCAAAATGTACTGGTATGATTAAAATTACATTGAATCTATAGATGAATTTGGGAAAAATATATACCTTAATGTTGAGTGTCCTTTACCACAAACATGATTTTTTTACAAGATACTTCACATTTTTTAATACCTTGAAAGACTTTATTTTCTGACTTTTTATTATAGGAATATATTTTGTATTTTGTGTCTAGTTACTTTGCTGAACTCTCTTCTTTCTAACATTTCAATAGATTCATTTTCTTTTCTCCATTTTACTAGTAGTACTTTCCAGTAGAATAAACCGAATAAGGTAACTGTATAACAATAGCCAATTGGATGTCAACTTTATTTGGTTTCTGTGTTCACCTTGTAAAAACCTGTCCTTTGGACTTTTTCGACAGAGCTCCAAACTATTTTTCAGTTTGGTCCTGATTCATGAATCACTCTTTGCGCAAATAAACTCTTTAATTTTTTTTCTTTTGTCGCAATTTTACTTTCCACATGTCAAACAACCTAAATACATCAAAATAAGAGATAAAATGACATGGTATTTAACAATTGTGAGAAGCAGAAGATTGTAGTATCTATAAGTGCAAATTTCGGCAGTCAGATATATGTTCTATTCTTAGATAAATCTGGTAAAAGTGCTGTCAAAGTGGTTCCCCAAATGGGCAAATTTTGAGAATCACCCATGGAACTTCTTAAAGGATGCAGAATCCTGGAACCACCTTGCATAAATTCTAATTCAGCAGGTCTGAGCTGGAGTCACATGTTGGTATGTTTAACAAGCTGCACAGGTTGTTTATACACCCAAATTCCCAAATTAGTTGGCCTCTAGAAGTCTGTTTCCTCATTTACAAACTGGACGATATGATACCCATGACATTATTTAGAGGATTAAGTATATAGATTATTTGGATATTTACTTACATGCAGTAAGTGTGTAGTTTGTTTAGATTTCTTGCTGTTGCCCCTTGTAAGACTGTAAGTACCACTTTTGTAAGTACCACTATTACTATTATTAATTAATGAAATGATATGCAGACATTATATTAAATTCCTGCTTTAAGGAAAGATTAAATGGCCAATAAATGCTCACAATACAGTAGTGAAAAAGTAATTACCATTGTCTTCAATTTCCCATACTATAGAAATGTGTAAAATATAAGTACACAGAAAAAAAGGCTGTAAGAATTGCACTGAAGCTATAGCCAAGCTTATCTCTGCATAGAAAAGTCAGCATGAGTTTCTTCTTTCGTTTCTGGGAATTTCTATATTTCCAAACATTTCTACTCCTGCCAAAATAGATGTAAGATTCAGCTGGGCACACAGTCAAGGTGGGTATACTTTACATTGTGTATTAATGAAGCCCCTGGCTTCACATGGTCCACATTGAGAACAAGATCTACTTAACACAAAATAACTTTATCAATGGCCTTCTTGGAATTCCTTCATCCTCCTCTATAGAAAATCATTAAGTTCACATTTCATGTCTGTGTCATCAAAAAGTTCATTCCTCCTTCCTTCAGAAAATACTCTTGAGGTGAACTTGGGACCACTTACACTTTCATCATGGTTCTATCACAGCTGTGCACAGTATGGCCACTCTGAGAGGCTCTTTCCCTCTTGCTCACTCCTCACACCCTTCATTGACTTTTCCTTCCTTCTCCCTTAATACTTCTTGGTAGCAGGCTCTGCTTTACCCTTACTGAGCAGTGGACTCGAAAAGATTCCTCAATTGTCCCATTAACCTGGCTATACCACATCCTCTTTCCCTGCTTCAGGTCACTGATCTTCCCTATCCAACAAGCCAGCACTGGGCCTAATTGAGCATCTCTGCTTCTCACAGTCTGATTTCACTTCTTCACACTCCCCACTACCTACTCAAGACTGTTTCAAAGAAGCAGTTCTATAGGGGCGCACGGTTTACAGTTTATCTTTGTTGCATAGGCTAAAGTAGATAGATGAGGTTTTGATGTTTAATATCTATCTGAATTTCAGTTTATACACCCAACCAAACCTGAAATAAAAATAAATTTGATTCCACCTCCTGGTGCTTGCTTCGGCAGCACATATACTAAAATTGGAACGATACAGAGAAGATTAGCATGGCCCCTGCGCAAGGATGATTCCACCTCCTGGAGGATCATTATATAGTAAAATCACTTACACTGTTTTTATTTAAGAGAGAGTGTATGTAGATTATACTGGCTTATAAAACTGATCTATATGAAGCCTGAAGTGGATTAACTAGGGAATTACCATTTCCAATAAAAGGTGGAGTATCAAATGGTTTTTCAGACATGAAAAAATAAATTAATGCCATAAGACTGGCAATATTCCTAAGCTGATAAGTCACCAAACTATAAAATGTGTGTAAGTCAGCACCTAAATGTAGCTGTAAAATGGAGAGAATTTCCCTCTAGGTGTGAAAACAACCAGCATTAAATTGTTAAAAAGAAAAAAAAACTTTAAATATAAGGCACCATGTGAAGTGATAAAACACACTTCCAAAGACTTTTTAGAAATCCTTCACTAGCTATAAGTTGTATTAGACACTCCTGCTACCAACTACTTATTTTCCATAGCTTTTCTCTTATTTCAAAGTTCTTTCTAAATATTTTGGGCTGATGCTGTTGCTACCCAAATAAAGAGAATGATGCAAACAAAATTTGAGAAGCTTTTTGTCATTCATCACATTACTCACCATCTATGCCAAGCAATGGCTCTATCCCTTCCTGCTCTTGTTTCTTGAAACAGAAGGAGAAGAATATCATTTCTTGCCTCTACCTTTTTTCCCCACAAACCTCTGGTTAGTCTAGCATCTCTGTTTCTATAAACTATTTGGAGGCATCTGTGCCTCTCCTTTATGCATCCTAAGTTATGCATACTTTTCGCCACCATTTTTTTCTATTATACTTACTCCTATTAAATTTGGGCCTGTAGGAGGGAGGGGGATTAGGGTTCTCCCACTTAATGGGTACAATGTAAGGGTATATGGCACACCTCTTGGGTATGGGACACAACTGCAAGAGGGACTGTACCTAACCAAATGCAAACATTGTAAACTAGTTATTTGTACCCTCACATTAATATGAAATAAAAAATAAAAATAAATTTGGGCCTGCAAGAGCTGCCTTATTGATGATTTACTTTTTTTTTTAATTAAATCATAGCTGTGTACATTAATGCAATCATGGGGTATAGTGTGGTATTTTCATATACAATTTGAAATATTTTCATCAAACTGGTTAACTTAGCCTTCATGTCATTTTCTTAGTTGTTGTGTTAAGATGTTTATATTCTACTTTTAGAAAGATTCACTTATACTCTTGTAAGATAAACCATGATCAGAACACTTAAGAAAATCAGTATAGAAGGGACATTTCTTAAACTGATAGAGGCCATCTACAGCAAACCCACAGCCAATATTGTATTGAATGGAGTTAAATTGAAATCATTTACACTCAGATCAGGAACCAGGCAAGGTTGCCTATTGTCTCCATTGCTCTTTAACATTGTGATGATTTACTTTTAAGAGTTAGCATCTACTCGTGTTTCTTTCATTATTATGTACAAACACCCAATGGGATTTATGCTTTAGAGACCTTTTGTTCTTCTATTTTTAAATCCTAGGCTATGAAAATATGCTAACATTTGATTGAAATACTTTGGGAAACATTATTCCTGAAGGGCAGTGAACAAATTTAATTTGCCCTTTTCTCTACCAGCTATGATGTGACCTAAAATGCTGTGGCCAACATTTGTTATCATTCTTGGTTAATGTTTTAATGGTGATTTAATCCTTTAGTAATATACAAGAAAGGTATGGTGATATCTGGATGTTAAAATGTAAAAAGAGAAAACAAGACAAAATGCAGTCAGCTTCCTTGGGAAGGATATTTCTGTTCTTCCTAATCCATTAGGGCATTGAAAGAAAGAATGAGGTTAGTTCTTCCCCTCTGGATGTAATACGGCCTCAGTGGATCTTTAGAACCAGATAATCCATAAGCAAAAGCTTCATTATGAAATTTACAGCAAGTGAAATAGAATTCTGTTACTTTTATTTTGTTTTCAAAAACCAAGATTTAGAAAATAGTAATACCAAACACAATGGTTATAGTAGAACAGCAAACAAATCCTTCCCAAATAGTATATCATGGTTATTTTATACTGGTTTTAAGAAGAAGTCTTAGATTTGACATGTCCCCTTGTAAAATGCACCATAAGTATAAATGTCTTAACACAATAATTAAGAAAGTGCAGTGAAGGCTATGTTAACCAGTTTGTTGTAAATATTTCAAATTGTATATAAAACCAGCACAATGTACCCCATAAATGCGTTAATGTACACAGCTATGATTTAATTAAAAAAAAAAAAAAGAAGTCTTAGAAAAGCCAATGGTCTCAAGTTAAAGACCAGTGGAATCACTTGTGGTTGAAGTAAGTCAATGTATTAATTTGCTGACATGAGAGAAGAAGCAGACCATGGCAAACCATGGTGTCTCAATAAGAATATGTGACAGTGTCCCCACTCAAGCCTTGAAATAACCATAGTCTCTGAGTAAGCAAGTGACTAGCTCTTTGGTTCTGGCTTTATCTAAGACCTTGAGATGGAGGGCTCAGCTAAGCAGCACCCAAATACCTGAGCATAGAAACTGCATGTTACAAAATATTGCTTGCTTTAAGCTATTAATATTTGTAGCAGTTTGTTACCCAACAGATAATTAAATACAGCAAATCAGAGACAAGATAAAGGTGAGGCAAGTGAGGTGTCTGGAGCACATATTTTAAGGACTCACTTGCATTAAGGCTGCTGGAGTTCCTCCCTTCCTTAATCCTGGTAAAACTCAAAAATGAAGCATTCAAGAGGTTGCAGGAGAAGGAACAGGAGCTTTGATCACAGATCTACTACTATACTGCTACATGTCACACCTATTTTGTGAAAGCTTAACCCTGCTGTTATCCAGTGCTAAAACTACAACAAATACTCTAAAAACACAGCCAAACATGATAGCTTCGTCAGATAAAACAGGAACTGTCAGGTTTAAGACAGTCCTATACATACCCATTTTTAAGGGAAATTTAGAAAATTATATTCTTAGTTAGGGTAGGAAACAGAAGGCATATGGAAGAAAATTCTTTGTTGCTTAAATGTTATGAAATATTAGCTAGAGGAGGGTTCTTGGTAATATCTTATATATACTAATTTTATGAACTACTCTCCCTAAGCACTCAGCAGGAAGTAGATACAAGAATGAGAAAAACCTAAACATAAAATACCAATGCACTGTGAGGCTCAGCAGGAACGACGTGGATGAATGAGTCATTTCAGCAGCACCTTGCGTGTGCCAAAAGCCAAGTACTGAAAGAAACAGTTTTTAAGAACTTCAAGTGAAAACTAAATTATGTTCAAATATCAGATAGGGAAATGTTGGTGAGGTCAAACAGAAGTGAAAAAAAACCAGAAAGATTTTGTGATGGTTTAAAGAAATAACTTTGATTTTAAGCACGTTAAAAGACAAATGATAATTACAGTTTTGTAGTATATGAATAAAATATAGGCCTTTATTAAGAAGGCTGAACAGTTTATTATCCAAGTTCAAATCATAGGAAACTCAATAAATCTTGGTCCAGTTCTTCTCCAATTTTAGTGTGCATATGAATTATTTTGAGATCTTGTTAAAAAGTAGATTCTGGTTTAGTAAGTGTCTATACTTGCATTTCTAACAACATTCCAGATAATACAGTTCTAAGAAGCTGCCAGGTGACCACATTTTGAGTTCAAGGTCTTAGAACAATGATTTTGTAGATGTGGTCCCTGGACAAGCATTATCAATGTCACCTGAGAACTTATTAGGAATACAATTCTCCTGTTTCACCCCAGTCTACCGAATGAGAAACTACTTTTTAGTAAGATCCCCAAATAATCCATATGTACAATAAAATTGGGGAACTGGACCAAGATTTATTGAGTTTTGTATGTTTTGAATTTGGATAATGAACTCTAGGACAGGACCCAGCAATTCACAATCTGTCCAAGTTTCCAGGTGGTTCTGAGACATGTGGAATTTGGGTATCACTGTCTTAGAATATAATATGTCTAAATCAGAGGCACAAATCAGAAACTCCTGTGGAATTTTAGGAAAAATTGGCTGTCCAATTCTTAATTCTGGAAAACCTGATTAAATCAGTGATGGACCCTAGAAAAATGTCTATAAAGTCTCCGTGGCAGAGGAGGAAGTGACAATGAAAATATGTTGAGAAATATTCTGTTTTAGGAAGAATAAAAGACATTTGCAGAGAAGTACAATGATTTGCCAAAGGTTTAAGAACCAAAAATAAAAGTCTGTCCTGCTGGGCGCAGTGACTCATGCCTATAATCCCAGCACTGGGAGGCTGAGGCAGGTGGATTGCCTGAACTCACAGGTTCTAGACCAGCCCCAGCCAGAGCAAGGCCTCATCTCTAAAAATAGTCAGGCATTGTGGTGAGCACCTGTAGTCCCAGCTATTTGGAAGGCCGAGGCAAGAGAATCACTTAAGCCCAAGAGTTTGATGTGGCTGTGAGCTGTGATGCTGGAGCACTCTACCAAGGGTGACAAAGTAAGACTGTCTCAAAAAAAAAAAAAATAAAAGTCCTTCTACTTTTCATACCAGTTCTTTCTTGACACTTCAAGATAATACCAGGAGGATTTAAAATAATGCAAGAGGATATCTTTCTCATGGAATGGATGTGATCCCAGCACACTGTTACTCTTCTTGAGATGAAGGAACAAGCACCAATTCTGAATATTTGTGACATATCGAATTCAGTGGCCTGCATCAGTCAGTAATTACATTCTCTTTCAGGAGTTTCATGTTGAAATTATGACACAGAAATTAAAGAGTTGCTTGAAACAGAGCTGTGGGCTCGGCGTCTGTGGCTCAAGTGGCTAGGGCGCCAGCCACATACACCTAAGGTGGCAGGTTCGAATCCAGCCTGGGCCCGCCAAACAACAATGACAGCTGCAACCAAAAAATAGCCAGGCGTTGTGGCGGGTGCCTGTGGTCCCAGCTACTTGGGAGGCTGAGGCAGGAGACTCGCTTGAGCCCAGGAGTTGGAGTTTGCTGTGAGCTGTGATGCCACAGCACTCTACCTAGGGGGACAGCTTGTGGCTCTGTCTCAAAAAAAAATAAAAAAATAAAAATAAACAGAGGTGTGATAAGCACTTGGATAAAGCTTTAAAACATGGCAAACAAATTACATAAAATACATTTTTTCTAGAATTAGAGTATAAATGTTTTAACACAATAACTAAGTAAATGACACAAAGTCTATGTTAACCAGTTTGATGAAAATATTTCAAATTGTATATGAAAACACTACATTGTACCCCATGTTTGCATTAGTGTATACAGCTATCATTTAATAATAATAAAAAAAGAAAGAAAAATGAAACACAACTATAGACTAGGATGAAGGAGAGAAGAGGAGGAAGAAGGGAAGGGAGGGGGGTGGGTCAATAGATCGAGGGAGGATTAGTAGGGGGACCACACCCGTGGAGCATATTGCAAGTACAAGTTGGATCTATCAGGTGTAGAACACAAATGTCTTAATGCTATAATTGGGTAAATGAGGTGAAGGCTATGTTAAACAGTAGGATGTAAGCACTCCAATTTATACAAATAATCAACACATTGAATCCCATAATGGCATAAATGTATTCATTATTTATGTATAGATGACTTAATAATAAAAAAAGTGCCAAGAACATAAAAAAAAACACACACAAGCATATAGGTCTTATAAATATGATTGCCTTAAAGATTCCTTCTTTATTTTTTAAAATGTGTGTGTAAAATAGGTTATGTATAGAATTGGTAGTTCATCTACTTTTAATTTCCATATTTTATAACTTTTCCAGTTTTAAATTATTTTTACCCTACATCCTTTTCTACTACTTAATAAAAATTTGCACCTTAGAGAGAAATACTTCTAAAAGGCTGTTATTACTAAAATAGAAAGTATGTTGAAAAATGTTTATCACATGTATATACTTGCATATGCTCTTAGAGAATTCAAACATCAGAGGTAATTAATAGTGCCCAGAAATATTCTGGAATTCAATTCCAATGGGTGTGTCTGCACCCTCAAGGGGGATATGCAAAGTATGAAGGGGGTGTCCAAGTCCCTTAGATTCATGAATCATTCTAAACACCCCATTGAATGGCTTTAAAGATAGGAGGAGCTGTTTTAGTTTGTTTGGTGACATTGGTGGATAAGGCAGGAAGGCTAACTATCCTGCAGCGAGAGGGTCTAGCAAAAGGAAGGATTCTACACAAAATGGCACTCCTTTGAGAAACACTTAAGGAAGGAATCTGATTTTTCAGCTTCCAGGAATAAAAGCAAAAGGAAAACTTGCCCTCAGGGCATAGAGAAGTGACAGGGGTCATGCCATCTGAGGGAACAGCAGCAGATGGAGACAGCTAAGAGTGTGCCAGGCTCTAAAAATACTCTTTAAAAGATTTGTTTGTTGAAAAAAAATGCACTCCTCTTAGAATGCTCAGCAGAAAAGAGCAACATGCACTGTGGTACTGAGATTGCAAAGTGTCTCTGACTCAATAAAGGAGGCCAAAGAGCTGAAAGTTAAACAAGCAACAGAAAGGAAAGAGTTTACCCAAAGTTAAATTCTGATAGATATTCTGAGATATAGGTGTGAATTGTGGTCAAGGAGTGTGGTGTTGCTTTGCACCCAGTGTCTTATCAGTACCATGCCCTACCCAATTGCACCACTGGAGCAACACCACACGCCTATGATTTATCCTATTAGGGTACATGTGAATTTGTCTAAAGGTTGAATGTAAATGTCTTAACACAATAATTATGAGAAAGACATGATGGCTATGTTATCCAGCTGGATGAGAGGTTTTCAAACTGCATATGGCAGCAACACACTGTATCCTATGATAGAACTAATGTACACAATTATGATCTAATAAAAAAATATATAATAAAAAAAAGGAGTGTGGTGATGAAGGACAATCGTAATAAATAAATCCAGGTATGCACCAGTCTGATGGTCTGGTTTAATCTGGGCTTTCATGCTTTGTAGAAAAGGAGTCCCAACCTGAGGTGTACGTGATAGTCACATTGGGCATCTTTTTTTCAAATTAGACATAGTTTTACATAGAATTCCATAAACAGAAGCTTCAGGTTTGCACTGGGGCGTGAGCTATTGATGTTTCATAAAAGTTTCTCATATAAATCTGAAACCCATTCCTGGCTGAGTAGCAGCATCCTAGAGATATTTATGGGCAGTGTATTTTAAGGCCTCCATAAAATATTGGTTTTCTCTGCCCAGATCATGATGCTATAGAATGGTGAATTCCTGTCCTTACTTTTCTAAAAGTGTGTGGAATACAACTATGTCTCACAGGGGTGTGTTTGATGCAATCTCTGAATGAAATACTAGATAAACAATCTTTCTGTTATTTTGCTTACTGCAGAGTTAAAAACAAACAAAAAAATAAGAAATTTGTTCCAGCAATCAAGTGGAAAGTTTTCTGGGAGTCCAGAAAAATTTTTGACTTTTTAATGGTACAGATTCAGCAAAAAAAAATTGGTTCTTTAGGTACAAGTGAGGTTGATCAGGCAGGTGGGGTGAGGGGAAGGGAGAGAGAGGGATAGTCACCATAGAAAAATAATTTACTATATCTTGAGCAATAATGATGACAAAACCAGTCTAATCATACATACTTCTTTAGTCATTTTTTTCCTTTGTTACTTCCATACTTTGGTACTTAGTTTAAGTAGAATTGTGAGGTGTTATTTATGAGATTAAGGAGACTCGATCTTCTAGTTCTTTAAAATGAGATTTCAAATGTAATCTGTTACCCACACATATGTATTGTGGAGTGTTTTCTCTACACACAGCAGAACATCCATCTAATTGCTGCTTCACACATTTTTATATTTGAAAAGTGCTGTGCTGATTGTTATTTAAAATGATAGTTGAAATGTTCATTTGAAATGAATTTGAGGATCCTAGGGGGGCCAATTCTAGACTAATTACTCTGTCATGCACTTCCCTCTCCTAAGGTGGACTATTTTCACTTCTAAATTAAGTCCATAAATTACTAAACATTTGAAAGGCAAGGTACCTGGAATAATTCACACTTGTTCTGAAGAACTGTGGAACAGATTTTATAGATAGCAAATGGAGGCTTAAACTCCCTGAAATCCAGGCTTTGTATGTTCACTTACTACGTTTTTCTCAGTATACGTATTTCTAGTTAGTATTTTTTTTAATTTCACATTAATATGAGGGTACAAACTATTTATTAGGATACAATGTTTACATTTGTGAGGTAAAGTCCCTAGACTAAAGTCCCTGTTGTAGTTGTGTCCTGCACCCAGGAGGTGTGCCATATACCCTTATATTGACCCATTAGGTGGAAGCTCAGAAATCTTCCTCCTTCCTCCCCTCTTCTCTCCCCTCCCTCCCACCACTCTCTCCCCAGCTCGAATTAAATTGAATTTTTCTCTTGTGTGGATGTGTATTACTTTGTCTGCTGGCTTCATATTAGTATTGAGTGCATTGGATATTTGCTTTTCCATTCTTGTGATACTTTACTAAAATGAATGTATTTCAATTCCATTCAGGTTAATACAAAAACTGTAAAGTCTCCATCTTTTTTATAGTATTCCATGGTATATATTTACCACAGTTTATTTGGTCATATTAATTTTACATCTGAATAATAGGGTTGATACATAAAAAAATCTATGAATAATTTTTAGTCCAAGAGAGTTTGTAAGATAGATGATAGAGAGATACATTCATAGATATGTATGTAGATATATAGAGGTAGATGGATGGATAGATGAAGGGGTAGATAGATAGGAACATTTCTGAATTGTCTCTGGATAGGATATCAAATCATAACTTTTCTTTACTAGAACCCCAGCCTAGCAAATATTCTGACCATCTTGCTCCCACCTTAATGTGCTTCTCCTGGTGGAAGGAGAGCTTCTTAATATTATTAGTGAGTGGCCTAGGGACTCTCTATCCTATCTTTCCTTGCAGTCATGTATAGACTTTCCTTGCCTGGATGACTGGATGAATAAATTCAAGCAGAATGCTCAGAGGAGCAAGGCCACTTTCCACTTCAGATTGAGTTTGTTACATAATTCACTTTCCCTAGAAATACAGCTGATAGTTTGATTCTTACCTTTTCCTAACATCTATTTTTAATTGCTTTAATGTTTGAGGAAGAGCAAGGAGATTAATTTCCTCACAGCAGCTGTCATAAAAACAAGTTCTTAAGAATAGGTTATATCACTATTTCAAAATAGGAAACAAGATGATTACTGATAAAACCAAGCTCAGTAGTAATGGTCTATCTTTTCAATACCTCAGAAATACAATTTAAATGAAAAGTGCATGCTAAGACCTCTTAAGTTAATTCAATTAATTAATTAGTTAAATTAATTTTGGCTCGAGTCTGCTTTTGTATCCTGAGTCCCCTACATAATGACAACCTTAGTGTTTAAACAAACTGAAAGGATAACTTAGGAGTCTGTTCTTATAACAAATAGCTGGGTCAGAGCCAATCATGGCAGCTGAGCTTCAGCCCGTCTCAGACTGCCAAACAACCAGACTGCATTACAATAATGGAAAGGCAGAGCTGTAACCAATCAGACTGTCTCTGTACTGTCACTTGTTTTCCATTTATAAATACTCCCCGCCCACATTGTGGACCTCTATTAGTTCCAGATGCTGTTTGATTCATGAATTATTCTTAGCTCAGTTAAACTTCATTAAATTTGAGTAGCATAAAGTTTTTTTCTTTTAACATCATTAACAGTTGTTCTCAATGTCTTTTTGTTGTAGTATCTTCCCTGATTCAGTTTTTAACTTTTTTGTTAACTGGTTATCAGGTTATTGGCCAGATGTGAATCAAATGAATGTGTAATTTGAAAAGCATATAGTTTTTCATTTGAAGGATATTTTGGAATTTTTAGGCAAATGAGAAGAAAGTTCATCAATTTATTTTATACCTCCCATGTTTATCTCAATTGGACACTCACAAGAAGAGGATTATTAAAATTTTTCTTATAAATCCTCCATTTTTGTCCTCGTTTTCTAGTTCTCCTGAGCCAAATTTGAGTAAGAAGTGGGGATTATAGTATAGTGAAGAAGGTATAAACTTTGAAACCAATAGATCTGTATAAAAGTCTGACTTTTGTATTTTTCTCCTCTTTAGCAGGGTCATGCATTTAATCTATTTATCCTCAATCTTCCCATTTATAAATTGAAAATAATATGTATCCTTCGAAGTTGTCTCACAGATTAAACAGAAACTATTTCTCTCCTTCTCTCTTTATTGTCATCTCCATGTTTCTAAATCTATAATATCCTTAATATTTAGTACATCATCTATTAATATTGGAGTGGTTCTGTGGCTTACAACAATTACTGTCTATTCCTCTGGGGGAGGCTTCCTACCACAAAAATTATGCCCCAAATACCATATCTGGATTTTCCATCTCTGACATCTGGTCATAGTTTATTAATCCAGAAGCAGACCCATAAGCCAATCAATTATTTTTCCTAGGAATTTGAAACTGAGGGTAACTAGTGTGAGTTATGTTGATGCTGGTACATGAAAAATAACATGAGAACCACGGGGCTACCTTAGGATATCCTTCTGAGAACTTGGGTATGTACTATTCAAAAGTACATGGATTCAGTGGTCCAGAGTGGATAAAAGCACAGATCAAGCATGAGGGGGTCAGGTGGTATTTATATAACTTCTCAGTGTAACACTGCAGTTTATTCATTTATAAAAAGACATCACTGTTTATACTTACAGAGCCTGTGGGAGAATAAAATAAGGTAATTATGTAAAGAACTTAGAATTGGGCATGGAACATAGCAGACACCTTCAAAGTAGCCACTATTAGTGGGATGTTCCTTCTAATAAACAGCCTATACCCTTTCTCTTTATTCCTAAAAAAGCAGCATGATTTTGGTTTTGCTTAAGCAAACGAACCTCAAGCAATAGCCTCAGGGATGTTGCCTTTGGCATTTTGTTTGAACCCCTTATGTTCAAACAAAATAAGTTTATTCCCCTTATGTATGTTTACTGCTAAAGTATAAATACCAGGCAAACAAAAGGGGGACAGGGGAACAGTTCACAATAGAAGTCACTTGGCTAAAAATCAAATAGTTTCATTTTCATATCTCATCAATTCAAATGATGAGTTCAGTTTTTAAGCTGAATGACATTTTTAATGAGTGAATGAATATTTTGTGATTATATAGACTTTTATTTATAAATACATTCATTTATTTTTAATAATAATATTAACATCATTAACTGAGGGCCTATTATGTGCCAGACCATTTTATTGACTTACATCTTAGAGGAGGGAAAATAAAGATAACAAATATTGTTTATTTGCTATAATGTAAACTGATGCAGAAAATTAGAGTTAACACAGGTGCTATTTTTTTTTTTTGAGACAGAGCCTCAAGCTGTCCCCCTGGGTAGAGTGCCGTGGCATCACAGCTCACAGCAA